>NC_082392.1:15229686-15284686 GCF_031168955.1 Gadus macrocephalus | reverse complement strand
AGAGCGTATTGCTTAGTTCAGCACTAAGAAATAGTGAAATCTCACGTTCACACTGTGCAAGAATGTGCATGTGTGCACTATGGATAATAGGCCTATGCTGCGAAAACAACCACCAACATATCTAATCCTAAATACTAACCCCTGGACTGGGTAAGTCAATTAATGTGTTGCTGCTTAATTAACTGATTATGTATGGAATTAACTCTGGGGACAGCGTCCTGGGAGTTAATATAGTATCAACACAACATTCAACGCTTGTAGTCCTACACACATACATCTCTGTTTTAGTGACATAAACAATAACTAAAACACCTTGTTAAACCCCAGATCAAGAAAATGTAAGCCATGAACTGGGGCTGACAGAAAATAAACAAACACCTTTTTTAAGAATTACTGTTCATTGATGGCGCACAATAATAGTAATGCTTGTGATGGGAAATTCATTTTAATGTAGGCTAACGTATTTGATACAGTTTTGTAAATCAAAACATAATAAGTTAACACAAATAGATAAGTTCACAACACGACTATAATAAGGACTTGTCGATAACACAAGTGGCCCCTTTTGGTTGTTTTTTCAGGACATTTAAAATTAAACAGCCTATTAAAAAAGATGCATGTTTATTCTATTGGGCTGGTCTACCCGGCGCCCCGGAGGCATGGCTCCGTATCATCCATTCTATTTCCTAACTCACACATCCATTAGCCTAGCCGTGACGGTGGCCACAGAGGCCAGCAGCAACCCGAACGGGGTCTCTCTCTCATCTATCACTATAGGTTTTCTTGTCTCTGCTCGTGTTCCTCCTTTGTCACCATCAATCAGGAATTATTCAATAAACCTCACACGGGAACAAAGATCGAATCCTCCTGAGTTTCTTTCTGCATCGTTTTTTCCCCTCCTTCTTCTTTTGTTGATCTTATATTAAGTATACACACAACGTTCGCCTAGCTGTTTTCCTGTCGGAATCTGACAATTAAGCGGGAGTAAACCGGAGACGGGGGTTTACACCCTAGCCGTCACACGTTGCGTGGCGGCCCCTCCATCGAGGGACCGGCGCGCCTGCCTGGGGGGGCTCTTCCCCCCATCCCCACCCTCCAATACATAATCTGTTGTTAGACTGTCACCGCCAGGAACCGAGCGAACCCCTCGGAGACACGACCAAAATTCATTAATCTAATTAAATACGTTGCCATCGCCCAAATGAGACGGTGGTGTGGCGTCGCTGCAGGATAAGTGCAAAGTAAGGCTGGGTCCCAGCAGACTAGCATAGCCGGCGTGCGCTAACGCTAGCACGCTTCATTACACTCTTAATTACCTATTGTTTCTAACTAGTTGGTGGCGGTTTAATGAGAATCTACAGGCAGTTAAATGTAATCTAAATTTTCTAATCTACTGGTCCATTACCAAGGAGTCAAAATGTTATTGGTTTTGTGAGTAATCAGAATTTTAAATGGCAGTGATATCACTCCCTGAGGCCCGGCAGTGGGTTTCGGGTGTGTAATTGAATTCATTTTCTTCTTCTTCTTCTTCTCCTATTTCTTCTTCTTCTTCTTCTTCTTCTTCTTCTTCTTCTTCTTCTTCTTCTTCTTCTTCTTCTTCTTCTTCTTCTTCTTCTTCTTCTTCTTCTTCTTCTTCTTCTTCTTCTTCTTCTCCTCTATACTTACTTTTTGGGGAGAGGGCGAGGGTGGGGGTGTGGGGGGTGAGGGGGAGGGGGGGCGGGGTTGTGCCGAGAGGAGAGGATTATTTTTTGGCACTAAGTTGTCCGGGTCCATGAGTGTGCCTGTGGTTCCGGTCACATCTCAAGGTTTCTCCGCTTCACATTCTCCTGCTCACAGGTCACCATGCGGTCCCTTCAACAAAGAACATTCTGGAAGGTGCCACAGAAGCCCACAGGTGAATGCAGTCAGGCAGAAAGCATTGCTTGTGTGTATAATTGTGTGTGTTTGTGTGTGTGGATGTGGATGTGTGTGTGTTTATGCAAAACTTCACGCATGGGGCTATTCACCTGCCGCTGTGCTTGTGTGTGTGTATGTGTGTGTGTGTGTGTGTATGGCTATATGTGTGTGTGTTAATGAGTGTGTGTGTGTGTGTGTGTGTGTGTGTGTGTGTGTGTGTGTGTGTGTGTGTGTGTGTGTGTGTGTGTGTGTGTGTGTGTGTGTGTGTGTGTGTGTGTGTGTGTGTGTGTGTGTGTGTGTGTGTTTGCGCCCCAGTCAGCACTCTGCTGTGCTGTCACCTGCAGCCAGATAAGGCAAAGGATTTATCACCCAGTGAATTGCCTTTGAGAGCAGGATAAAATGGCTCCAATACATTCTCATATGAAAATGCTGCGAGGTTAATGAGAGCCAAATTCACAGAGGGCTAAATCTATTAGGTTTTCATGGATGGAATCAATCAACATGCAGCACACCGCCTGATTCGTCATATTGAAGCATGGCCCGTTTGAATTCCAAAACGTAGAATGATTCACTTTGATTTTGATTGCCTCTTCATCAACAAGATGACAGCTATGAACTAATTCTCCTTTCTATCGTGTTACACACTTATTAGCTCCGGCTGTCCTTGGCAAACCAATGATTTTCTCTTTGTGTTCAAGGCAATAGTAGGAGCTTCCAGCGAGGCTGCTTCAACTGCAAGAATACACCGTTTTATTCTCTTTATCGTATCTGCCATCCATGCCTCTGAATTGTATGTCTTTCTATCCACATCCTTATGAGAGGGGTCATTCATTTACACACACCTACATTCATTTTAAGGCTCATCATTAGTTTTCTTGTAAGCCCCAAAGAGGGAACACACGGAATCGGAAGCTGTTGCGTTTATCAATTCATTTCTTTTAATCAAGGTCGCCATTAAAAGTCACGTCAAGATAGATTCTTACCAGACTCCTAAAACAAACCTGTCTCCCGATAAACACGTTCATCATTTTTTACTTATAAACCTCTCTCTGAATGTATGGGTGTGGAAGGGTTGAAAATGAAAGGTCCTCAAACTAATATTTGCACGGGTGTCAAGGCTGTTTGAGAGGTTCAGCCGTCATCAGCCCTGATCTTACTGTGACCTAAACAGACATGTTTGTCCGCTTTTTTTTATTAAAGAAGCTGACAAAGCAGGATAAATGAAGTTAGGTCAAAGGTAATCAGTGCCGGGGTCGGAAACCAGGCAATGCGATGGCCGGAGTTGCACAATGTTTTGTTTCCTGTTTTGTTAAATAAACAAATTGGCCTATGCTCTTCTTCCGTAGCGAAACTTCTTCTCAAGTGACAAGGTACGTTTTCACAAGCCGATTATAAGTGATCTATTCATACAGTAGCCAGTGTACTACACATGTTTGATTTTGAACCTCTAGGGACTTTGTCTGAGGGAATTGGTGTCCGGACAGGAAGTCTTCCCACCAGCGTTGGGAAACGTTAAGTTGAGTTTACCAGTGCCGGGTCCAGTTTGTGTTCTCTGCTGGCCAAAGCAGGATATGACAATGCAAAGACGATGCCATTTTAGTTATCATTCCTCCTGTCGATAAGTTTAATGCTCAGACATATCAAGTTTTTGGTGGTTCTATGGTCATTGTTTCCGGTCCAGACCCATTCTGTGTAACTTGAGCTACAGATCCCTGCCCAGAGCAACATGATTGGTCGAATAAAATTTGAAGTGAAAGAAAGGGAATGCCTTGTTCCCCCAGATTTGAGCCTGTCTGTCATAGATCTCAGGTGTTAATCTAGCGTCTGATTTGTGAGAAAACGTCAAAGGCAACCACACTCATCAGTGGATGGGCAGGGTACGGTTTGGCAGCCATCTGTCCTGAGGGGGATTCAGAGTGGTAGATCCTTTTAAAGGTGAACTTCCATCACCATGACCTGCAGTAGAAGTACTGTCTTTACATCTGTTTGTGCAGCAAGGCCAGCTCTGGAAATCAGAGAATCAGGAGGTATTTGGTACTTTTTTATATTACTATAATATTTTTATACCATGAGGAACCAAACTTTACTTTATGTAACCCATCCATTGTTTTCTGTTAATTGTTAACATTTGCATTCTTTCACAACATTTATTGAAGCATGTATGAGACTTAGTATCCACATTTTGCTGCTGTTCATTTTGCTGTCTGCTTCTCTCTCATGCCTGTCACACACAAACACACACACACACACACACACACACACCCACACACACACACACACACACACACACACACACACACACACACACACACACACGCACGCGCACACACACAAACAAACACACAAATTCACACAAACACGCCATGCACGCCCATAGACACACACACACACACACACATACACACACGCAACCGTGGCACAGTGGGTCATGCTGGTGCCTGGCACCTCCAAGGTCTCGCTTGTAATTGAACAGAGTCAGCCTCATGCACTGTGAAATCCTCCAGTGTGGGCTGCTCAGCTTGCCAGAGTAGGAGGAAATATCCTATTGAATAGGAAATACTTGTCCTTGCCCCAAAGCAGCTTGTAAACTTTGCTAGTGCTGGCATCGGTTTTGCTCTTTTTGGATGCTGCAGTGGCACTGTGGAGAAAAAAAAAATTGTCCAATCATTGCGGAGTCAAAAAAAAATAGTAAAAAGAAAAAAGAGAAAGAAGCATTTGTCTTGGAGCTCCACACCTCTCTTTCTCTCTCTCTCTCTCTCTCTCTCTCTCTCTCTCTCTCTCTCTCTCTCTCTCTCTCAGCAGCGTGATGGATGGCAACCTTGCCGTTGAGTACGTGTGTGTTTGTCTATCATGGCGGTGCAAATTGACCAGGGACAGGCGCCAACCTGAACAGGCCCTGTCCCCCAACTAATGAGCAGCATTATTCAAATGGAGGCTTTGTTGTCAGTACACAGCCTGGGTACTTTCCACACAGCTCCTGCTCTCCTTCAAGGCGCCAAGACGCTCCACTCCACATTTTACACCGTTCTGATGCACGGTTCGACAGTTTGACTGGAATTTATTTACGGGTCTGCGAGGACTTTGCCGTTTGATTTGAGGCTTTTGCTGCTTATCGTTCATATTCATTCACGCGTATACACTGTACACCGTCATTTCCACCGCAGGTACATGTCATATTCACTATTATTTGATCGAAATGTAATACTTTTTTCTTCAAAACAAATACACAAAAACACGAGGATAACTCCACTGTGTTCACTGTCTCAGGGGGAGTGAGGCAGCAAACACAGAATGTCAACAAACTGAACGCCTGGCACCTACTTTGTCCATCACACACTGTGTGTGTGTGTGTGTGTGTGTGTGTGTGTGTGTGTGTGTGTGTGTGTGTGTGTGTGTGTGTGTGTGTGTGTGTGTGTGTGTCTGTGTCTGTCTTTCTGTCACGCTGTGTGTGTGTGTGTGTGTGTGTGTGTGTGTGTGTGTGTCCGTCACACTGCATAGACGTGTGGAAAAAAAGTGGTGGAGAAATGGCTTGAAGCAACTGACAGGAGGAGCAGTGGTGAATGAACACAGAGTGTGTGTGAATGTGTTTATGTGTGTGTGTACGTGTTTATGTGTGTGTGTGTGTGTGTGTGTGTGTGTGTGTGTGTGTGTGTGTGTGTGTGTGTGAGAGAAGGTAGATGTGTGTCTGTGTGTGTGTGAGAGAGAGTGCGGGTGTGTGTGTGTGTGTGGGGGGGGGGGGGTCAAAATTCAAAAAGGGAGAAAATCAGCCTTTGTAAAAGAAAGGACACAAAGACGGGGGGAGGGAGTGGTGGGGGCTGGGGGGGGAGGGGGGGAGGGGGGGGACCAGGTTGTTGAGGAAGCTTCGACCGAGCCCATCTCCAGCTGTCACAAATCATTTCTGCTCGGGAAGTGAGGGGAGGCGAAATGTCAAAATATTTGAATAAATTCCACAGAAGCCTGTTGAGAGAGCGGGTTGGGGGTAATGTGTGTGTGTGTGTGTGTGTGTGTGTGTGTGTGTGTGTGTGTGTGTGTGTGTGTGTGTGTGTGTGTGTGTGTGTGTGTGTGTGTGTGTGTGTGTGTGTGTGTGTGTGTGTGTGTGTGTGTGTGTGTGTGAGTGTGTGTGTGTGCGTATGCGTGTGTGTGTGCATGTGTGCCGCCGGCGGGGGTGGCGGTCGGGCAAGACGGGTATTGTTGGCGGCAATGGGCTGGAGAGAGGATAAGAGGGCTGGGGAATAAAGGGTGTGTGTGCGTGTGTGTGTGTGTGTGTTTGTGTGTATTGGGGGGGTCAGTGGCGTAGGGAGTTTGCATGTAAAATATCCCTCACTGGCCTTGGTAGAAGCAGAAGCTAAACGGGATTCCGTTGTTTGGCCGCTGTTGTGATCACCCCCCCCCCCCCCCCCCCGCCCCTCCTTTCCCGCGCTAAACACACGTCGCTCCCAACGAGGCCTGATGATACGTATGAAAACGACTCTGAAGCACATGAACCCGGGGTCTAGGCGTATCATCCTCCCCATTGTCTCGTGACTCTGCTTGGAGGGGAACATGTCGCTCCCACAACAACCAATTTTTATGCATCGTTATTTCCTCCAAAACAGTCATTAGCCACTTTAAACTGGCGGTCTCACCCCGGCGGCGGCCCCGCACTCCGAGGAGATACACAACCCCCCGCCGTTCCGCTCTGCGGTGCTCAGAAGTTATTGAACTTTGTATTGAGTACAGCTCTTTGGGACGAGCCCGCTGTGTGTGTGTGTGTGTGTGTGTGTGTGTGTGTGTGTGTGTGTGTGTGTGTGTGTGTGTGGGGTGTGGGGGGGTGTGTGTGTGTGTGTGCGTGCATGCGTGTGTGTGTGTGTGTGTGTGTGTGTGTGTTTGTGTGTGTGTGTGTGCGTGCGTGTGTGTGTGAGCGTGCCAGGGCTTCACTGCATGCCCTTTGAGGCAGAGACTGTCAACGGCGCCCACTGCGACATCACCGCATGGGTCGGGGACATCACAGGGACCTTGGCCGCTGAAGGTGTCCCGCCCCCCCCCCCCCCCCCGCCCCTCCTCAGACGCGTCAGATCTGCAGGATCTCACCAGAACGTACTCCCAGGTGCTGCCTCACAGCTCGGCTTTACTTTTTTTCTTTTTCTTTTTTTTGTGATTTACTTTAGAGGCAGGGGGATTATCCACGTTCCACCGGGAGGAAACTCTACAAAGTCGAGTCTACAAAGACGTGGTGATGATTCGATTGGTCGAGGGAGATGGGGAAATGGGTGGGGGGGGGGAGCAGTGGGGAGGGGGGGTTGCTCTTCTAAATTAAGTGCCTTTGATTTAAAAGAAAGTTGATCTAAAAATGGTGTGAGTGTTGGTGGTTTTGAAGGTAGTTTGATACCACTGATGTTTACTACTGGTATATGTTTTGAACGTAGTTCCCACTGTGCTTAGGTCTGTGATGTATCTGCCTATATAAGACATGCAAAGACTATTGCATGATCTGATTAATGGTATGATTTTGGCTTAGTTCTTAGTTCCTACTCTAAACTCTGGTCATATTTTGCTTCAAGGTGAAGGCTGGATTAAGGACAGGGCCTGCAGCGATAAAGGTGTGATGATGTTTGTTTGTTCACCGCCTGCGGGTGTGCACTCTCTTTATCAGTGAGGGCGTGCATCTCCACTCTTTGTTCCAATGATCTCAGGCTTACAGTAGAAGTCACAGGGTCAACGTCTCCTCTGTGCGCCTCTGAACTCACCAACACTGTATTTAATTACAGCCCTAATCAGCCACTAAACACACAATAAAATGAGACAATCTGTATCTGTTTACTTACACCAGCCCCACTCCCCTTATCCACACAGACACACACACACACACACAAACACGTACACACACATACACACACACACACACCGAACACACACACACACACCCAAACACACACACACACACACACACACACACACACACACACACACACACACACACAGACACACACACACACACACACACACACACACACACACACACACACACACACACACACACACACACACACACACACACACAAACACAAACACTTTCCACACTCGTTCCAATGCAACATATTTGCATGTTGCTGATAAAAAAAAAAAAACATTTATCAGGGGAGAGATCAAGGTCATGACTCCTCATCACCGACGATTTCCTGCAACCAATTAAACGGCGGACGAGTGAAGTTCAGTTGGAGGACGAGGAGCAGAAAAACAATGGCAGAAGGAGTCGACAGCCTCTCTCTCCCCGCTATTTCTCTCTCCTGCTCCGTGTTTTCTGGCATTGCTAATTATATTTGCAGATTCTGTCGTTTGACTAATAAGACACAAAGAGTTTGTCATGGAGCATTCGACCCATTTCAAATGCCATGCGACACAGGTTGGATAGGTGAAATAAAATAAAAGAGAAACATTGAGGATATTGATTGGAGTCCTGGAGACGAGAGACCTGTGATGATGAACTGGGATACCGGTCCTTGAGGTGAAAGGCAATCACCACAATGACTTTGATGGAGTGTATAGGTTAATGTCATTACATTTATTATTAATATTGTTCACCATGGGTGCTTCCACAATGTCGTTTTATATTGAGTTGTTCTATTTCTATGTAGTACAAATAAATAAAAGCTCACTAAACTAAATGCAGGCTGCAGAGGCATCTTTTAAGCCTAGAACACATTTAAGAATATTATTTACAATGATGTCAGCACTGATCAACCTTAAGGTAGTGGCTGTGGTTTTATTTGTCTCTTAATTCTTTATAACACTTTATTCTTCAGTAGCACACACACACCACCACCACTTTCTAAATTCTGTCTCCCATGTTCACCCCTTCATGATCTCTCTCTCCAATACTTCCCCTCTTCATCCTTGCAGGATGACATGTGCACGTTTGTTAAGACTGTCAGAAGCGTGCAGTCGCATCAGGAATAATAATTTTTCCCGCCACCTGGAAGTCACGCTTATAACAGCGGAGCCACTTAACCATGTCGCGTTGTCACTTTGACCACGGCTTGGCTTTACGGAGAGTTACAGCGACATGCCTTGTTGCGGTAAATTATACTGTGCCCGGACATATGGGGATCCATTTAAAAGCCCTGGCTCCTCCTGGTGACTCCATGACCTCTGCGAAGAGTCAGAGAGCAGAGTAAATACACCCCCATAAAGTGACAACACACGTTGTAAAGTGGTTTTGGTTGTCCTCCTATCCACCGAAATTGGACGGCAGCGAAAGACGCAAGCCCCACTGTCGCATCTTTAATGTAAAGGAAAACTAAATGGGCAGGTACACCTTGGCATTTTTTTTGCAAAGCCTCCAAGGCAACGCTCCCCCTGTGCGATTTGAATGTGCTGTTGCTGCTATGTGTACAGCAAGAGTAACACGCTGGGCAGTTTGTGGACAGTTTGTTGAACAGAAAACATTCTCTCTCCAGCTACCCTCTCCTCAACTATCCTTCTAGGCAGAGAGACTAAGCACATATATTATTTGGCTGTCTTTTGAAAGCTGGAGTGAGTGAGTGAGTGAGTGAGTGAGTGAGTGAGTGAGTGAGTGAGTGAGTGAGTGAGTGAGTGAGTGAGTGAGTGAGTGAGTGAGTGAGTGAGTGAGTGAGTGAGTGAGTGAGTGAGTGAGTGAGTGAGTGAGTGAGTGAGTGAGTGAGTGAGTGGGTGAGTTCGTTCACATTTGCATTTGAGTGTGCTCCTCCATGTGCATATCTGTGTGTGGCACAGTGGACCGGAACAGAACTCTGACAGTAGGCAGGAGCGCGGCTCACTGATGCCTGCAGTAGCTGACTGTAGTGGCTTGGGCTGTCAATCACCGAGCATGCCCACTGGCCCACCGAATTTACATCATTCTGTCTCGTTAACTCTGGATCTCGCCAAGTTGTTTTTCATACACTGTGTGTGTGTGTGTGTGTGTGTGTGTGTGTGTGTGTGAGTGTGTGTGTGTGTGTGTGTGTGTGTGTGTGTGTGTGTGTGTGTGTGTGTGTGTGTGTGTGTGTGTGTGTGTGTGTGTGTGTGTTTGTCTGTGTATTTGTGTGTGTCAGGGTGTGTCAGAGTGTGAGTGTGGGTGTGTGTGTGTGTGTGTGTGTGTGTGTGTGTGTGTGTGTGTGTGTGTGTGTGTGTGTGTGTGTGTGTGTGTGTGTGTGTGTGTGTGTGTGTGTGTGTGTGTGTGTCAGTGGGTGAGTGGGTGTGTCAGGGGGTGTGTGAGTGTGTCAGTGTGCGTGTCTGGGTGTGTCAGGGTGTTTGTATGTACGTGTGTGTGTGTGTGTGTGTGTGTGTGTGTGTGTGTGTGTGTGTGTGTGTGTGCATGCATGCGTGTGTGTGTGTGTGTGTAATTGGGAGAGTCTTATAATGTGAGATTCTTTATTTTTACTGGCTTACCTGAGGCATAAATCTCTAAACCCGGGATCAAGGAAAAAATATAAATATTTTTTAATCAATCCATATTTAAGTCTCTCTCGGGTATGATAGTATTGCAACCAAAATGCTTTACAAAGCATAAAATAACAGTAGCTCATGGTCACAATGACCCATTTTTGTGAGGAGAGACATTCTAGAAAGTTCTAATTATCTTTATCTTGTCATCCACAAAGTGTGTGTGTGTGTATGTGTGTGTGTGTGTGTGTGTGTGTGTGTGTGTGTGTGTGTGTGTGTGTGTGTGTGTGTGTGTGTGTGTGTGTGTGTGTGTGTGTGTGTGTGTGTGTGTGTGTGTGTGTGTGTATGTGTGTGTGTGTGTGTGTGTCATTGATTTTAAGGTGTTAATTCCATTAATTATTTACTTACCCAAAAGGATGCTTTCGAAAACAAAAGCCCTTCACTCTTCCAGTAATAAAAGTACAAGCTTGTTCCTCAAATGACACTAATAATTCAGAAAAGGGAAGCGTCGGTTTGCGATCAGCCAGTTAATAAATGTGGACGTGTCAGTGTGTGTGTATGTACGTGTGTGTATGTGTGTGGGGGTAATTGTTTGGTTTGTCTGTGTTTGTGTGTGTTGGGATGTGTCTGTCTGTGTGTGTGTGTGTGTGTGTGTGTGTGTGTGTGTGTGTGTGTGTGTGTGTGTGTGTGTGTGTGTGTGTGTGTGTGTGTGTGTGTGTGTGTGTGTGTGTGTGTGTGTGTGTGTGTGCGTGTGTGTGTGTGTAATGGGGGGAGTCGTATAATGTGAGATTCTTTACTTTTATTACCTCAGCCATAAATCTCTAAACCCTGGATCAAGGAAAAAATATAATTATTTTTTAATCAATCCATATTTAAGTCTCTCTCTCTCTCTCTCTCTCTCTCTCTCTCTCTCTCTCTCTCTCTCTCTCTCTCTCTCTCTCTCTCTCTCTCTCTCTCTCTCTCTCTCTCTCTCTCTCTCTCTCTCTCTCTCTCGAGTTTGATAGTTTTGCAACCAAAATCCTTTACAAAGCATAAAATAACAGTAGCTCATGGTCACAATGACCCATTTTTGAAAGGAGAGACATTCTAGAAAGTTTTAATTATCTTTATCATGTCATCCACAAAGTGTGTGTGTGTGTGTGTGTGTGTGTGTGTGTGTGTGTGTGTGTGTGTGTGTGTGTGTGTGTGTGTGTGTGTGTGTGTGTGTGTGTGTGTGTGTGTGTGTGTGTGTGTGTGTGTGTCATTGCTTTTAAGGTGTTAATTCAATTAATTATTTACTTACCCAAAAGGATGCTTTCGAAAACAAAAGCCCTTCACTCTTCCATTGATAAAAAAAAAAGTACAAGCTTCATCCTAAAATGACACTAATAATTCAGAAAACAGAAGCATCGGTTTCCGATCCGCCAGTTAATAAATGAAGAAGTAGAAAAGGTTTTGATGGTGAAATAAATGAACTACCATTCCCACAAGCCTTTGCGCTTACACCGGATGTTGATGTTTTTCTGTGTCGGAGAACAGAACGGTGGAACCCGGCCGAACAAACAGACTAAGTTTCCATGGTTAAAATATTCGACGAACGGAAAAGAGACTCATTCTTTCTGTAATTGGGCACGTTGATCTCCGTTTACCGTAAATGTGCTTCATATGTTTCATGTGGTTGAGTATTGCTAGTGCTAGCTCACCGTAGCTATGCTAATCACTCAGGTTGTGGTCGTGTATTATGACGGCTCAGCGGGGGTCCTGTTAGTGTTGATGTGACACCACTGATTTTCTGACCAAGTTCTATTGTAGTGCGTGTCAACTAGCACCTGTTGGTACTGTACCAATGTAAATGCCCTTCATAATATCACAATCCTTACAAGAATACGCTGTTGTGAGAGGAACAGGTTCAACCACCTGGTGACAGCCCATTAGGGTGTTGTGGTGTTTGATATTTGCAAGTGTAAAGTCCAATTTGGAACTATTTGTTTTTATAGGTTGATTCACTTCCTTATATCACAATATTAGACTGGACTGCCCCTTCATGTTCTATAGGCAGCCAGGATGTGCTGCAAACCCAGCCCTCCTGTATGCACTTGACATACTGCTTTGACAACCAAATTTGAGACACACTTTCGAAATTCCGAGTTGTTTGGTCACTCAGTCCTCTTTCATTGGGAATCATCTGGATAGGTATCATCTGGCCAGGTTTGAAATAAATCATCTTCATAGCTTTCAATAGCATTGAATTGCATATTTTTTCCCATTATTATTATTATCTTCAATTGCACTAAAAATGAGAATGCTCACCAATGCCTTCCTTAGCAGTATTTAAACAGATGTGTTTTACCACAATTGACATCCAAACCTTCCCACATTCGCTATCTGTCATTTCTGTATCTTTTTTTAATCTTGGTTGATCTGGTTTAATGTTGAAGTAGCCTTGATGGAAACCCTTTGATGAGTTGTCCCCAGGTGTTTGGAATTATAACTGGAACTTCCTCTTCTGTAACTCTGTCTTTTGAGGAACACAGAGGCACCGCTAACTTACCCTTCTTACTAATCTAGGTGTCCGTCTCTGTCTAACCAACAGGTCATGCATGCCGTCGGGCCTGTCGCCCGCTCTTCATAGGCACTGACCGTTTGAGCCAGCCTGCTTCCCGTAGGCGGAAGGTGTCTGCCTCCTTCCCCTACTAGCCTCGTGTTCCCCCCCCCCGCCCCCCCATTCCATCCCAGACTCTGCCGCCCAGGCCCGGTGTTCCCTATGCTAACCCTGCTGAGCATGTTCTACTATATATGTCTGCGCCGGCGCTCCAGGAGCGGCACGCGGGGCGAGGCGCTCAACAGCCGGCGGGCGGTGGAGTCGGGCCAGCGTACCGCACTGCCCGTCAGCCTGGAGGTGGAGCAGTACGCCAAGGAGGTGCTGGACTTCAGCTCGCACTACGGCAGCGAGAACAGCATGTCGTACACCATGTGGAACCTGGCCGGGGTGCCCAACGTGTACCCCAGCTCGGGGGACTTCACCCAGACGGCCGTGTTCCGGGCCTATGGCACCTGGTGGGAGCAGTGCGCCAGCGCGCCGCCGCGCTTCCGACGCACGCCCCGCGGCTTCCACAGCCAGGACTACATCGAGCTGGCCTTCGAGGAGCCGGTGTACCCCATGGCCGTGGAGGTGCTGGAGACCTACTACCCGGGCGCCATCGTGCAGATCCAGGCCTGCAACCTGAACCCTTTCTCCCAGAACACTCCTGCCGATGTCAGGTAACAATGGGGAACGCACATGTAGGATCGTACTCGTTTTATGAGACGCATCTCCAGCCAGTTAGAATGATAATGAGATTGGGCTTTAAGGTCTGGCTGTATCGTTGCCATGGAGACGGCTCAGAAGGCTTTGGAATTTGTTTCTAAAGGCTGGCTAACAAACTCAAAGGAATCATATTTTTCATGTCCGTATTTCGTTTTTTATGTTTTCTACCGTCATCATCACCACCACCCCTGCAAATGCCTAATTTAAGAGGGATGTGCTGTGCTACATAGAAGAAGGCTAATAAATCAACCTAGTGGGTTTGGTTTGAGACAACAATTATGTTTTTTCATCCAAACTATTTATCCATCATGTTAGTAACTGTAGAAAGTTTTCTGATTTCGTTATCCATTTAAAATCTGCAATATGGATCTGATTATGTCATTGAAAAGCAAAATCTGAAAAATAAAAATGGATTTTCGTTACTATGGCAACCACACATGAACAATTTTGAAGTCACATTAGGCTGCTTTCATTAGGGTCTTTCAATTAATTTGTTATTTTCTTCCTTTTTTCATTTGCTATTAAGCAACATTCCTCAATAGTTACCAAGGTTATACATGCCAATTAAAGACCGCAGGCATTTTGGTTTGCGTTGAAGTGCAAATATGCAAAAATGATGCGTCTACCCCGGTCCTCTGAGATGCTATGCATCATGCTTAAAACAATATCTGGTTTAATCGACATACCTCAAAGAAACAGAATGAGAACTGTGGGCTAACAGTCTATTGATTGGGATGGATGTGTCATGGTTAACATAATCACTCCTGGCTTGCAATGCTTCCACGGCAGTATGCCGCGTTTCCACTGCAGGGTGCGGAACGGATCGGATCGCAAAGGGGCGGTAGGGAGGGGGCAGTATAGCCCAGCTCAGTTCCGAGGTTGCGTTTCCACTGCCGACAGTACCCTTGGTGGTAGGCCGGATGTCAATCGCCTCCACCTCGCCTCCACCTCCTTGTTCGCCCAAGCAAGCTTTTTACGCGACATGTTAATTGTAAAGAATAATACCTTGAGGCTACCGCAACGGAGGAGTCCCTAGAATGGGGTCGGAACGGGTACGGCAAAGTCCGGGTCACGCCCACTTTTGGCGGTGGAAACGCGATCCGACCCGCACCTTTGCGATCCGATCCGTTCCGCACCCTGCAGTGGAAATGCGCCAGTAGTTGTCTTTAGAGAGGTTGGAATATTTGTTATTCTCCTGGTTTGTTATTTTCTTTATAACGAGACACTAAGATTTTCTACACCACAGAAAATCGTAGTATCTATAATACCAAGGGAATCAAAAGACACGGAAGGCGTTTGAGCACCCCAGGCCAACGCACCCCCTACCTCATTGACCACGTGCACCAACTGTGACTTACCAAGCGTTCATCACAACATGCATCACCCACGACCACGCCACCCACGGCCCATCCACAAAGCCCCGTCTTGCTTGACCAGCGCCTCTCGCTCTCTCTACCCCTCTCCCCCCCCGGCCGACCGCCACCAGGTGGGAGGTGCTGTGGTCGGCGGAGCCCACCAAGGTTCTGACCCCACAGGCGCGCCAGTTCTCGCCGGCCATCAGGCAGATCAGCTTCCCCACCAACCTGCTGCGGCTGGAGATCAACAGCTCCCTGCAGCAGTACTACACGGAGCTGGACGCCGTCATCCTGCGGGGCCTGCGGGAGCGGCCCATCCTGCCCCTCTACAAGATGCCCGTCATCGGCGTGGGCGACCTCAGCGACAGCGACGAGGAGCTGGCCGACATGGCGGCCGCCTTCAGGCATGGCGGCGACGACGAGGTTGACGACGGGAAACCGCCCAACGCGGGCAACGGCCACTTCGACCGACTCCCGTACGAGGTGATCGCAGACAAGCTGCCAGATTGAGGCCGCATTGAGAGGGTTTTCAGACCCACACACACGCGCGCATGGTTGTGCCAGCCCTTGACATTTGATCGTTTGAGCGAGCAGAGAGTCATTATCCTGCCTTGAGGACAACCCCCACACATTCTCTCACACACAGACACACATACGCTCACACAAATCCCTCACCACACACCCTTTTCCCACACTAAATCACACACCCCTCCTTGGCAGGTCTCTTGATATTATCCATATTGTCTCGTCTTCAAACCACTGACATTAGCACTATTTGTCACGGCGGTGTTGGTTTCGAAACCCAATACAGCTATTATCTGTTAGCGGATATGGAGTTGAGCAACACATGTTGTTTATCTTCTACAGTACCACTCATACACACACGCACCTCTTTGCCTTCTTATTGTTTTTGCTACAAAAGGTTCAAAGATGCCGTTCCTTCACGTGTAGTGTTGACACGCTTACTTTTAAATCTAATAAACACCAATAGTAGCCTTCTTGGGGAGGAAAAATACAAAAAAATAAAGGAAAATGACTGAATCACTGGCAGATACTCACGCCTTGTCCATGTATCAGTGCTCTGTGATTAGCAGCGTTTGGCCCAGACCAACCGTATTCAGCCTGCTCCAAGCACTTAAAACGACTGCAGAATTAAGTAGTCTTGTTAATCACACTTTTCATCAGTGCTTGTGATGCCCTTACATGTTCTTGCATGGTTTCCCTGCATTGTCCTTGTATGTCAGGCGTTTAATTTTTTTTGTTCAATTCCCTTTCTATCCTATCTCTCCCTCCCACACACACACACACACACACACACACACACACACACACACACACACACACACACACACACACACACACACACACACACACACACACACACACACACACACACACACACACACACACACACACACACACACACACACACACACGCACCCCCGTAGCTGATCCAGCTGATACTGAGCCACCTGACCCTACGGGACCTCTGCCGTCTGGCCCAGAGCTGTAAGCTGCTGCACCAGCACTGCTGCGACCCGCTCCAGTACACCCAGCTGAGCCTGCAGCCCTACTGGGCCCGTCTGAGTGACGCCTCGCTGGGCCACCTGCAGAGCCGCTGCTCCCTCCTCCAGCGCCTCAACCTCTCCTGGACGGGGAACCGTGGGGCCCTCACCCCATCTGGCTTCACCAGGTCAGAGACAGGGCGTTGTCATAGGGATGAACACCCTGAAGGGGTGTCACCTTGGAGTGGAGGAGGGGGGGGGGGGGGGTGATGTGTCCCTAAATGTTGTTTTTTGGAAGGAGGATGTAAACACACAGTCGCACTGAAGACACACTCGCACACTGTATTATTTTATTTTAAATGTTTTGATAACACTTTACAATAAGGGTACATGAAATAGCCATTATCCTTGAATGAACCATGAATAAACATTAGTTAATGCAGTAATAAGCAAATAACAGTTAATTAACAGCTACCTAATGAACTTTTTTTCATTTACTAATGGTGTTCATGTTGACTTAAGTAATGGTGTTCATATTTACTAATGGTGTTAAATAAGGTAATATTGGTGGCGGTGTGAAGGCAGACTAAAGTATGTCTAAGATTAGGTTGAAATATTTGAAAAGGTTATATCAACTGATTGCAGTAAAGTTAACACACAAAGGCAAACCTAAGACAAAATAAAAGAGGAAAATAATTGGGGAGGGGGGGGAGTTGTGAATTGGTACAGAATCATAGATAAGGATCGCCATTCTTACGTGAGTCGATATTATCCCTCAACCCCTAATAGTCCACTAGTCTTTTATTCCTAGTCTGTCTTACATAGTTTTTGATAGGGCAATATGTAAAGCGTCTTAGAGTACCATATTAAGCGCTATATACATTTAATTTATTATTATTATTAAGCCTTTGTCCCAAACCCTTAAGGCATAGGCTTAAATCAATTTCATGTGATGTGTATTCTATTGACAACACCTACCCTCTATCAGTGGGAGTCACTCACTCTCTCTCTCTACCTCCCTCTGCCCCCCCCAGCTTCATGAAGGCGTGTGGCCCCAGCCTCGTGTCTCTGGAGCTGTCCTGCTGCCACTTCCTGACGGAGGCCTGCCTAGAGGTCATCTCCCAGACCTGCCCGGGGCTGCAGGAGCTCAACCTGTCCTCGTGTGACCGGCTCCACCCCCAGGCCTTCACCCACATCTCCAAGCTGACACGCCTCCGTCGCCTGGTGCTATACCGCACCAAGATAGAGGTAACCCGCGCGGCTCCCCTTGTTATAGCTCACCCTGAGATGGAGGTTGCCGTCGCTGCTCAACTTGTTATAGCTCACACCGAGATTGAGGTAATCCGCGCAGCTCACCTTTTTGTAGCGCACACACTGACACGGAGGTAGCCGTCGTGGCTAGCACTGTAGGAACACACACTGACACGGAGGTAGCCGTCGTGGCTAGCACTGTAGGAACACACACTGACATGGAGGTAGCCGTCGTGGCTAGCACTGTAGTAGCACACACTGAGATGGAGGTAGCCGTCGTGGCTAGCACTGTAGTAGTACACACTGAGATGGAGGTAGCCGTCGTGGCTAACACTGTAGGAACACACACTGACATGGAGGTAGCCGTCGTGGCTAGCACTGTAGGAACACACACTGACATGGAGGTAGCCGTCGTGGCTAGCACTGTAGTAGCACACACTGAGATGGAGGTAGCCGTCGTGGCTAGCACTGTAGTAGTACACACTGAGATGGAGGTAGCCGTCGTGGCTAACACTGTAGGAACACACACTGACATGGAGGTAGCCATCGTGGCTAACACTGTAGCGCACACACTGACATGGAGGTAGCCATCGTGGCTAACACTGTAGTAGTACACACTGAGATGGAGGTAGCCGTCGTGGCTAACACTGTAGGAACACACACTGACACGGAGGTAGCCGTCGTGGCTAGCACTGTAGTAGCACACACTGAGATGGAGGTAGCCGTCGTGGCTAGCACTGTAGGAACACACACTGACATGGAGGTAGCCGTCGTAGCTAGCACTGTAGTAGTACACACTGAGATGGAGGTAGCCGTCGTGGCTAGCACTGTAGCGCACACACTGAGATGGAGGTAGCCGTCGTGGCTAACACTGTAGCGCACACACTGACATGGAGGTAGCCGTCGTGGCTAGCACTGTAGTAGCACACACTGAGATGGAGGTAGCCGTCGTGGCTAGCACTGTAATAGAGTAGTGGTGTTGGGGCTGGCGTTAGGGCCGCTGCGAAGCCTCTGATGTTATTTGTAACGAGACCTTGGTTACCTGTTGTCCCGGGGACCCAGCGTTACCACCTTCATGTCCAGTCATGCCTGTGCGAAAAGAAAACAATGAAAACAGCCGTCCCGTTTAAGTTCTTCATCTTCACCCACCTCAGCATTTCTCGGCTGCTTGTCGTGTTTTGGGTTGCGGGCTGGAGGAGCAGAGGATGGGTGGTGTAGGGTTTCTGCACTGGAGCTGAAGGAGCGTGCTCAGAGTTGTTGTTTTCTGAGACCGACAGCTAGGCGAGTGTGTGTGTGTGTCTGTGTGTGTGTGTGTGTGTTTGTGTGTGTATAAGTGTGTGTTTTATTCTGTGTGTGTGTGTGTGGGGGGGGGGAACACACAAGTATATGTGTGTATAAATGCGTATTTTTCTTTCTTTGTGAATTAGTATGTGTTCATTTCTGTGTGTGTGTGTGTACGCGTGCCTGTACGGATGCCCTGACAACTCAGCTGTCGTTAGCCTGTCACCCCTCTAATTAAATAGCTTGCGTGCAGCAGTGCAGCTCTTAGCGAGATGCCCAACACAGACCCCAAACACAGGTGCGTGTGCCACTTGCGCACACACACACACACACACACACATGCACACACACAACAAGCAGCTTTCACTGAGGAGCGTCAGGCCTGACACCTTGCGCCGGCATTAGAGGCACATGTGTCTGCATTTGCGTGCTGAATCCTTGTCTTTCTTCTTATCACACAGCCGGTGCAGAGGTCCCTGGCCCTGCTGAGTGTGTGAGCAGGAGGGGAACAATAGCAACAGCCCTCTGGGTAGAAAGGATTGTGGAAGAAGGCATAGGTTGTTGTCTCGTTATTCAATGTAAACGGATGGGGAGACCCGGAGCCTTTCCCTGCAGTTTAGTATGTTGCCATTGGCGTTTGGATGCAGGGAATGTGTGTATACAAGTGTTGGAACGATTAGCAGATTGATGGAAAATGAATGATTATGACTTTGACCACCAGTTTATTGTTTGTCATTTATCTCGTAGGAATGCCCAACGTGGTTCATGAAGGAAATTATTAGACAAGGCAAGCACGTTTAAGACTCACTTTGGGCCCTAGAAAATTGGGATTGGCGATCAATTCATGCTTGAAATGATCCCTGGCAAAATAATTGCTGCATACAATAATTAGCTAAATCCCTAATATTTGTATTTCAATCATGAGAGACTAGTATTCAAGACAAACCACAAAATGTATTGACAACACATTTAGGCATTGGACACCATCAAATTATTCTTCAGGGTCCAGGATGCATGAAGTATGCTGGGAGATGAATGACGGTGTCTAGACGCTGGTGGTGGGGGTGGTGTGAGTATGGACGGAGGTCCTTGGCCCTGGAGGACGCCGTCTCTTTCTCCGTAGACGGGTGGCGCTTAGTGCCGGACATGAAGAGGCGGGAGGAGGGCTGCAACGAGACTCAATTCATCAACAGAAAAGCGTCAAGCATGATTGAGAGATGTTAATGTAAACACCGGCCGTTTGCGTGTAATAGCCCGGCTGTTGGTGCGCCAGGCCCTGATTGTTGTGAGGAGACTGCGATGACTGCGTGGAAATTAAGAAACCAACATAGAGCGATGATAACCAGAAGGGGAATGTCGTCTTCCTGACTAAACTTTTGCTACATATGTACAGTGTGTCTCGATGGATGAGCCTTTCTCCAAATTTAAATAAAAAAATCGACATTAATCCCAAAACACCAGGGATTGGAAATGCTTGCTGTCGATCAACACTCTCCAACCAAACTTGTTTTCCCTTTTTCTGTCTTCTTGCTTTGTTTTTTGGATGCTGCAGCAAACCGCCATACTGAACATCCTGACCTTCTGTACGGAGCTGAGACACCTCAACCTGGGCAGCTGTGTTAGGGTGGGTTCACACACACACACGCACGCTCACTCGATTTTTTACTTCATTGTGGTACCGATATATGAAGCATATATAAAGCAGAGCTCCATTTCATCTATAGCTTGCTTCTCAAGCATTCCATGTGTACATGTAAATCTACATATACCTGTCCTATCACCCCCACCACCGCTAATGTTAACGTGTGTGTGCGTGCGTGTGTGCGTGTGTGGGGAACCCCAGATCGAGGACTACGACGTAGTGGCCAGCATGCTGAGCAGCCGCTGCTACTCCCTGCGCTCGGTGGACCTGTGGCGCTGCCGCAACCTGACGGACCGCGGCCTGGCCGAGCTGGTCTCCGGCTGCAGGTGGGGCTCGTTCACCAGGCACCTCCAGACTCTGTCCATCACTCGCTGCCCCTTAGCCCCGTCCGAGACGACCCGCAGCCGTGAGACCAGAGCACGACTGCTCTGTGCAGAGCCTGTAATGCAGGACCTAAAATGGGGTTGGTTCCCCAAAAGACGACACCCCCCCTCCCCGCCACGGCCCACGGCCCCAGGAAAACGCCCCGGAGTGACGCCAGATAAAATAACCATGCATGGCAGAAGAACAGTTGCTTTTATTATTATTGTTATAAATAATACTATTATTTTGATTCTTTATGCGTTTGGGTCAGTAAGAAGGGGCTGGCTGGTCTGCAAAGGATTGACCACCCCTAAGGCTGGACGTCCTCTATGACGCCCGCAGGGCAGCGGAGAGTGGGACCACCCAAGCCTCTGTTTATTCTGCCTTAACTCTCTGTAAAACTAGATGCTCTCCCCCCATCTGCCCCCCTGTCAGGATGCTGGAGGAGCTGGACCTGGGCTGGTGCCCCACGCTTCAGAGCAGCTCCGGATGCTTCCAGCACCTGGCGCGCAAACTGCCCCGACTGCGCAAGCTCTTCCTCACCGCCAACCGCACCGTGTGTGACGCGGACCTGGAGGAGCTGGCCGCCAACTGCCCCTCGCTGCAGCACCTCGACATCCTGGGTAGGCTGTGTACTCCAAGCCTCCAGTACCAATGGGTGGTTACGTTAACGGTTTTAATGGTTCGCTTCAGCCAAGGGAGAGACACAGGACCACCGTGGTCATCGTCTTTAGGTTCATGGTCTCTTTATCTCTCTTTTTTGGTCTGTCCGTCTCTTCCTCTCTGTCTCCATCTGTGTCTGTCTCTATCACTCCCTGGCTGACTGTCTGTCACCCTATTTGAATCTTTCTCGCTCTCTATCTCTGCATCCTGTCCGTCTCTGTCCCTCTTTACCTCCCTGTTTCTGTCTCGGCCCGTCTCTCTGTCTTTCTATCCCTATCTCTCTCTCTTCATCATCCTGTGTTGACGGTCCAGGCACCAGGATGGTGAGTCCACATGCCCTGAAGAAGCTGCTGCAGTCGTGTCCCAAGCTGCTGTTGCTGGACGTGTCCTTCTGCTCCCAGCTGGACAACCGCATTGTCCAGGAGCTCTCGGCCCTCTTCCCTAAAGTCGCCATCAAGAAGAGCTTCACACAATGACCCCTGGCTTCCCCTCTCGCGCTGCACACCGGCCATGCAGAGACGGAGAATGGGGCCGGTGACTGCTGGTTAGCCAGATAGCGAACAAAGGATTTAATCAAGACGTCACAGGTCATGTTAGATATTGGAGGAGAGGTTCGCTCCTGTCAGGGGTTCCGAGGCGTTATCCGTGATCAGCGGGTGGAGGAGGCAGCTGAACTTAAACTGCTGTCAGACACCCCCCCCCACCCTTTCAAAGTCATAGAACTATTGGTTTGGACGGATTTGCGTTTTAAATAAGGGGAAGGCTGACAATCTGCTTGATTTCACTTCTTTTTTTTGCCAAACGGAACAAGGATGGAAGTGTTGCCTTGTTAACCACTATCCGGTTTTAATTTTATTGGAAGCCTCCTGTGAAAACGCAGGCCAGACTCTGTGGGCTGTTGGTAAGCAGGTTGATCAATGTGACCATGATTATAATGATAAATGTGAGACTATTTGTGCATCCTTTAAGTAATTGGGGGTTGTTACTACGCATAACCTCTTAAATTGCTTGCGAGTTCAGTTCAGTTATATACTATGCAAGGATTTTAGAAGTCCAGCATATCTTTTATTTTGAAATGTATATATGCCGATCAGTCTCTTCTCAAGGCATCAGTACCATCTCTTGGAAAATCATTGATCAACTATATTGGCCACTAGGGATGGGCAAAACGATTCTTTTCCGGGAATCAGTTCTTTCAGTTCAGTTCACTTTAAAAAAAGAATCAAAGAACCAGTTCTCTTGTATTTGGGGAACCAGTTCTGGTCGTTCACCTTCGGGATTCGTTCGTTGTGAACGAATCGGTCGCGACCGACTCATCCCTATTGGCCACTGTCCTATCAAACTAACTCAAGTCACTATATTGGATTGAACCAACACACGGATACCTACATTTGTAAAAAATGTTATGTCATGTAATTATACAGGCCCAGCCTCATTCAACATTTGGTTGTGCTTGGTTGAAATGTATTTCACCTGTCCGCCTGAAGAGCAGTGCAGGAGAATAGGACTGGACCTAAGTCTTCATATTCCTGGGTTATGTTTAAACCCTGCACGTTTGGTCCCATGCCATCAGCTGTGGGCCATCCAAGCTTGCTTGTTGTTGTACTCAAGCCACAGGCTGCCCTCCTATGCGGAAATGGCCAACTGGTGACGGAATGACGTGCTGCAAAAATGTGTATAGTTCAGTGTGAGCTTCACACTCAAGTGTAAATATTCAACCTTTATAATTGTCCTGGTACTCAGGGTAAGCGTTTCATTTGTATTTATTTTTTACACAGCCTACTTTTAGTTTTCATCCGGGAACCAGCAGAACAGAGGCTGACCTTCCGTTGATTTAGCTCAACAAATTCCTCCATGTTTCAATTCTTAGTCCTATCAGTGGTTAGCTCTGATGTAGCTGAAAGATGAAGGGTGACGTCACTATATGTTGGTGTAAACACATACAGTTATTGTACCATTGTTAAAAAAAAACACGACAAAAAAAACCATAAATGTTGTCCATGGTTAATTATTGATTGTGTTATAATATTAAGCCGCATTTGCAGTGCAAAAGTGCTTGAGGAAAAACTTTGCAAATACTTGAATTTTGCTTTCGAGCACTTGCTAGTTAGAATGGGAATTGTACTTGTGCCTTATGTTTCTGGGTGAATGTGTTGGAATGTCTGTGTTATTGATTGTTGTGAGGTGAGGTGCTTTGCTTTCATGGCGTTCAACCAAAGTAATCTGAAAAACCTTGGCCTAAGCACCACAGCTATATTTATAGGCCTTGCTCATGGCCATCGTAATTAATATGCAACATATCTTTGTACCACTCTCTTTTAATACTTTGTCCTTTAAAGTTGCGGCTGTGTTATAGGCCTCTGCCTTCAGCATTTTTTATGTTATCGATTTAAAAAAAAAGAAAACTATGTTTCTGGAATTTTAGGTAAAATGTCTT
This sequence comes from Gadus macrocephalus, assembly GCF_031168955.1. Taxonomy (NCBI): domain Eukaryota; kingdom Metazoa; phylum Chordata; class Actinopteri; order Gadiformes; family Gadidae; genus Gadus; species Gadus macrocephalus. The sequence goes on along the minus strand of NC_082392.1, from coordinate 15,260,628 downwards.
CAGTTTGGACAATAAAACATGATTTCTTTCCAATTAGGTTTTCTAAAGAATATTGCTGAAAGAGCTTTTTTAATCGTTTGTTTTGGTTGACCGTCAACCACTAATATTGCTGTATTTGGTAACATAGCACCTCCTTTAAAATAAATCTGTTATTGTCAGAAACAAAACCTAGCTGGTCAATATAAGTGTTAAAAAATATTTTATTTCATGTTGCCATTTATTTTGGTTTTGATTGCCATGAATATGGTTGGTTATAATTCAGTTGTGGTATTAGGGTTGGGCCATCTGCAGGATACCTAGTTATGCGCCTTCCTGCGATGTCAATGCTGTAGTGTGTTAGCTTAAAATGATTGAACTGAGAAGATTGAGGCAACTGAAGTACAAAGGTTGTGCCACAATTCTGAAGAAATATGGGTGCTTCAATGTTTGCCGGATTTTAAATAAACGCAAGGCCGAAGACTGATTCTGCTTCTTTGGTCTATGTCTAATTCTTTACTCTAATGCCAAATGCTTCCACTGGACTTGATTAAAAAGGACTCTTACTTAACAAATGTATTGATTTAATTGGTTTGTATGCTGATGTTCCTCAAAACATTGTCCTAAAGGTTAAGTGCATATCATACACAAGTAGCTTGCTAATAGGCTTGGTGTATTTAGGCAGAGCTCATGTGATTAGGCTCCACAGAGTGAACCGTCTCCAGACCCCAGAACGACGGGGAAGCCTTTATGGTCCGCATGAGTAACTTCAAGGAGCGTGTTGCGGAATTATCCCTTTTGGTTTAACCCTCCGCCGTTTAACTGCCTATTAATACCGCAGGGAGACGTGGCGTTGGCTTGTCTTCCTTAACAGCGTTTTAATTAATTGTTTATGCCTGGTTTAATGATGTATATTGTGGCCCTGTAATGTGCCCTAATGACGGAGAACGAGGCGGCCTCGGCTGAAGTATTCATTTGGACTGGCTCCCTGATGATTGCTTCTCTCCGCCACCAAGGCGGGCTGCCGCGGTACAACCGGGGCCTTCGCACAGCGTGATTCATGGAGGCTTTCCCTGGCTCTGCGGAGGCGCTGGCTTCCCACCCATCATCCTTATGTATGAAGCCCATATATATCCACCAGGAGGGTGCACAGCTGCAATTAGTTTTTATTTTGTATTATTAGTATTATTTCAGGACCTTACAGCGTGTGATGAATGTGTTGGAGAATGTATGGTAGGCTACAGATGGAAATGTTGCTCCTGACCCATTAATCAACCAGATTATACATGGTTTGTTTTATTTATTTATTTATTTCTACTATGTCTGTCGGTTTCTCTCCTTCCCATGTATGTGTGTGTGTGTGTGTGTGTGTGTGTGTGTGTGTGTGTGTGTGTGTGTGTGTGTGTGTGTGTGGGGGGGGGGGGGGGGGGGGGGATTGCTCTTCCCTTTAAAGAAGCCTGATAACTGTTTTTGGAACTGACCATTTTAAGACAAAACTCTTGTTTTACTCCTCAAAATATAGAGAACACTATTTAATAGGTAAGGTTTGAAGAGACCAATCACAGCTCCTTATTGTGATGACACACAGTGCTGATTAGAATGATGAAGACCAGTGTTTAGAATGAAGATGGAGAACCAAGAGGGGGCGAGCTGTACGTAGAGGAGTCACATTGTGGAAAGGAGCAAGAGCCGGTCTACTGTCACGCACCAGGGTATCCATTCCCTGGTCGTTCTTCAGGACCCTCGGGACCTCAGGGGCCTGTCCTGTCCTGGGCTATAAACAACACCTAAAACAAAACTAATCCCATTACAATATTGGTATTAGGGTTAGGGTTTCTTCTTAAGTTATTGTTTCTGGTACTCAGGTTTTGTATGAGGCTGTGGGTTTACTCTTACAGTTTTGTTTTGATTGTAGGGTTTGGTGTTAGAGTCAGGGTTTACTCTTCAGGTTTTGTGTTTGGTTCTTGGGTTTGGTGTTAGGGTTATTGATTCCTCTTCATCGTTTGAGTTTTATGGTTTCACTTTCAATTAAAGAGTTAGAGTTGGTGGTTTCAATGGGTCGGGTTACAGGATTTTGTTTTTCAGTTTCAGGGTTAGGATTGGTTTCAATCTTAGCATTTGGTTCCAGACAGAGAGAATAAGAAAGTTGAGAAAATAAACAAAAAAAGGGTGAGAAAAGATGGAGAGAAAAATAACTAACCCTAATTGTGAGAGCAAGAAATTGCTAATAAAAACAGTGAGAACGATTATGGAGGACTAGAAAGCTGGACAAATGCGAGAGAAGAAGATGGAAAGAACGATAAACGTAGAAAAAAATAGATAATCAAGACAAAAAGTGAGAGAAACAATATGGAGACATCAAGGGGAGGGGGTGTTAAAAATTGTGGAGAGTACAAATGTAGTGTGAGAGAAAGAAATTGGAGGATGGGAAATCTATAAAATGTATAACAAACAGTGACAATGTATGAACATAATGAGAAAATCTATACATAGGAGAACATTTTGAAAATAAGAGAGAGATAGAAAAGATGTTATCAAAAAGAGGGAGATAAATCAAACAGAAAACAAGACATCTAGAAGTATCAGAGAGAGCAACATAATGGAGAAAATCTACAACACCAGAGAGCTATTTATGTAGACAACAAAATAAAAAAAACGGTGAGAAAAAAACATGGAGAGGACTCAGGAGACAAGATACCAAACAAAAGGGAGCAAAAGACGATGCATTAGGAAAATAATGGAGAGACTGAAAAATCTTGAAAAATCTTGGTAAATGGAGAGTACGAAGAACCAAGAAAGAATAGTGAGAGAAAGAAAATGGTGAAGGAAAAAATAAAGGAAGAATTGTGGGGTGAAAGTTATGGAGAGTAAAGAAGAAAATATGAGCCAAATTATGGAGAGAATAAACAAAAAAAATTAAACGGGCGAGCGAAGAAAGATTGAGAGAATGAAATATGAATGGAGGAGAGAATGAAATATGAAAAAAGAATGAGGGAAAACGCAAAAAATAGGAAAAAGATGGATAGATTGAGTTATCGAGAAAATCGAGACATAAGGGTGAAAGAAATAAGATGAGGAGGACAAAATATACCAAAATATTGACATTAATGGAAAATCAAGAAATAAGAGTTTGAGAAAAAAGAAGGCAGGAACAATAATGTCAAGATAAAAGATTCAGTGAAAAAACCCCTCATATTAAGACAAAAAAAAAAAACTAAACCCCTAACTCCAACTCAAAAATAAAATTTAACCTATCTGAAATCCAACCCTAACCCCGAAAGCAAACCCTTTACCTAACCCTGATCCCAACTCTATCCTTTCTCAAAACCCTAACCTCACCTTAGAACTGAAAACTAAAAACCTCTAGCCCCCACAGTAGAAACCACTAACCCCAACCCTAGAGCAGAGAAACCAACCCCCAAACCCCGCCAATGAGAACCCTTAACCCTAGAACTGAATACTATACCCTAGAGCTCAACCCACAACAAATCTAACCCTAACACCAACACTATCACTGAAAACAAAACCCCGAACCCAACCCACAGAAATCCTAACCCTAACCCCAACCCTAGAGCGAAGAAACCAAACCCCCAAACCCCTCAGATGAGAACCCTTAACCCTAACCTAGAATTTAGAACCAAACCCCAAACCCAACCCACCGATACCCTAGAACTGAAGTCTCAAACAACCCATCCGCATGTAGTGCGACCCAAACCAATTATGTAAATATTATATCATGAGTACGGCGAGGATACCAGGTTTGCATCGTGGTCAAGCTCATCTTCATCCTCCTCAGACTCACCAGGAAGGCTTCCAGAGGGTGGATTCCTAGGAGCTAGTACCTAACCTACACATCAAATTATTATAGAGCACACGCACACACACACACACACACACACACACGCACACACACACACACACACACACACACACACACACACACACACACACACACACACACACACACACACACACACACACACACACACACACACACACATCCTTAGGGGCCGGCCACACCTCAACATCTAACACAAATACACACACACACACACACACACACATCCTTAGGGGCCGGTCACACCTCAACATCTAACACACATACACACACACACACACACACACACACAAACACAGCGTCTCTCCCTGAGAGAGCGGGGGGCCCCTGTACTCGTCCTGAAGAGGCTGCGGTGCGTGCGGCCCTTCAGCTTCTCCGGGATCAACAGGAATCCGCCGTGAATGAGGAACGTGACGGGACACGGTCTCCCGTCTGTTGCCAAGATCTCATCCTACCCCAGACGGGGCACAAGACAGCCCTCAGCCCGGCCCGGGGGCAGGCCTCACCGCCATGGCACCCGTCATTATGTGGCGGTGAGGTGTTTCTACTCCGGTTTCTCCTGGCACACACGCTACTGCACACGGAGACACCCTTGTTGAATTTTATGGGTTTTCGCTGCTCATTCCACACCATTTTTGTGGTGTGTTATTGGAGAATGCCGTGGCAAAGATATAGCTCACCTCTCATCCCTTACACACACACACACACACACACACACACACACAGACACAAGCATGATTCTACGTACGCACGCACACACACACACACACACACACACACACACATACACACACACACACACACAAATGGATAGGCAAATTTACGAGACAACACAAAACACAGAGGTTTCCTTTGACTTTGACCAAAATGGTAATTACGATTTCTCTGGTAGTAGGAAATAATTTAAATCAGTCTAATGATTGTTTATGTTACATTGTTGATTACCTAAAATGCTACATTACTAAATTGACCTTTGGGGTCATCTGCACCTCAATGCACTCAGATGCAGCCTACAAGTCAGCCTTCTGGAATAAGTGAGGCCAGTTCTGTTTGTACCGAAGAAGATCATCAAGGATGATAAACCAACCAATCACAGTCTGTCGTTCAGGTCAACACTGCTGTGAAGGAGTGCCGCAGGAGTGATACAAATAAAGTTATATCAAATCAGAGAAGGTCATCCTGTTCCTATTTTTTACCATGCCATGGTCTCACCGGTGAGCCGCAACATGGGTTGTGCGTCCCAGACCTTCCATCCTCTATATTATAGAGTCTATAAGCGAAGCAACCATCGCAGTGAGCTGTTCAGAGGCCCATGGTAAAGAAGGCCCTGCAGAGGCAGAAGCATGTTTCACAAACAGGCTGAGCAATTAGCTTAAATAATTATGCACTGAAGGGGAGACACGATTCGCCCCGCTGATCAGCAAAGTTCACGCAAAGTTATAATTAAACAATAACTCGTTTACAAATGAATGCACACGCGCATTTGTGTACTTAAGTGTGCATAGGCTAATTAGCTGTGATGTTTCTGACGGAGGTTGAAGAACAACAATGTCAAACGGTGGAATTGCGTTTTCAGCCTGAGTCGACATCACTGTTAGCCGCTTGCAAATTAGAGGGTGCAGGAGGGGATGGGGGTGGGGAGGGGGGTGTTTGTACCTCGGTGACTGGGTGGTTGTGTGGGCAAACAATGAGGTGGATGGGTGAGTGAGTGACTTTCCCGTCTTCAGAAAAGAGGTTACTCTAGAAAAGATTAGTGGGGGAATTCACTGCGAACGTCGAGAAAGGGTCCGTTGTGATTGATTTAGTTATGGATGCATTAATTACCCTAATTAATTTGAACCTGTTGCAATCAATTTCCTGCTAAATCAATCACTTCCAATGACAGTTTTACTTTTTCTTTCCCTCTGGAATGCATGTTACTATGGTTTAAATCCTTTCAACTTCATTGATCTATGTTGTTAAAAATGTAGATGTTTAAACTAAATCCTTTACCTTTTTTGCGGCATTGCCTTAGGAAGGGAATTATTTCCAACGTGATGTGTAATGATACTTTTAAACCCATGTTATTTTATTTCTGGGACCTCTATTTTAGAAAACAAAACAAAAACAAACATTAAAAAAAGTAATTGTTCTTGTGTAACATCCTCCCCTTACACGGAGAAAGAGCAAGTCCTAAAAGCATATAGACCCTCCTCATTCTTAATGCAGACAGGGTATAGGGACATGGAGGGGAGGCAGTAATCCACAATAATCTGATGGTGAGCTCACCTGATAGAGATCAGTCAGTAAAAGACACTTCAAACAGCTGCCGCTGACACCCAGATCGTGCGGCTGCTCTGTGATGTCGGCCTCCGCCCCGGACCGTTCGGGGAGTAGAGACGTAGAGGCCCTCTTTTATGCCGCAGCTTCACAAGCACCACCACCTCCTCCGTCATGTCTTGTCTGGATGGCTGATGTTTCGGGAGTCATATAAAGGGGAGCGTTCAAACTAAAGGGATTGTCTGGGAGAGAACAACAACTCCATAAATGGGTGCGTGTCCGAAGCTCTCATGGTGCATTCCTTAGAGAATGAATCTGCAAGGCAACCCCGTTATATTCGTTAATGTTAAATGAATAGAGTTTAATTAATAATAGCCTGTAGCGAGATCATGTAATGAGGTCTATGTAATGTGAACTTTTGTGAATGATACGCAAAGCTGAAACTTTCTTTATATTGAAATGGTACGTCTACCCATCACCATGCCACCTCCATATTCAATATAATTCGGGGGGAATCAAGTAAATTCCAAATGATTGTTGATGGCCAACAGAGATCCGTCGAAGACACGCATGGATCATCACGGTCTCGCTAGATGGCACTAGAGTACCAGATATCCGCCAACTCAACTCCAGGCCACCATGACAATATTTTTCGCGCAAAATCAGGAAATTTCATGTCTCCTAAATAAAAAGCCAGGTGTAATTAACGTTACGCGGTATTAATTGCGTCTGCTTGTGAGCGGATGAAAGGCGCGGGGACCCACTCTGGATGATGGGGTCCCGCCGCTCTCCACTGTCTTCTTTAGAGATCAGGGGAGGGCGTTTTGGGGACGCCAGGCATCAAAATGGCAGTGAGGAACACTCAGTGGGCCGCCAGTGATCCGAGGTCCGTCAGCGAGCCCAAAATAGCCCTAGTGCCCAACAGCAGGCCTGTGGATCCATGTGTCATAGGCCGCGATAGGCCTGCTGTTGTTTGGAAACCATGCTTGTAAAATAGCATTTTTTTTTTAATGGAGGGCTTGGCATTGGGATATGGTGATGAATTGAATGCCGTTGTTAGTTTTTTTGCCAAGCATTTGGCAAGTGTTTTATCAGTTTTGACCCGATTCATCAGCAGGCTTGAACTACTTGAAATACAATCAATAAGCGATCAGCAGCAACCCCCCGCCCCTCCTCCCCGGACGAGGTGAATTCCAATACCGCGAGGACAGAGTTCCCTATGGTTTGTTGTAGTAGGCTCGTACTCATTGGAGCAGTATGAATTCCTTTCAGCTTATCAATTTCGTTTTAAAAACCAGAACCCTAATTCGAAAACGTAGACCTTCAAACAGTGACCATGGACTTCAGACACATTGGGTCTGTTAGTCAAGCTTGGACGAGGCTACAGTCTAAACCTCCATGCCGAAGAACATGCGAACACCACGTATGCCTAACCTAACCATAACCAATGATGAAACTCATCACAAATGCCTGATTAGGCCTACTTCCACACTTGGCCAAGTAGGCTACTACAACGGTTCAGCTGGATCGGATAGCCTACTATAGGCAGCTCGTCAAAGCCGTCGTATTAGTCAAACATGGTGCGCGCTCGTGTGTGTCTGCAGTGTGTGGGGTACAAACACACCGCAGCGTGAAATGCATGGGATTTTGAGGATTATTTTTGATCAATAGTAGGCCTATAATAAAAGTCTGAAATCTGCTGTCCAAGAATGAACCACCCCCAACCCCATATTTAATTCCCTGGAACAACGGACGTGGCCAGTGCACCCTTAGTATTACAGACGGTAGATAAATAGTCCAGCCCGCATGGATTTATTGACCTCCAGCGGAACGTGAACGGAGCACAGTTTTTCGCACCATCCTGGGGACTTAGTGACCCGGGAAACGACGCGCAGTAATAATAAAACACCGCGAGATGTGGTTGTTGTGGTTGTCGTTGGACGGTGTGTGTGCGCCGTTAAACTGTAGTCCCAACAAACGCTCCAAAATATGCTCCCACCTGGCAACGCAAATAAAACAGTGTCCTTAAAACAGATGTTACTAGTATTTCAGTGGACTCAACGTGACGATTAATCCTATTTTAACATTATTTTCATTCAATTGCCGAACCAAAATAAGGATGTTCCATAGATCAAATCCTATTTAGCATTGCTGTACTTACTTAATAAAAATACAGTTAGTCTTGACATTGGAAAAAAGCATTTTAATATTAACCCCCGTTATTTAAAAATGTGCAAGTCATTCGTTCATGTGGAAAGCGATAAAATACCTAAACATATTTATAATATCACTTTTGCGCGCTTCATCTAGGCCTATACCCCAAAGTCTGATAATATGAACCCAAACCACACTGGAGAAACAGAAATAAGGAAAAAACTGATCTGCATTGAATTGCTACAGGTCTAGAGCCCATGTGAATTCAGTGAATTAATAAGTTGGATGATTCATTAAAGCTACTGATGGGATATTGTCTTGCTCGTGATTACGTTTAGGCCTACTCCTCTTGTTCTTTTCTTTTAAACCATAAGAAGCCTGACTCCAAACCAAAAATATAGTTTTGCGTCCCTGGGTATCTGTTTGCATAAAACAAAAGAAAGCTACTAAGAACAAGCTGGTTATCAGAAAAAAGATGTATATACACATTTAGATGTGACGGTGTAGGCTGTGGAAAGCGCCTGAAATAAAAAATAAGTCAACCCCGCTTAATTAGCCTTCTTGGTGTCATTTATATATCGTACTTTGTGTCATCTATAAAAGTCATCATAGAATAAATTACAATCTCCATAACAAAAAATAAAATAAAATTAATAAGCTTTGAACATTTTTCTCACCCAAAATAGCAAAATACACCAAGATGAACAAAATAGCTAATTGTAATCCAAGATGGTGGTCAGAAACAAAAACAAACAAAAACAAAACAAAACAAAATGATGTGCTTATATAATAATAATAATAATAATAATAATAATAATAATAATAATAATAATAATAATAATAATAATAATAATAATAATTTGGATGTTGTTGTTTGGAAAGCTGATTTGTGTTTTGGAACATTATAAAGAGTTTGTTCTACCGAGATTGTAATAGGTTATCACCTTTAAAATCATAACTTTATGGACAATTGTTTGAACACAAGAAACAGTTACTTATCATTTAATCCTTAATATACGGGCTATATTTGGATCTAAACAAAACCGTGGAATTATACGGACAATCAGAAACAACCAATAGACAAAACATTAGGCTCCAAACAATGAATAACAAAATATTTTGAATTTATATCACTGCAAAGCCTTACATTCGAAGATAAATTACCCTACTGCAATTAAGAATAGGGAATGTAAAGGTGGTAAGGCAAATAAAAACAAAACCTATAGCCCGTTCTGTTTGGAAAACATCAAAAAAGTGCCCCAGTGGAAGAATTAAAACAAAAAAAGGGATGAAGTCATGACTATTAAAGTTATACAATATTTACAAAAGTGGATCAAAAATTTTGCTGTGAGCCTCGGTGACTTGTGTAGCAAATCCCGTACAGGAGAAAAGTGCCAGATAATCCATAGCCAGGGAGCCTTTTCTGGGAGCTACCGCTCGCTGCTGCGTGGAGCTGAGCGCTGGCAGCCTTTTGTGTTCAGAGCCGCAGTGGTGGGGTGTCCAAAAATATCCAGCAAAACACAAAACACCGACCGTTCTCCGTTACCGAACGTGTTGAACGCAGGGATTCGCATTGAAGTGGCCTGATAATAATAATAATAATAATAATAATAATAATAATAATAATAATAATAATAATAATAATAACAATAATAATAATTATAATTATAATAACAATAATAATAATAGGCTAATTATACAGTTATTTTATTTAACTAAATCGTGAACCTCTTTGTATACAAAATAAAAGTGTAACGCAAACGTAACTGTCAAAAATAACCTGCCAAAGCATGAGTGAATTTCGATGTGAACTGACATATGGAATCGACCCCCCTCACGTTGCTCAGGCGATGCTCAACCTCAGCTGCTTGTTTGGGACGCAGCCTATAGGCCTATACTACTGCTGCTGCTGCTGGTAACTTTAGTCCAATGCAGCTCTTTTGACTCTTCTGACGGCCATACACACACCTCACAGCTACACACGAAATGGCATATGATGTCAATAGTGACTCAGGGAAATGCACTGTACTGCTATACACTATAAAAGTCGTGAATGTAAACCATTCAGCTAAGAATCTCAATACTAGTTTGTTTAAACCAGGACCCCCCCCCCCTTTTGTCAAGTATAATTTCACACAAAAGGGCTACACCTTGAAACTGCGTCGACTCAAGTCACAGTGTTTTAGGCATATCCTCAAAGAACATAGGCTATTTATGTTCCTGTAGCTCTTAAAGAGGGAAAAAAAATATTCTTATTCCCCCGCTGCGGATCATTCAGTGTTTGAAAGATATTCAATGCAGATATCGTGTGTAAGTCACTCACTGCCATCTATTATAGATAAAAACAGCCACATTATCGCCCGTAGTCCCGTGATGTGTGTATAACCTTGGGGATAAATAACAAAAGTCAAATCACGGAGGAGTGGTCCCCTAGAGTTCATTGGACCGGGGTTTGGACTCCGTGGTGGGGCGGCGTGTCCCCGTACACATCCTCGGTCCCCGGGAGAGCTCCTCCGGGAGGGGTCATCCGTTTCTCTTTCTGTCTCCTGTTACAAAACCAAACCCTCACCACTTCTTTTTCTAGCTGAAGACTGTCCGCCAGTGATGTAATTTCCGACGCTGCTGGTTTAGGGCACTTCAAAAAATGGCTTTCCAAAGCCCCTTTAACGCTCACCTCGATAGAGGTCCGTTTTTTCCGTTTCCTCCCCTGCGCGGCGATTTTGTCCAAGCTGGTGGGGCTCCCCGATGTGGAGTCTGCCTCCTCCAACCACTTGTTCAACAAAGGCTTGAGCTTACACATGTTTTTGAAGCTGAGCTGCAGGGCCTCGAACCTGCAAATGGTGGTCTGGGAAAACACATTTCCATACAGCGTCCCCAGGGCGAGTCCAACGTCGGCCTGCGTGAAGCCCAGCTTGATCCGCCGCTGCTTGAACTGCTTGGCGAACTGCTCCAGGTCGTCCGAGGTCGGCGTGTCCTCGTCCGAGTGGTCGTGGTGCCCCCCCTGCTGCTGGTGCTGGGACGGCGCGTGTCCGTGGTCACTGAGGTGCGGGCTGTGGTGGTCCTCGTGGTCCCTCAGGCTGTGGTGGTGCATCCCCTGTCCGCTTCCCGGGATCAGACCGTTAACGCCGAACCCCGGCTGGGCATAGATAAGGCTTTGGCCGTTCGACGTCGCCATGCTTGGTATGTGTGGGGTGGCGGCGGTGGTTCTCCACGCCCGCGCGTCGTGGTGACTGTTCCCGTGCGACTGGTGCACCAGGTGGGGCGGTCGCGGCTGGTGCTGCTGTTGCTGCTGCTGGAGGTTGTTGTTGCTGGAGTTGTGCATGTCGTCTCGCCCCTGCACGCTGGGCTTGATGTCCTGGTCGCCGAGCGGGCTCGAGGACCACGGGGCGCCTTCCCCGTGCGACAGCGCCGTGATCCACTGGTGCGCGTGGCTGAGCGGGTGACTGTTGCTCTGCAGCGAGTAGTCATTCTGCAACAGGGTCTGCGCGTCCCTGTACGCCGCGGCTTGCTGCATGCTGCCGGGCTCCGAGTGCACGATGGATGCGCTGGAGGTGAGGATGTTGTAGTGATTGGACGCTGTGGTCGCCATGACTCTCGGAGCCGGACTGATCGCTCTTATTAAAGGAACCTTGCATTTGACAGTTAACTCTGTTCTTTTGCTTTTTTTTCTCTCTCTTTGCCACAGGCGTCTCCCCGGCTCTCTGCCAAGTGGACGCAAAGGTGCACCTGGACTCCGCCTGGCTCCGCCGCTCATTGGCTGAGGACGGCTGATGGACGTGGTTGCTACGGGCGACGGCCTCTGATAGGCTGTGAGCAAGTCTCAACAAACAACCCCCCCCACCCCCCCATTTCTTGGAGAGCTGCGAGATGTGCTGCACCTCGGCGGGAGCAGCAGAGACACTGAGCCGCGCGGACAAAGAAGCCTACGCTGTCTGAGATGCGGCATTCAACTGTAAGATAGAGTTGATTTATTTTGCTTATTGTTTTTCACTTGTCATACGGAGGATGCGTTTCTGTCATTTTTTTGTTGGACCATGACGTACCCTGTAACTTGTAAAATAACTTGATGATGAAGTCAAAGCTTGTGGTATCACTTCAAGTTATTCCTGGTTAGTTGGTTTATGCGGTTTCCAGGCCGACTCCTCCGTTATGTTGGGTTGTTAATGTGTGAGGATTTTGGAAACATTAAGGATTATGTTTGTTCGCTGTCCTGATACATGTTTGAGTTTGAGTTTTGAATTCTGACGCTGTGATGTGTAAAATATCGCTTTAAAGTTGTAAATCTGTTCAAGTTGTGATATGTAGGCCTATGTTATGCCTTAAACATGTAGAACGGCCTTTATTGGTTGTTAAATAAATCACATAAAAGTTGTTTATTATGTGCTATGCTTTTCCTACGCATTTTGTCTCAGATTTTTACCAATGCAATGCTCGCGAGGTCGCCAGAATATAAACAAATTGACTCAAACAAAAAATATAGGCTGGAACGACTGATGTTGGTTAGTTATAGTTTTGTGCTACTTAACTAAATAGGCAATATCATCTATCTATCTATCTATCTATCTATCTATCTATCTATCTATCTATCTATCTATCTATCTATCTATCTATCCATCTATCCATCTATCCATCTATCTATCTATCTATCTATCTATCTATCTATCTATCTATCTATCTATCTATCTATCTATCTATCTTGCTATCTTGCTATATGCAAGAAAGTCTAGGTCTCGGCCAATGTCTTAAAAATGTACATTCATCCCCTAAATAACCCACAAAAAAGCCCTAATGCAAGAACGACTCATTGGGATGATAACATAGGTGTTTACAAAACTTCCCCATGTGTGATGTTCTGATTGTCTGGTCAGAGCGAGAGAGAGAGAGGGAGAGAGAGAGAGAGAGAAAGAGAGAGAGAGAGAGAGAGAGAGAGAGAGAAGAGAGAGAGAGAGAGAGAGAGAGAGAGAGAGAGAAACAAAGATAGAGAGAGAGAGAGATAGAGAGAGAGAGAGAGAGAGAGAGAGAGAGAGAGAGAGAGAGAGAGAGAGAGAGAGAGAGAGAGAGAGAGAGAGAGAGAGAGAGAGAGAGAGAGAGAGAGAGAGAGAGTCAGACAGAGAGGGGGGGGGGGGGGGGGGTGCAGGTGTCCTCCCCCGCCCAGCTGCCGTCTCAGTACCGCGGGCCGAGGATGGGACATTGTCCTGAGTGAGTGGGGACATTCCTGCCCAACCGCTGCTGGTTTCCATGGGGAGAGGGACATGAACCAACGGCCCTCGCGTCACCGCTACTTTTAGCCCTCTCTTTCTCTCTCTCTCTCTCTCTCTCTCTCTCTCTCTCTCTCTCTCTCTCTCTCTCTCTCTCTCTCTCTCTCTTACTCTCTCTCTCTCTCTCTCTCTCTCTCTCTCTCTCTCTCTCTCTCTCTCTCTCTCTCTCTCTCTCTCTCTCACTACCCCTCTCCCTCTCCCCCTCTCTCTGTATCACAGCCTCTCTCTGTCTTTCTCCCTCTCTCTCTCTTCTTGAATATCCAAAGGTCTATTTAAAGAGGCCCTCCTGCTCGGTTACAACAAAGGGGTCAGGCGAGGGGGGGGAGCATTTGTGAGAGAGACAATAAGGTAGGAGCAGAAAGAGAGAGAGAGCGAGAGAGAATAAGCAGTAGAGAGAGAGAGAGAGAGAGAGAGAGAGAGAGAGAGAGAGAGAGAGAGAGAGAGAGAGAGAGAGAGAGAGAGAGAGAGAGAGAGAGAGTTTGAGGGAGAAGTGGTGACTTCTACAAATCTTATCACTAAACTAAACCCCTCTTGGTGGACCATCCCATACCAGAACGTGTTTACCATCACAAACATGCTGCCTTTCCTATTGTAGACTTATTTATCTTATTAGTCTTAATCTCATTATTTTCTTCTAAACTTCAATGTGCTTTAGCAGTAAGGCATAATACAAACCTTTTTTAAATGAATGCATGCCAGCTAATTACATTATGTAAAAAGAAAATGCATACATTAAGGTGATATATCATTTCCTAGCATACATTTCCTTAAAAAAAAAATTCAATGCTGTGACAGCTTGTTAAATATTTAGCAGCAACATCTTTCTTCGAAATAATACATCTTTACAGAAATATATTGAAAGAAAAACATAACGATTTCAGGATTGGGGTGAAGTACAGCATATAGTGTTTATTAAAAGCCATTTCTCTTTGTTTTCACAACTTCAATATGAGGTCCATTTAACACAAGAACTGGCTCCATAACACATGGCTTGATAATCCTTTATGAATGGGAACATGCCAAAACAAGGCGCTGGCAGTCCGTCGTGACAAACCATACAACCAAGAGGATCTGAGTCAAATGAGAAAAAAGTTTCCAGGCACGGTTGAGTAATTCATTCGGGTAATATTGAACATCAATGTGGCGTAACATTGAAATCAACCAAATCAAAAGAACATTGCGGTAATTAGACAGTAATTCAAGAAATTACCACATCACCACACATGCTTAAATAGTCGTGTTGGGAAAAACGCAAAGCACATTATTTTAATAGTGTAATATGCAAACTATGGCTCGTTCAATTAGTGGACATGGCTTAACAAAGCATAAACGATGCTGGTCTTGTTATTTGGACTTAAGGCTCCACGGTGTTTGATTGGAGGAGCAGCTTCTCCTTACAGTCAGATCTATGCTCCAACAATCACTGCAAAACAGCATTTAAAGAGAATAAAATGTAACGATAGAGACTGTGAGCGTTAAATTAACGGTAGGCCTAATTATATGACCAGACGGCCGTAAAGATTCAATTTTTAACGGTCTAATTAGGCGACTGTCTGCCCATACATCATTTCATATCCCTGTGCAATTTTCTCCCAAGAAACGGTTCCATGTTCACGGATTCTGTGAACAGAAATAATTACATTTTATGAAGATACGGTGCGTGTGGTGATAGAAAAAAAAGAAGAATCAAACGATGGGTTATTTAATGTTGGCATTTAAAAAAAAACGTTAGCTGTTCCAGCCATTGGTCATTGACTCCCGGTTTTAGAGCTACTCGGTTCAGACCTGAGATGGGATGGATGAACATCTGTGCCCTTCAGGAGAACCTACTATGTCAACATTGGACTGCACCGAGGTTTTAGGCACTAGGCCTGCAAGTTAATCTATTTCCAATGCGTTAAGTGATCAGGGCTTTATATGTACATCAAGTCAATGCTTCTACTAGCAGTTCCGAATTACCTGCTAATGTTTTTTGCAAATGCTATTTATTTTATTCAAGATCGACTAGCATCCAATTAAGTCCTTTAAGACAATGACCATTAGAAAAATATGTTTGAGATCATATTAATCGAAAATGTTAATTGATAATTTTGTATGAATATGTTAAATTTGTTCCTTCTTGATATTGGATTCTTGCATTGAGAATAGTTAAGTGAAATTATCCCGATTATTGAGCCAACCGTATTTGCCTACCAGCACATTCCTTGTTATTACAGAATAGTGTTGTGTTTGGTACAACTATTACAAGCAATGCCACACAGTTGACTTCAGAATTCCAAACCCCTAAAATCTAAATAATAAAAAAAATAATTACCAGCCTGTTACTTACCTATGCCCGTCTAATTCATGTAGATGTCCCTGTAAAATCGATAACCAATAACAATGTTAACACGGCTACTAATGACCTCATTATATCAATGTGGTGAGCTTTTCGAACACGATCTCAAATGTGCACTGTGATAATATATATATATATATATATATGTGTGTGTGTGTGTGTGTACATTTCAGATTTTAGCTCTGCGAAGGCGTGTCTCCTATGGCTTACAAGACGTCCCGGCCCGGGACTCTCATCCTGACTGTAATTAATGTATGCATCAAAGAGGACTGAGATTGGCAGACTGCGTTTGAGGAGGATTAATATGGTGCTGGGGTGACGACATACAGTGCAAAGTGGGAGAGAGAGAGAGAAGAGAAGAGGGAGGGAGTGTGTGTGTGTGTGTGTGTGTGTGTGTGTGTGTGTGTGTGGGGGGGGGGAATAAAAGATGGAAGGAGCAGACGGCCCCAAAAATAAAGAACTTAATGGGAGCCTGATGAAGAGTAAAAAAAAAAGAAAAAGAGAGACGACAAGGTGGGGAGAGTTAATGAGAGAGAGGGTGAGAAAGGGAGAGGTAGAGAGAGAAATAAATAGAGAGACAGAGAGAGAGCGAGAGAATAAGCAGTAGAGAGAGAGAGAGAGAGAGAGAGAGAGAGAGAGAGACGTAGATAGAGAGAGAGAGAGGGGTGGAGGGGCGAATGACGGTAATTGTGTGTGTCGTGGCGGGGATCATTGGTGTGAGGCTGGCTGGTGGAGGTGGCGCAGGCCAGTGTCAGCCCCTTCCACACTCAGCAGTGATCTGAGCCGCTCTCAGGCCTCCTGGATTCCAATGCAATTAGGCTGCTCAAAGGCCCGTTTAAAGCTACCCCCTCTCCAGGCCCACCTCCCCCCCAGCCTCGATGGGTCCCCTCCATTGTGGAGCCGCCGTCCTTTCTGTACCCCCAATTGAGGCGGAGGATGAAGAGACCACCCCGTGAGATGGGAGAAAAAAATGAGGATTATGTCTTTCTCCTGCCTCCTCTGTCTTTAGATTTCTATTTCTGGCGTTCTGTGTATGTGTGTGTGTGTGTGTGTGTGTGTGTGTGTGTGTGTGTGTGTGTGTGTGTGTGTGTGTGTGTGTGTGTTGTGCTACCTCTGCATGTAGTAGGCCTACTGCACTGGGCCATTTCCTTCACAGAGGCTTCAGCTCGTCGTGTTAAAAAACAGTGTTGTGCTAAAAAAACGTGGCGCTAAGCTTTGAGCCGAGACGACTGCTTTCGAGAATAACAGCCTCTCGCCCTTAAGGAATAGCAATAATAAGTCAACACTTTAGTGAACTGCATTGCAAGGTCGGGTTATCACTTGGTAATCACTTGTTGTTCAACCTGCTTATTTGGGCCTTGTTTTATATCTCAACAAGTGTCAACACTGTATGGAGCTCTAGCGCATCCCCGTTGGCTCCGGCACTGCAGTCACAGTATGCGGCATTATAAAAAAAGAAAGGCTCTCTCCACACAACAGCCTCCTCTTGGCTCCGTTTCAGCCATTCCCATTCCCCCAGAAAGCATTTAAAGAAGATTATCAACCTAACGCTACACCTCTCCAGTAGGAGACGAAGAGGAAAAGGAGCGAAGGAGGAAAGGGGGTGGTGGGGGAGAGGGGAAAAGAGAGAGAACGAAGCCCTGGCACATTAGCACCTGTGATAGTGCTCAATGGCATCAACAGATTAACGAGGTAATCCACACAATGAGCTCTTTGAGTCATGGTTTGGCAGCCAGCGAGTCCGGGCATAATGCTTCCCTCGTACTGTCCCGGCACGAGGAAAGAAGCTGGCACAAGCCACTGCCTTTTAAAATTGTATTTATATCTTTATTTATTTGATTATTTATTTTCAGCGTTCATTAATTCATCCATTAATTCAGCCAAGCATCCTGAAAAGCTTTTTTTTTTATGAGTTTTAACAAAACACACAGACACACACACGTACACGCAAACACACACATACACAAACGCACACATTTCCGCCTAGCAAGTACGGGGCGCATGCAACGCCAGCTCCGGGTCCCATCGCTCATGTGCGGCTCGATTAGCCCCGTGTGCCTCGTTCGTCAGACGTAACGGCAGAGCAGATGGTGGGAGACCCGCGCGGGCTCTACGTTACCTTGCCGCGCCGGCACAGTTGCGGTAACGCTGGCCTAATTGATACATCAATATCGCCTTGTCAATATGCTTACCCGCGACTCAAAATGAACGAATACATGAGTAAAGATCGGCCATGGCTAACCAACCCTGCAAGGCACTTGACCAGAGAGCACAGGTACACTCAGGCTTATGTCGTTTATGGTATTGATTTATGGATGGACATGTAACAGGGTTATTATTTACAGTTTAGTCTTTTTCCAAAAGTGACTCTAAGGGGTTTGCTTTGTTCAATATTTGAATTACTTTTATTTCTGATATATGACTATACATACCTATTTATAAATACAGTGATATATAATTTTACATTTCCTTCCACAAAACACAGTTTGAGTGAAACGTGGTGAAAAGCGTCTTGATTTCTGACAAAACAAAGTCATTTTTATTTCCACGCTATATATATATATATATATATATATATATATATATATATATATATATATATAGTTTCACATTTCCTTTCGCAGTTTGAGTGATCAGTGCAGTGTTTGTCTGGAGCGTGAAGACATAGGAGGTGAGATTTGTCCCCATCGTTTCTCTCCACTCTGGCACATTTTTTAATTAATTAATGAAGAGGATGAGGGAGCTCACATGGCGGTGATCGGTAATTTGGCGTTATCCTGAAATTCAGCGGAGAACAGAGAGAAATTAGGCGGCTGGAAATTAATTTGTTGTTTGTCCAACTCAATGAGGAGTGACACAGCCCTCTAATGAATGGGTAATCCATTTTTTACTGCGCTGGAAGCGCCGAATTCACCCTTCACTGAAGTGGAAAAAGACAAACATATCTCCCTCTCACCTTTGTGACTTTGGAAGGCACACTGACGGTGGGGGGGAGACATTCAGGATCTTTAGAGGAATTGTCCCGAAACAATTTGTGGTAAGAGTGACTGCTGTGTGTTCTGTGTGTCTCAGTCAGTCGGTGTGGGTCGTACGCGTGTGGTTTTGTGTTGAGCTCCTCCTCGTGTGAGATAGTTCCAAGCATGTGAGTGTGAGGAAAAGATTCAGTTTAAAGCATCATTAAATAATCAT
Organism: Gadus macrocephalus; assembly: GCF_031168955.1. Classification (NCBI taxonomy): domain Eukaryota; kingdom Metazoa; phylum Chordata; class Actinopteri; order Gadiformes; family Gadidae; genus Gadus; species Gadus macrocephalus. The sequence continues at coordinate 15,241,616 of NC_082392.1, read as the reverse complement.
TTAACCAACCAACGACAACAACAACAAAAGAATCACAGAGAAAACCTAAACACTGTGACTGCACGCAATGAAACTCCACACAGCGGATTCATAATCAATCGCCTCGGAGCGCTGCGCTAAACGTCTGCAGTTTTTCGCCATCGCTCCGACTAACAGTTTATTTTTCTAAAGCGTTAACTCTCCGACGCTCTCGGTCTAACAATCCCGCCTGTTCCGTTGGCCTCCTTATCCGGCTGCCACCGACCGAGTCGTTCCAGCGATGACATCCTCTCTCTCTCGGATGCATATCCGTTTCAAAATGTCCCAGATGTTGCTGTGAAGGGAGCCATAGCGTCGCTCAGGTGATGGAGCCCCCCTGGCCTTGACCCCAACCGGCCCCCTGGGGTCCCAGCAGGGTGGTGAGGGTTGTGACTCTTCACTGTGGGGGATATCACATGAAGATAGTGTGTTGTTAGCACCAGGAACATATTCCTACCAACTTCATACTTTTGATATAATATATACTTTGAGTCTTTTTATATATTCATGTTTCTGTACAAATTCATTATTGATATTTAAAATGATTTGCCATTAATGATGAATTGAAATCTCCAAAGTTGCACTTGTCATATCGGGCGAACACAAGGTTGGGAAATTCAGAATGTGGGTGAAAATAACCTGAAAGTGAAGTTGAGGGGGTAAAACAATGACCTTGGATTCAATATTTGGGCTGCTAATGTAAACCATTGAATGGCTTTCATTGTATTCTTGCTTGTGAAACATGATAGCTTGCTGGTGAAGGATAATCATTGTGAAGCCCGGGACACTGCTATGAAAAGCCTGGTAGTTTCAGAACTGAATTCTGCATCCGGTTCAGTGCGTACTCTCGAGGAAAGTACAGTGAGTGTTCATAAGGTGAGAAGAAAACTAAATCTTGACCGGGCCATTCACCAGCAGCATCTCAAACTTCTCTCCCTCATTCTGTCAACCTCTCTCCCTACAAAATAAGAGCCGTCCACCTAATTTTCAACAAAGACACGCAAGGAGAAGTCAGGGGGAAGCCCGAACATCCCTGGCGCATTAAGAGGCACCAGGAAGCTGTCTTCCATCTCACCTGGGAGGGGGTATCTGGAAGCGGGGACTAGTTATGCCCCCGCCCGCCCCCTCCTCCCACCACCCCCACCAGCAGCACTGTCTTCCACGGTGTTGTGAATCTCTGGGAGCTCAGCACGTGTCTGCACCGCGTCAGTGTCGTCTGCGTGTAAGTAGGTCAGGTCCAGGGATGGATGCGTGCTTTCTTTGGTACACTGAGGAACACACACACACACACACACGCACACACACACACACACACACACACACACACACACACACACACACACACACACACACACACACACACACACACACACACACACACACACATATGCGCACACAAACAGATAGACACATGCAAAAACACACACACACACACACAAACACAGGTACACACATATGCACACACACACACACACACACACATGCACACAGAAACACACACACACACAAACAAACACACGTACACACAGACACACATTTAGATACGCCCGTGTATCTAAACATACGCACATGTACACACAACCAGGTGGGCATGGAGACACACACATAAACATATTTATACACACACACACAGAAACACACACACACACACAAATTGTGTTGATAGCATGAATAGTAAGACAGCAATAGTAAGATTTAAAAATGCTCAAGCAGACTACGATGACGACCAGGCAACCTGCCAGGATGGTAATAGAGTCGTTTCGCTGGGACTACAAGGAGATAGAATGTGATGAAAACAATATTGAACCCGAATGTAAACAAATACAGACGGGATGCTGGAATGTCCTTCCAGACAGGATGAGTGGTGATTAGCAGGCATTCTCTGTAAATGTATTTGAAACTTAAATATCCACTCTTGAACATTATTATACAAAGTTTAAACTAAAGACAAAAAATGGCGAAGGAACCTTCGACTTTTCATTTAATAATGTTAATTATAACAGGGTTAATGAATAATACTGGAAACTACTCTAATTTCATTCAATCTGTCAAATTATTTACATATATTTGCATATCATGAACAGATATGGTTCAGTGTACATGTTACCTCACAAATTCCACCCATACATTCAGAGAACAAACAATCCAATAAAAGGAGGGCTGAAGAGTGAACAAACATAATTGCAGCTCTCGCAAACAATATGGTAGTCTAACTCAGTTCATTACAAGAAAAATCGGTGAACAACCCTGACCATGAAACGCTCAAGTCAACCTAGTCTTCGTTAATCAAACCACAGCAAGACAAAAGGGCTTGGACAAAAAGTCTCATTCTGATCTTTCTAATGATGTTCCGGCAGTGCTCAGTGCTGGAGTTCATTCCTTTTCCTCAGCTGAAGGTGTTCGGGAGGGCAGCGGGCACTGACCCCCCGACCCCCCGACCCTTCGACCCCCCCGACCCTCAAACTCTCCGACCCTGAGACCCTCCAACTCCGCTCAGAGCAACGAAGGCTCCTGGAGAAGACCGGGAGCACGGCTACAGTGGAGCATTGCTAATGCTGTATTTACAAGCAAGGGAGTGTGCCGGCAAAGGCAAGCACCGTGCACGGTACTTTCAATTATTTCTCACAGCGTTCATGAAAATAGCGGCGCAACGGGGAATGCAGCATGAACGACAAAAACTATAAAAAGAAACAGAGCAAGGCAAGGAGTCCCAAGATAAAACAAAATGGCATCACATACAGTGTCGATGGAGCAGCACTGGAAAAAAACACGACCACATGCCGATAAGGCAGATGAAAATAAAAATAGTAGTGTACAGCTGAGCCCAAGGTGACAGAATGGTGAGCAGGGTAGAAATGTACATTTATGAGCGGTGTAACTACCATTCAAATGTCTGATTAATGTTGAAAGCGACATCAAGATCTCCAGATTTTTAATCAGCTGAGCCAGAGGGCCGGGTATGTAAACCATTCATGTATCCTTCTCTGACACACATAGTACATTAGCATTAAAATACACCTGAACACGCACGCGCAACGGGCACGCACGTACGCACCAACTCACGCAAAAACACAGTGTGTGTGTCAGTTAATAATTTTAACAGAGATGACAAGAAGCTGTTCTTTTTGAAAGAAACAATTACAGAGAGAGCACAAGAGACTAAAGTGACAGACAGAGGCAGAGAGAGAGAGAGAGAGAGAGAGAGAGAGAGAGAGAGAGAGAGAGAGAGAGAGAGAGAGAGAGAGAGAGAGAGAGAGAGAGAGAGAGAGAGAGAGAGAGAGAGGGAGAGACAGAGAGAGAGACAGCTAGGGTTTGCAGATAGAGCTGTTGGTATCCCGTTTTCCTTCTCTCACTGCCTCCCTTGGAAAAACAAGAACCGCACACAAACACATACACACACACACACACACACACACACACACACACACACACACACACACACACACACACACACACACACACACACACACACACACACACACACACACACACACACACAAACACACACACCTTGTACCCCCCCCCCCCCCTCCTGTCTTAATGGATGAAACAGAGGACATTGTTTCTTTTTTTTGGAACCAATCGTCTCCACTAGTCAGCTCCGCATACCAATCCAATGCGACCCAAGGATATTATGAAGCTGCACTGTGACATGTGTGTGTGTGTGTGTGTGTGTGTGTGTGTGTGTGTGTGTGTGTGTGCCTGTGAGCGCACGTGCCCGTGCCTGAGGTATAGGTTGGAAGGTGTGTGCTATACCGCCTCTCTAGCCGAACATCGATTTATCCTTTTCCTTCAATTTATTTCCTCTCCTCACCTCCTCCGCTCAGATCTGCCTCATAGGGGAGGAGTTTGCGGGTAAAAATAAATATATTCCATCCTCCCTCCCCCCTCCCCCCTCCCCCCGGTGAATCCTCCACAGCCAGGCTCATCCGGATTGGCTGCTGTGTTTACACACAATGACACTGCGTCACTACCTGAGGCCCCCCAAACAAAAACAACAACAAAGAAACATTAAGGTGTTTAATGGCACAGCCAGCCGTCATGTGTTCAGCGGACTGCGGGGGGGGGGGGGGCAGGGGAGTCTGGGAAGGGGCAATTAGCTGAAGTGGATTATGTTTGATTAGGCTAGCATCTCTATGTCTTCGAAAGTAGAGATGCATCTGGGTATTTGTTAGAAATAAGAAAAAACATATCCGTAATAAACACATTACACGGGCAGACCATACAAACACATACAAACACGAATTGCAAACTGCAATTAGTGTGGAACCTCTGATTTTCGATTTCCAAGGGATTTCCAACAAAAAATTATTCTCAATGAAAAAGAGACATCTTCCTTCTGAACAAAAGCTTAAAGTGCAGTCGTTTGATCTTCTTTTATTGAAAATTGACCTTCCCGTTCGTTTAATACCGTAGCGGAATGGACAGACCTCTCTATATCAGCGACAGCCATCTTTGGTATTGTTGTAAATGCCTCAACAGCGCTCTGGTTCACCGTCATCTTATTGATCCCGCCTCCAATTAGATTAGAACTGTTGTGGTTGTACAGTCCATTTAGTACTGGCCAGAAATATTTTTGTAAGAAAGGGGAGCCAGAGCATATCTGCAGAGCAAATGAAACATGAGCTCTCGAGATTCTCCTTGTTCCCAGGCTTACAAACCCTATGCCAAGCTAAGTCTTCCCCACTGTGACTTTGTACAGAACAGTAGAATTGTCAATTGCTTCTCTGACAATATTGCATGTGTTTGAGATCAGCCTAGATCGGGGGAACAGATCAAGTGATTTAGTACGAGATGCTCTTGAAATGAATCCCAAAGAGAGTTATATTACAAAACCTGAGCCGTGATATGTCATCGCCCCTTCCCACTGCGATAAAGAATTCATCTGAGAAGGCACCCATGTTTAAAGTGTCCTTCATTGGTGTTTGTTGTTGATTCAGACTCAAGGCTGGACAGGATGCATGCAGGCCTACATGTGACCCACAGGTAAAACCACCACCCTCCCTGTGTCTCCCGTCCAGCTCTGCGTGCTGATCCCACTCTGGTGCCTGTATGTTTTTGACATTTCTCGAAGGGATTAGGCAGATACAAGGATTTGTATTGTAAGTCCCTGACGCTGAGCGACAGAAATGAAAAGTGCTGTGTGCGCACAAACATAGACCTTCACCTATCCTCACACAGAGACACGCGCAAAAACAGACAAAGCCACAGCCACACACCCAGAAAGGCCTGCACAAAAACACACACAGACACAACGTGCAGTCATGCCTGCACGTATAAACACGCAAGTGCACACACACACACAGACATGCATGCAAGCAAACAGAAAGACAGACACACACACACACACACACACACACACACACACACACACACACACACACACACACACACACACACACACACACACACACAGAAAGTGCAGGCAAGACACACTCTCTTACCTGCATTCACACACACACACACACACACACACACACACACACACACACACACACACACACACACACACGTTTACATATTTCTGGGATGGGACAGCCATGTCACAGTGAGTGACGTCTAGCACATTGTCACAACTGAAGATGATCAATGCAGATTTGTCCAGCGGGAAATTGAAATCCATAGGAAATTAGGCAGTGCCAGTGATTTATTGGAATAGTAAACCCCTGTGTGTGTGTGTGTGTGTGTGTGTGTGTGTGTGTGTGTGTGTGTGTGTGTGTGTGTGTGTGTGCGTGTGTGTGTGTGTGTGTGTGTTGTGACCAATACCTCAGGTCTAGGTGGGTCAGGGATGTCCTCAAAGCACACCCTCCTCTCTGTCTCCAGCTGGTAGGCCCATTGGATGACATCAAGAACCGTAGAGGGGCCCCTGGCATGCAGCTCAGCCTGGGGAACCAGGTGGTGGGTCCCCAGGGATACTACGGTCCCTAGAGGGGCCCCTAGGGGGTAGAGAAACAAAACATGAACACACACACACATACACACACACACACACACACACACACCAACTACAAAAACAACAACCACAACCACACAGATACATATATATATCTCCAACTAACTACAAAGAAGACACACTGGGCAGATGGGTGCTTAATAACCGGCAATGGCACTAGGAAGGGACAAGCGTGTTTAGTTGAAGACAGGTCCCCACTCGTTGCAGCTCCATGGGGCAGGCAATAGAGAGAGAATAAGTTCAAGCCATTGTCCCTCTTGTTGTTTGTCGCGTATTTGTGTGAGTGTTTTTTCCCCCAGGTAGGCTGCATCCACTGTGGCGTGTTTTTTTGTTCCTTTTTGTCCAGTCCTTATAATAGTTTTTGTTTTCCTGGCGAGGGGAGGAGAAGACAACGGGGGAGAGCGGTGTCTAATGGGGAGGCTGTGGTGGTGAATAGACGCATTCATCTGGAGACGCTGGCGCTGAAACGCTTCCCACAATGCCCGGCACCAGGCGCCTCTGATCACCAACCGCTCGCCACGCAAGCACACACACACACACACACACACACACACACACACACACACACACACACACACACACACACACACACACACACACACACACACACACACGACAGACAGACAGAGAGACTCTCTTTCTCACGCACACACACACATACTCACATACCCCCCTTACACACCCACATACACACACATACAAATGCTCAAACAAACACACACACATGTGCACATTCAAATAGACATTTTGAAATGCTCACGTGAACACACACACACACACACACACACACACACACACACTCACACACACACACACACACACACACACACACACACACACACACACACACACACACACACACACACACAGACACACACACACACACACACACACACACACACACACACACACACACACACACACACACACACACAGCACAACAACAGTGAGACAGTGAGGGCCTGCATTCATATCCATACGTAAACACAAGAAGTGAACAGCAGCTAGAGCTACAGTAGATGCACATATGCTTAGAAGCGTGCCCCGGCCAAAATCTTTAATCACCACTTTACAGATGCCAAGAACCAAAGGAGGGTAGGGGAGGGGAGGGGAGGGGAGGAGAGGGGTGGAGAGGGGAGAAGAGGACAGGGGAGGAGAGAAGAGGGGAGAGAGGGGAGGAGAAGGGAGAGAGGGGAGGGGAGGGGAAGGGAGGGGAAGAGAGGAGAAGAATGGAGAGGGGAGGAGAGGAGAAAGGAGGGGAGGGGAGGAGAGGAGAGGAGATGGGTGGAGAGGGGTGCAGGCGATAGGATGGTGAAATGGATGTTTCCTACCATTTGATTTGGGCCACAACGCCCAGGAGGCAGATCAGATAAGCAGGCCAGTACCCAGCCTCACACTCAAGCTGAACAAGCATGCACGTTATCACACACGCACACAGACACACAGACACACACAGAAAGACACATGTGCACACACACACACACACACACACACACACACACACACACACACACACACACACACACACACACACACACACACACACACACACACACACACACAGGGGCATGGGGAAACACATGCGCAGGAACACACTCACACCCATGCACGCACGCACAGGCGCACACAAACACACACACACAAACTAGCTGAGCTGGCTCACACTTGATCAGAACGGATTAAGAACCACACCATTTATTGAACAAATCTGCAAAGCCTGCACACACTTACCATGTAGACTTGCAAAATAAATAATAATAAGATATGACATTTTCCCTCGCTTAACGCAGCCTAATCCAAAGCCCACGGAATCAACTTTAACAAGCGAATGGCCCACCGCGTAGCAGCACACCTCAAAACCCACATGAAAACAACATGCTGTGACGCACACTGTATTTACCCTGTTCCCCGCCGCCTCCCCCCTGATTCTATATATATATACGCATATAAATATTTATTTTGCTGCACTTCAACACACACATTACGGGCGGCGCTGTCCGTGCGCAGAGACAGCGCCGCCCGGCCCACCTGTCAGTGTGGCGGCGGCCGCTGCTAGGGGGGAAGCATCGGGGAACAACAACTCAATTAAACACACCATCCCTGTTCAATTACCGACACATAATCACAGCAATCTACCTCCGCTTGCTGTAAACCACCAAACAAACAACACACACACACACACACACACACACACACACACACACACACACACACACACACACACACACACACACACAAACACATGCTGAGACCACACTGAAACCCCACACATGCTCTGAAATCACACACACTGAAACCACACGAACATACACACTGATAAACAGAATCTGCAACCACACACACCAGACCCACCCTCTGAAATCCTACACATACTGAAACCAAGCTGAAAACACACACACACACGCACACGCACACGCACGCACGCACACACACACACACACACACACACACACACACACACACACACACACACACACACACACACACACACACACACACACACACACACACACACACACACACCCTGGAATCAAACACAAGCTGCAGCCATGCACACATAGAAAGGAAGGAATTGGAAGCAATAATGCAAACTTCTACTGAAAGGCGATTGCACCAAGACAAAACAGGCTGTTTGAGTTTCTCCGATCCTGCAGGAGGGGCTGAATGATCCGACACCGCATAAGGAAGGGCTGAGCACAGCGAGATCACATGGGAAATCGTGTAAGTACAAAATAAAACAATTAAAATGCGTTTATAATCAGGATGGTCTCTGGATAGGGACAGGTTCAGGGTTCGATCCCCAATGTCCACGGTCTATCTAGGCATCCCTGAGCATGGTACTGCTCATTAAAGTTTGCTTTGGATAAAAGCATCTGATCAATTTATAACTAGTCATAAGAATTAATATTAAAATTTGTTGCATTGCACACAAAAAAATTGATGTTCATCTTTCCATTTATTACATTTTTTAAAGGCCATTGATAGATTGATTCCATCTATCTCTCTATCCATCTATCTAGTTGATATCTATAATAATAAAAAAATAGTTATATTGCAGAAGGGAGGTGGAGAGTTTGAACGTTTGTGACCCCCTCACAGATGTTCTGGGCCCTGCAACACATAAAGAGTTGTGGCCTGTGAGAGATGACCCCCACCATGGGAGCACTGCAATCAATGACCGATCATTGCAATCATAAAGCAAGCTTTACAACACAACAAGAGCCGTCATCTGCTATCGCCCAAACACTTGAGCTAGATTACGCCAGGGGACGAGAGCCCTCGTTGAAGATTATATGGGTCTGAATCCCAAGCCTCCTATAATATGTGCATTCACGGCTACACACTGTCTCAGATGTGCCCACTTAAAGTAGGAGATGTCACTCAAACTGAGAAAAGGAAATGTTACCTTTAATGGGATGAGTCCGCTAATTACAACAAAGACAGAATCCTTTCACATTAAATCATAATTTCAGGACATAAATTTTAACGTTTGATTTGACAAAGTAATAATGGAGTATATACATGTCTAAATAAGAGAAAATGAGAATTGAGACTCATATTCTTCTTTGAAACTGGCGAAAGCCGTTGATTCAGGTCCAAATTTGTCTTGACACAATTTGAGGGTTTCAGTCGAGGGATTAATTTGTTGGCGGATACATGGTAATATAACATGTTTGCACCTTGGATTTTGGAGAATATGTACATTTGATGTAAAACTTTATGATCTGTGGTCTTTCTACCCCCTGATGTCATTGCGGTAGTAGGAACTGGATGGACACTCAATCACACCCAGAGAAAAAAGCTCTTTTAACCTTTGTCACCAAGGGTTAAAAGTACCTAGTTTGTGTGTGTGTGTGTGTGTGAGTGAGAGAGTGTGTGTGTGTGTGTGTCTGTGCTCAGCTGGTGTTCATGCGGTTTCCGTGTGGGCATTCGTGTGCAGTTGTTGCCTGGAGTGAGTGACTGCGGACAAACAGATGGACTACCAGCTTGAACCTGGGATATATCCCAAACTAGAGAGAGAGGGAGAGAGAGAGAGAGAGAGAGAGAGAGAGAGAGAGAGAGAGAGAGAGAGAGAGAGCCGCTGACAGACACTGACAAGGGAAGTGACTCTGAGAGGAGAGAGAGGTTAGAGAAGCCTCTCTCTCGCTGGACATGCTTCTCCACTCCTCCAGCCGCGAGTCCCAGTCCTCCTGCCGGAGCAGCCCCGGTCGGCGGTCCCTCCGACAGGGCTAATGAGAACAGATCGCGGGGACTTAGAGGAGTGAGCACCAAGGAGCTGACCCATGGAGCCGGGGTCTGGCTGCTGGCTGCCGGGGAGAGTCGGGGGGTAGGGGGCGATGGGTTCAGACTGTAATTGCACATCACAGTCCCTCAGGTCAAGAGGCTGAGCAGCTGCCTCCTCTACAGGTCCAGGGGCCTTCAGGCGGACATGGCAGTTAGCATTAAGTGATGTGGAGGAGGTTCTGGTGGTGGTGGCGGCGGTGACAGAGAGGATTGGATGCATGACTGAGAGGGGCAGTAAAAGAGAGAGCTATGGAGAGACAGAGCTAGCGAGAGAGAGGAGCGCTTGAGAGAGAGAGGGAGAGAGAGAGAGAGAGAGCGGGGTAAATGGTGTGGTGTGATTTCAAGTTTGTGTGCTGCTGCTAGGTGTAGAAATTGCTGAACCCGTGACAGGAGAAATGGTCTGGATAAACAGGCAGACACGTCAGTAGCACACACACACACACACACACACATACACACACACACACACGCTCACACTAACTGACACGCATGTGCTGCGCACACGCACGCCCATAACACGCATGCACACACACACACCATTTGGTGGTTGGGTTCCGTAGAGGACCAGCGTAACACTGAGCAGGACACCCGCAGCCTCGTCCACCTTCTGATCCCTCACACAGCCGGCTGCGCTCCCTCGGTGGTCAGTCACCTACACACACACACACACACACACACACACGCACACGCACACACGCACACGCACACGCACACACACGCACACACACGCACACGCACGCACACGCACACACACACACACACACACACTCATACTCACACACACACACACGCGCACACACACACACACACACTCATACTCACACACACACACACACACACACACACACACACACACACGCACACACACACACACACACACACTCATACTCACACACTCACGCATGAACACACACACACACACACAAGCATGCACGTACACACACACACACACACACACACACACAAACACACACACACAGCAAGGTAGATGGATGAGACGTGTGCAACAGAAGAACAGAGTAAAATCTGGTCCGCCACACCACCCCTGATTATTCTCAAGTCAGGAGCTAAACAGCTTTTATATGGGAGAGGTTTTATAAGTGTGTTGTGTGTGTGTGTGTGCGTGTGTGTGTGTATGTGCGTGTCTGTGCTTGCGTGTGTGAGTGTGTGTGAGTGAGAGGAGAGCAGAGGCCAGGGCAGGCCAGCCATGCATGGCCGCCCCAAGCTGAGCGTTGCATCGATTTGTTGTTGGTAAACAAACAGCTGGACCCTACAGGTGGATCGATAAGACGCTCGCCTGCCTCGCGGCGTCCCAGCATGCCCCCCCCCCCCTCCATCCCCCCTCCTCCTCCAACCACCATACACCCCCCCCCCCCCTTGGAGGAGCATGATGCTCTGTAAGAAAACATGGCCGCATGTCTCTCTCGTCGGTTTCAACCGAGTCATGCTCCAAAGGGCTGACCGCGTGAACACAAAACAGTCGTGTTGTTTGGATTTTCCAGTGTAAAATGTGTTCTTCTGATAGGTCTTCATCTCCGTTACAGCTTCCCCCTGAAGTCTGACAGGCGATCTTTGATGCGTCGTGGTGCTTCTGCTCTACTGAGCAGTGTTTGAGGACGGACGTAGCGTTTCAAATAAATAAAAACAGACTTTTTTACCAAGCTTACAACATTTC
>NC_082392.1:15216134-15229586 GCF_031168955.1 Gadus macrocephalus | reverse complement strand
GGTAACAAACACATATCGGAGGATGAAGGTGTTGCGACCAGCAACCCATCCCCCCCTCTCCCCTTTCCTCTCCCCCCTCTCCCCATCGCCCCTCACCCCCCTTTCCCCTCGGCCCTCCCCCTTCGCCCCTCTCCTCAACACCTTCCCCCTCTCCTCTTCTCCCCTTGCCTCTCTCGCCCCCCTCCCCTCTCCTCTCTCCCTTCACCCCACCCTCTCCCACCCTCCCCTATCCTCTCCCCCCCTCTCGCTCACCCTACTCCCCTCAACCTACTCCGTCTCCCCTCTCCCCCCCTCTCCTCTCTCCCCATCTCCTCTCTCCTCTCCTCTCCTCTCTCCTCTCCTCTCTCCTCTCCTCTCCTCTCTCTCTCTCCTCTCCTCTCTCCTCTCCTCTCTCCTCTCCTCTTCCTCTCTCCTCTCCTCTCTCCCCTCTCCTCTCCACTCTCCCCTCCCCTGCTGCCCTCTCTTATCTCCCCTCCCCCTCTCTCCGCTTCCCCTCTCTCCTTTGTTCCTCCCCTGCTCCCCTCTCTCCCTCCCTCCTCACCCCACTCCCTTTGCTCCTCTCCCCTCTCTCCCCTCTCTCCTCGCCTCTCTCCTCTCTACCTTCTACCCTACCCTCTCCCCTCTCCTCCCCTGTCTCCCCTCACCCCTCTTCCCTCGCCCCCTCTCACCTCTCACCTCTCCCCTCTCCCCTCTCCTCAGCCCCCTACCAACCTCTCCCCTCTCCCTCGCCCCCTCTCCCCTCTCCTCCCCCCTCCCCTCCTTTCCCCCTCGGCCCCCCCTCTACTCCCCTCCCCCCCTCACCCCCTCCCCCCTCTCCCCTCTGCCCTCTCCCCCACCGAGGGAGGCGGTGGTGTGCGGGGGCCGGGCTCCACCAGGGCAGCTAGGCTCTTCATTAGGTTGGCAGAGGGCCGCGCCGTCAGCCACGCCTATTAGTGCCGCTGATCAGCGTCTCACCACGTCCCATCATCGTTTACTGTTGTCCTGCATGCACACAAGCCCTCCCTGCGGGACGCCAGCCCAGTCCGCAGGGAGGGAGGGGGGGGGGGGGGGGGGGGGGGCGGCTACAGTGGTACAGTCTTCACACTCCTCTTCATGCTAGCCATCCGTGGTGCCCTCCTGTGTGACGCCGAAGCTGCGTGTTCCCCGATGCTAATTCACCGCGGCGGCTCTATACGCCATGGCCGGGTGTCAATGGTCCAATCGGGACGTCTTTTGTGGGCTAGCATTCACTGTTGTTGTTGTTGTTGTTGTTGTTGTTGTTGTTGTTGTTGTTGTTGTTCAGGCAATGACCTCGATGCACCCTCAAGCACATACCATTGTGATGTGCACAAATACACATGCAAAGTATATATGTATATATATATATATACAGTATTATATATATATATATAAAACGATGAATTGAGATTGAATTGAATACATACAGATTATGAATACACATAGAAAATATATATCTAGATATCGATACACACATACAATTCATAATCTGCATGTAATTAAATTCAACCTCAAATCACCTCTATTGTCATCAACACAATGTGCGGGCCCGTATGTCAATGAAAGGATGTATGAACGTATCACAAGTACATCTTGACAAATTAGCTTTTTTTTTTGGGGGGGTTTATTTTGGACATTGTGGTAATTAGTAGTGCTGTGGTTGCCCTAGGCCTGGGTTCTAGCAGATTTCAGGTTGCAAGGTTGCAGAGAGGTTTAGAAAGCAAAGTGGTGTCTGAGAGGTGGGAGGCAGCCTGTGTGTTGAGATCTCTGATGCGGTAAAGGTTGAGGTTGAGAGAAGACAGGTCAGAGGGGTCAAAACCCAGAGCCATGGGTCCAGGAGGAAGACCTTGAACCGGGAGAGAGCACGAGTAGTTTTATTTTTTTCTTTGCCTCCTTGCTGTAAAATACGGCTGTGGGTCCTGACTACAGAAAGACAGCGAGGGATCCCAGAGAGCGAGAGTGGAGAGTCTGTGTAGAGGGCAGGGTTGGTGTGACCCTAGTGTGTGTGTCTGTGTGGGTATGTGTGTGTGTGTGTGTGCGCGTTTGTGTGTGTGTGTGTGTGTGTGTGTGGGTGTGTGTGTGTGTGTGTGTGTGTGTGTGTTTGTTTGTGTGTGTGTGTGTGTGTGTGTGTGTGTGTGTGTGTGTGTGTGTGTGTGTGTGTGTGTGTGTGTGTGTGTGTGTGTGTGTGTGCGCGTTTGTGTGTGTGTGTGTGTGTGTGTGTGTGTGTGTGTGTGTGTTTGTGTTGCAGTATGTGTAGCTACAGGGTGCTGCCGGTCTGCGGGAGGGCGATATGTGTGTGTGATGCAGCTTCTTCAGGCAGCCGGGTCTACGGCTCGGCAACAGCCAGGCCCTCGCTTGCAGAGAGAAAAAAAAACAACTGCGCGTTACCATGACAACCAGAGGCTCTGCCTGTGTGCGGGACAAAGGCTGGTCGGGGCTAGCGCGTCTGTGTGTGTGTGTGTGTGTGTGTGTGTGTGTGTGTGTGTGTGTGTGTGTGTGTGTGTGTGTGTGTGTGTGTGTGTGTGTGTGTGTGTGAGTGATGTGCGCCATAGCAGGTGGGGGCCCTCCTGGGGCCCTCATTGGTTTTTATCTGGCTAAGACCACAGGAGCCCGGGTGCAGGGGAGAAAGCTGTGTGTGTGTGTGTGTGTGTGTGTGTGTGTGTGTGTGTGTGTGTGTGTGTGTGTGTGTGTGTGTGTGTGTGTGTGTGTGTGTGTGTGTGTGTGGGTGTGTGTGTGTGTGTGTGTGTGTGTGTGTGTTTGAAAAGGGGGCACTGGAAGGGCAGTTGATGCAGGCAGACAGCATAGTACGAAACTACACATAATCATATTAGAATGGAAATATCGTATCTAATGGTGTATTGTGTGTTGAATATTTTCACGATTCAACCTCATGCCGTGATTTGCTAATTGGTGAACAATTTTGAAATGTGCTTAGATTAGTATATAAACACATAAAATATCTATCTTTTGTCTCTAACCAGGTGTGGACTACACTAACCAGGATCTGAAAAGGAACTTTGTGAGTAAACTGAACCCTTAAATTAAACAATTATAAAAATAATATATATTTATCTATAGGCCTACATATCCTACTGCATGTCAATGCTGTCAGCCGTTTCTTTAAAGCGGTTATCTAGAAGATTTCCATGTAAATATATGAAGTCATAGTCTATTGCCGAATGATGTTACACAGTAGTGATTGAGCCTATGGCCCACTGATGAAAGCCCTTGCATTTGCAGTATTATGAATGTCGGTGGCGACACTTTTTGTATCTCTAGGGAAAATGACCTCTGATTGCAAAAGGGGTTGCCAAGGAGAACAAAACAAAAAATCGTACGGAACCCTTTAGAAGTTAATTTCGTCTTTTGATCTTTTGATCAAAAGCAAGTTTGACCAAAACAGTATCTATAATGTAAATCTGTGTCTGAAAGCTAAAAACTTTCGAATATAAGAAAAAGGTAATGTCCCCCAAAGGGCAAATTGTGGTACAGCACAGAACATATAGACCGATTAAAAGAACATCAGATAAACAAGAACAACCATAGTCTCGGATCATCTATAGCAGCCATCATAAATAACATCAGAGTCCAGGCAGGCATTTTAGGTGCACATCAATAACTGTACACCCATAATGCTTATAAACAAGTATACTGTACCTCCCCTATGTAGTCCTTGTATCCCACATCCATGCCCACATACAAGGGGAAAACTCCTTCATATCATGAAAGGTTCTAATCTCATCGGGATCATGTTGGACACATGCACATTTAGCTTTACACAGAAGAACAGAAGTGTTTACATGGAGCCCGGCTTTGGAATGGCAGGACGCCACTGTCGTGTCATATTTAATCCAATAGGCGGAGGGAAGCAGGCCAACGTGTCGCATGTCAGAGCACGCTGCGTGGCGCAGCTTAAGTTGACTTCACCAGGAGGGAGGATGAGAGAGGGGAAGGGAGGGGAGGGAAGGAGACGGGGAGATTCATTCGATTACGTAATGCTACTTCTTTGCTCTTAACATCTACAAAGGCCCCCCCTGTAAAACCCACTTTATTGTTACAAGATGTTACCATTATTATAGGAGATCTATACAGAGACTGGATTATGAGTCTACATCATATCTATATACATATGTATATATATATGTTCTAGTCGGTTTCACAAGGTCATAGTTCAACTTTATTTAAACCCTTGTTGCCAAGAAGCATTATCATTTGTTGTGTGAGTGTTATGTATTCCTGCTGGTTATTGCATGCTATTGAGCGTGGTTATCATTTTCTATGTGTTTGCCTGTCTGTGTGTGTGTGTGTGGGTGTGTGTGTGTTTGCGTGTGGATGTGTGGTTCAGGAAGCCCTTGCCAGTGTTGACCTGCTGAGTTCACATGGTCTCTCCAATGACCCCATGCCCATCAGGGATGAGGAGAACGGGTAATGGCTGGTTTTCCTCTGTTTTATCTCTCAATGCGCCTGTTGCAAACAGCCAATAAAATAACATTATCAGGGCTTGCGGTCTCCACGGTATTCATTGTGTGTTTCCTAAGCCGGCTTTGTGTGGGGTAAACACCGCTTTATTATAATCATTACCTATGCACGCATGACCCCTTTAATTACCTTGTATTATACCTTGAACTGTACTTTCCACAGCGCGCAACAATGGCTGTGAAATGACGAAGCCTTTTATGTCACATCACTGTGTTCATTTAGCCACCGTCATCTCAACACTCAGCACTCTAATGGCTTGTACGGTTTAGTTATTTCTGTGTTAATAACTATATCTCTTTGGCTTTAGGTGTTTGGCTAACAGCTTTTGTTTACTCTGCTGCCTCACAGTCATGGCACCCGCTGCGCGGGTGAGATAGCCATGGAGGCGAACAACTCCTACTGTGGGGTGGGCATCGCGTTCAATGCCAGAATAGGAGGTGAGTGAAAAGCGACTAGGGCTCGCACATCGCGGCTTCACATCTCAATGACAGCCACCATTTTGAATGTTAGTTATTGTTTTTTGGAAGTAATGATTGTTTGATCATTGTTCAGTAATTGATCGTAATATTATTTTTCATTATGGGGAGACATCAATTTCATTATTGTTATGTTTGAAACTGCCACAGCATTTCTCATGTGAGACGTGGCAAAATATAGTTTTAAATAGACTAGGCTCCTTTATATGAACGTTGATTTGGGCTTTTACAGTAATATGACTCTGGAGTCCTCTCGATTAGTATCGCCCAAGAAAAAACCCATGATGCATTCGGCACTGTTTATACTTGGGCTGCCACACAAGATATAATGATTGAAAAATGACCCTCATATATTGTTTACGAAGTACTATTTTAGACTGAGCTTGAGCTTGAATTTTCAATCGATCTGTTATTTGCCCGCAATCCTATTAAATGGTGATTTGTCAGAAAAGCACGGTAGAGACAGGAATGTGGTGCGGTGTATGTTGATCGAACGGCATTTGTGTGAACCCTCAAATTAGTTTACCTTATTTATTCAAAAAGGTGTGTGAAGGTGCGTTCGGTCAATGTCGATATCCACAAGCACTTGTTCTGTTCCCCCGACAACATAGATATTAGGCACTGTAGGCTCAAATCTGTCAATCTTTAAAAGCTTTAAATGAATTCCTGTGGTAAACGCACGTTGTGTTATTTGTGTCCCCAAAGCAGTCATACGCAGGCTTCTTTAATTTATCAAGATGTTTTTACACTGGGAAACGTCTTATCAAAATGCACATATTTGATTTCCTTGTTAATAATTCAAAGAAGTGTGAATTAAACAGCGCAAAAATCTATTAAATAAACAGAAACAATAAATAAATTGTCCTCCAGTAGTGTGGTTGGGTTCGGTGTTAACCAGTGGCAAACATGTATGTTTGAGTGTGATCGTAAACCACGCTGTCTCCTCATGTTGAATTTGATTAATTGTATAATAATGTATGAGCAGTTTGTTTGAGTTCAGAACAAGCATGGCTGAACGCTTTGGAATAAGCATGTAAGCAAGGCTTAGGGGGAATAAAAGCAAAGATGAGAAACTGACGTCTATGTCGCCTTCCTATATTAATCGGATGGATTTTCTGCATAATCATTTATTTATTTTTTTGACACACTGTCACTGAACACTATTGCATCCTATTTAGCTTGGTGGAAGCTTTGTAGTTATTAACGAAGATCATATTAGAAATCTTCATGTCGATATGTTTGTGTATTTAGCCAAATAGAGCAGATTTAAATTCCCATGTTTAGTGGGAGCACCAGTATGAGCTTCTTTTGTGACCGACTGTTTCAAGCCAGTGATGAAACAGATTTTTAATGTAGTCATTAAAACCACTACAAACCGCATTTCAACATGGCTCATCCCAATGGTCGGCCCAAACACCTCCCATCGCGTCGGCCTGAACACCAATGTTCCCCGGGAACAACGCAATTAGAGGGAAATCATTGTCAACGAAAGATAGACGATTAATAAAGCCCACGCAACCTTAGGCATCATTTGACCCATGTACCCTGACCTGTGAACTTTAACCTTTGACCTTGCTTTGTTTATCAGAGGTTGTTGAGCACATTGAGCAGAATTGACAGTAAGGTCTAAAGAAATGTTGTCATCAGTTGAGGCTGGATATACTTGGATATTATTTATTTACTAGCATTGTTTTTCACCATAGCTACTTGGTTAACCATCTCTAATATTTATGAATAATTGTTCGTGTCCTCGTTGCCCACTAACAATTATGGAATAATAAGCGATGACTCCTAGATGTGTTTATCCTTTCTCAATGGATTCATAATTCAAAGTGCATTCATTAGCATAAAGTAGCCTGTGTTTCACTGGCTAAGGGGTGTTTGACATTTTCAAATTGAAATATTATGAGATTTCATATATTTGACAATAAAGTGATCAATAATGTGGACAATGTCTCGATAAAATGTATGCATAAATTATGAGTGATATGTGATTGCTGTTATAGACTACGTATTGATTACTATATTGCAGCCTCAGAGTCCCCCTGGAACATATAAATATAGATATAGATGGTATATCATGTACCCACCTAAAGCCCAACGTATAGAGATTGATATTGGTTTGCCTCAGTTTATCTAACCCGCTGAATCCTAATATCTGTATCTCTGGCCTTTGTGTGATTTCTTTGTTAAACAACAATACTTATTGTGTTGTTGTTAGGCCTAAATACCTTCTCATATAGGACGGCATGTTATTGTGCTTTAAGTCCATTTCTAGTTAACAGTTTTCTGTTTTAGCCCTGGACGGCTCACTGGGGTCTCCTAAATGAAAAGCGCTTCATAAATCAAACAACTTATTGTTGTTGTTGTTTATTGTTGTTGTTGTTGTGCATTTTCTCCCCGCTGCCAGGGATCCGCCTGCTGGGCGGCCCTGTCACCGACGCCATGGAGGCCGTGGCCCTCACCTTCAGCCCCAACCTCATCCAAGTCTACGTGTGCTCCTGGGGGCCCCCCGACAACGGCTCTGAGCTGGGGGGCCCCGGCCGCCTCGCCCGTCGGGCCCTCCAGTGGGGAGCGCACAAGGCGAGCTCTCTTCTACTGTGGCCCCCGCACTGGGGCACCCGGACGTCTGGGGTTTACACAGGCTGCACGTCTCAGTCACGCCCATCCAGGCAGGATGTGGGTTTGGGAAAAAAAAACAACCAAACAACAAAAAGATAAATGAAATAGAATGGAATCGGAGGATGATGTCCCCCCAGAGAGCAGGCGTAGCACAGATGGAGCAATCTGTTTCAGCTCTTTTTGATAGTGTTTGCAAAACACTGAAGCCGCAGCACATGCTTCCACGCTTCCAACAAAACCCAGTTCCCCAAATAAGACATTAACGTTTATCCCTCTCCTGCATTAACCACAGCTGTAAACAGATCTGCTTTCCCCGAGTTCTTCCATTTTTTGGACCGGCCCTCCCCCCACCACCATTCCCATTCTCGGCTCTGCCCTCATTTGTCAAAGAAGTTCCCCATCTTGTGATTTGTAAATACTGCCTGTTTTTGAGCCGTTTTCTGTTGTTGTTGTTGTTGCTTGTTTTCTCCACTTGCAGGGCCGACACGGGCGGGGCAGCGTCTTCGTGTGGGCGTCGGGGAACGGCGGGATCCACCGCGACCACTGTGGAGCCGATGGCTACGTCAACTCTGTGTACAGCATCGCTGTGGGAGCTGTCACTCACACCGGGGAGCCCGCCTTCTATGGAGAACCCTGCCCCGCCATCATGGCGGTCACGCCCACTGGAGCCAACCCGGACGGATCTCTGCCGCTGGTCCGTGTGTGAACCAAGTGTGTGTGTGTGTGTGTGTGTGTGTGTGTGTGTGTGTGTGTGTGTGTGTGTGTGTGTGTGTGTGTATGCGTGTGGTGGCGTGTGTGTGTGTGTGTAGTGGTGGGTGTGTGCTGGATGTAGCCTATAATAAAACACAGGTAGGATACATGGTTGTGTTAGTGACGTATATTGTGTGAGACAAGAGATCTAGCGCAGAGTGTTTTCCCACAAAACGAGGTCTTACTAATACTGTTTACAACAAACTGCGACTTTCCTGACTTGAGAATTTGCTTTTAAATCAAACCTAATTGTCAACATCATGTTACTATTGAAACGTGATCCAATATATTTTTTGTCTTTCACTTTTGGTTACCGTTCATCGATCTTTCCAAAATAAGGTTCAAGCAGAACTAAAGGGACAAAGGCGCCAATCAGACAGAGCGCATTGAGGCAGCCTTGGGCATCTTGTTGTGATTGTTTTTACCAATGAGAGTGACGCGTTTTCGTGTCTCCCCACTTTTTTCGACCGTGTCGGGCTGATGGGAGCCGACTGACCAATCCGACTACCTTATCTGGCAACGACCGACCGTCCGATTGGTGTGTCAAAGGGCTTAACACGTCGGCGGTGTGCCGGTCCAGTCTACTTTCTAGTAATGTACGCACCTCTGTCCCCTTTTACTCGACTAGTGGCTTCACGTGTAAGTGACACTTATCTTTGACTCCATCTTCCCGTCGTGTTAAATGTGCGATCGGGTGTGTGCGCACGTGTTTGTGTTTGCGCGCGAGTGTGTCAGCGCTGCTCTTTACCACCTGTGAGCTGTGAGAAGACCAGTGTGATATTTATAGTGGCCCGCCGATTGACCTAGACTACCGCCGGGCAAACAGACAGGAGACACACACATGCACGCACACTCCCCACACACACACACACACAGACACACACTGTCATGCACACACACACACACACACACACACACACACACACACACACACGCATCAGAGCAGGTGTTAATTGGAGGTGAAGCGAGGCTGAAGCGACTGGGAAAGGGAGAGGAGGAGGAGTAGAGGAGGAAGAAGAAGAAGAGGTGTTGATGGCGAAGGTGTGACAGTGAAAGCCGGGAGGCAACAGTGTGCCAATTTCAGGGGCCACCGAAGCAGCGGAATAGCGGCCATTTTTATCAGTGTGATATCGACTTCCCACACCTTCCCCTGTGTCTCCGCCGCACCTCGCCACCTCGCCACCTCGCCGCCACATGACCAGGAACACGGATCACAGGAACACCAAGAGTAACACTGTGTGTGTGGGTGTGTGTGTGTGTGTGTGTGTGTGTGTGTGTGTGTGAAAGAAAAACCATAGGATATATAGTTATCGTGGACAATTCAATTACAAATAGATCCGGTATCCCCGTGCTCGGAGGAACATACATTAACATTATTTATCGTTTGAATATGCACCAGGGTTTGGCGTAAACTCTGACTGGCCCGATCTGAACGACCTGTGTGACTGGACTGGTGTTTCCCTGGAGTGGAAAAGAGCGGACAACGAGACGGTGAGCGTCTCCAAGTCTGTGATCACGGACCTGTCAATAAATGTGCGCGCAACAGTGAGCCGCGACGGAACATCCAGCGTGCTCCCCACCATCGGCGCGCGCGCGCACCTTCTAACGCTCAGAGAGCAAGAGAGAAAGGAGCGCTGGACAGGACTGAGGCTGCAAGGGAAGCTTGCCTGCCTCCAGTCAGCTGATCACTCTGTGTCCCACTCAATTCTAAAAAATGCAGCTATCGATGAGGACATCCTAATCTTTACGATAAAGGCTCGCTTCCAGGTGCTGCCAACTAAACTGAATCTGTCCATCTGGTATCCCAATAATCATGACTCTCACTGTCTACACCATGGACAGCGTCAGACCATAGAGTCTATGTCCCACATTTTAAACGGTTGTAATGTTTACCAAGGACTATACATAGCCAGGCATGACAGGATTGTTGACATTGTCACCAAAGATGTGTCACCCATGTTTTATTCCTCTGTTTTGTTCTACAAACATTCATGTGTGAAACCAGAAATGTTCCAATGCAATGACCCCCATGTATTTAAAGGTATAACAGCAAATACACCGGATGTCATTGTGATTGATGAGAATAACAGAGAGGTTTTCCTATGGGAAGTTGGTTGCACTTTTGACTCAAGTTTAGAGGAAGCTTTCCTTACTAAACAAGTTAAATTCCAACCATTAGTGCAAGCTATCATACATTTAGGCTATAAATGCCAGCTTATCGTTTTTATTTTCGGCAGCCTAGGTCATGTGTTTTCTGTACCCATAGATTTTCTCTGTCTGTTAACAGACTGTGTGCAGAATAAGCTCATGTGTACGTATTGTCTATTCTGTGCATGTTTGACTCAAGTACTGCAACATGTTGTTTCGAGGATGTCGGGCATCAAAAGCAACTGAAAATATTTGTGCCCTTGCAATGTATTTTATAAATGCGGACACAAATAAAGACTTTGAAATGTGTGTCCATTGTCTCTGGCCAATCTGTATTTGCCTGTATATATGACTTTTCTTAATTGATAACACTGTTATATATATATATATATATATATATATATATATATATATATATATGATATATTTATTTATTTATATATAGAACTGTAAAACAGTACTGTATAACGATGATGTGTGTTTTTCTGCAACCATATGTCTTAATTTTATTAAATAGCCTGAAAGAAACTAGTTTCTGTTATGAACTGTCCCACCAGTCTGGGGCTGGTCTTTGCCTTGATTTTCCCTAAAGTGGTTTTGTGTTTCAGAATGAAAACCTACCCTCACTAAACCCTCACTAAACACTATTATCGCACCAGAGAGAGTTGCCCTAATGCAATTTAGCAGTTCTGCTACACACATTCACTCTTAATTCACAATTAAGAGGAATTGTATGTGTGTGTGTGTGTGTGTGTGTGTGTGCGTGTGCGTGTGCGTGCGCGTGTGCGTGTGCGTGTGAGTATTCAATGTCAGCTAAATGAAATGCCTGTCACTGAGTTAGCATGTGTGTACCTTCCTCTGGACTAATAGGTCCACAGGAACCATTAGCTCCCAGCATGCTGCAGGGCTAAAATGTACACGTGTACCTGTGTGTGTGTGTGTGTGTGTGTGTGTGTGTGTGTGTGTGTGTGTGTGTGTGTGTGTGTGTGTGTTTGTCTGTGTGTGAGTGTGTGTGTGTGCGTGTGTGTATGTGTGTGTTCCACAGGTGACCGTGTCGAACCTGGAGGATGGCTGTCAGACCCGGTTTCCAGGGACGTCCAGTGCAGCACCCTATGCTGCTGGTATACTGGCTCTAGTCTTGGAGGCCAAGTGAGTCTATCTTTAATGTCAGTCCAGAAAAACGGTTTGAACCTATGAATAGCTATCTATAGCTTCACAGGGAATATATAATTATATAATTGATGCATATTATGTATGCATAAATATATATGTCTTATTATTTCTTCATGCTTCTTATATATTTTTATATTTTTTGTGTGCCTTTTGTGTTGTCGAAGTGCATTGATTTATTTTACTGTCCGCAGAGATATTGTTTGATCTAATCTTCTCTTATCCGATCATCGAACACTTCCTGCGTTGTGTCTTTGCTCCTTTCATTTTTTCCCATCAATCCTTCATCTATTCTCCTTTTCTTTCATTTACCCCCTCCTAACTAGCTTTTGAGAATTGTGCCTGCACCCTCTCTGCCATTGCTTGTCTCAGGCCTGTGTCCCACTCTCGCAGGTACATTTATTCTATAGGGTAAAATAACGACGGATTAGTGCTCAGTCGCGGTTCTGTCCTAATATGTAGTTGGCACTATCTGTCTGTCTATCCGTATCTGTTAGCCTGACACGCTATCTACAGACTTGTCAGTCCCGCGGTTAATCATTCATCCTCCCTGACGCCGCTCTGTCGTCCCACTGTTTGCTCGATTTCTCGCCGCGTATCTGTCCGTCCATCTCGGCGCCCCACTTCATTTTTGTCACTCCGCTTTTCCCCTCAGGCGTCGAGAATACGAATCTCGTCAACGTTTGTCTCACCGTCGCCGGCCTTTTTTCAAAGTAGCCCACTTTTATGATCCGCTTCCCACGACCTTCCCCCTGTCCGGCATATTATTGGTCTTCTTCCTCTTACCAGTGTGGGTCTGTCCCCAGCCCTACTCGGGAAGTTAAGGATGTGTGGCTGTCTGGAGATGAGGGTTCTCCACATGTACCTGATGGTGGGTGGGGCTGTGGCTGTGGGTGGGGCTTTGGAGGTTTTCTGTACGGTGAAGTGGTAAGGGAGCTGCTCTGGGTCAGCCGGTTGCAGACACAGCGGTGGTGCTCCAAAACGATCTGCTAATTAGCTCTGAGTAATCAGGGGCCTGTGTTTTCAGAGAGAGCCACCTCCCAGCATCTATATCTCTCTGTTTGTATCACTCTGTCTCTCTCTCGCTATTTCTGTCTGTCTGTCTCTCGCTCTCTCTTTTTTTATCTCGCCCTCTCTCTGTTTCTCTCTGTATCTCTCACGCACATACCTTCACCTGAAAACGTATTTTTCTATAATTTTTAAGTACCCATTTCAGGTATTGTACCCGTAATGTGCGAGACGAGAGATCTAGCACTGCGTTTTCCAACAAAACTAAATCTTATGATCCTTTCTGCAACAAACTGTGATTTTCTTGAGTTGAAGAATTTACTTTTAAATCGACAAACATCATTTGGCAAACCTTGGTACAATTGAAACAGGATCCAATATTGTTTGTCTCTAACCTCTGGTTACCGTTCATCGTTTTCTCCAGAACACGGTTCCATTGGGGACAGCGGAACTAAAGGGACAAAGGTGCCGATCAGACAGAGTGCGTTTATGCACCCTGGGGCAGCTTGCTGTAATTGTTTTCAATGAGAATGAAGCGTTTTCCTCACTGCTTTTTGCGTTGTTGAGCTCCTCGCGTTTTTTTTCCTCTCTATGCGCATTCGCGTTATGGCCTTGAGTTGAAGAAACCTCAACCTTCAACTTCACATCTCTGGCTCTCATCTACACTAAATCTTCTCTTCTTCATGGACGAAATTTCCCTTTCTTTTTTTCTTTTTCTTTTCCGGGGTTTGGCTCTGCGCGGTGTGGCCAACGGCGTAGTGTTAGCGGCCTCGGCGGGGGGTCGAGGACTGATCAGGCAGGG
>NC_082392.1:15208634-15213634 GCF_031168955.1 Gadus macrocephalus | reverse complement strand
GGCGGCAGCCCAGTCAATGAGCCCTGATCCTATTAACTGGGGATTTGTAAACAGTTGTGTGTTCACTCTGACGGACTGCCCGGCTGCCACCGGGACACCACGCCGTTTGTTGTGAGACGCTGTGAGGGCGAGGGGATGGAGGGAGAGGGAGGAGAGGGAGGAGATTGATGGTTGACAGAGGGGATGGGGGATGTTGGTGGGGGAGGAGGAGGAGGAAGAGATGAGGGGGAGAGGTGTCGGTGGGGGGAGGAGGAGGGAGAGATGAGGGGGAGGGGGGGGTCGGAGGGGGGAGGAGGAGGGGGGGTCGGAGGGGGGAGAAGGGGGAGGGGTGATGCTGGGGGTTGGAGGGAGAAATAAGGGGGAGGAATGTTGGTAGGGAAGGAGGGAGAGATGAGGGTGAGGGAAATTGGTGGGGGAAGGGAGAGATTAGGGTGAGGGGGTGTTGGTGGGGGGAGGAGGGGGAGATGAGGCCTCCGGTTGAGGGGGTGTTGGTGGGGGGAGGAGGGAGAGATGAGGCTGTGGGTGAGGGGTGTTGGTGGGGGGGAGGGAGAGATGAGGGTGTGGGTGAGGGGGGGGGTTAGGGAGCAGGGAGAGATATGGGTGAGGGAAATTGATGGAGGTGAGGAGGGAGAGATGAGGGCGAGGGAGTGTGGTGGGGATGAGTGAGAGGGATGTTGGTGGGGGGAGGAGGGAGAGATGAGGGTGAGGGATGTTGGTGGGGGGAGGTTGAGTGGGGTAGGGATGAAGAGAGGGAGGGAGAGAGTATGTGGATGTGTTGTGGCGCTCCCGTTCTTGGCCATGTTGTCACCCTCTGAGAGCCATGTTGTTATTTCCCTTCAGAGAGCAGAGCACAACAACATACAGGAACCAGCAGCCCCAACGTGCTGCTGGTGGATTTCCTGGGTTCGTTTCTTTCCCTGCTTTTTCCTCGCGTCTTTCTTGTTTTTGATTCATTTTTTTGTTTGTTTGCTTTTTTGACAAAAGAAAAACAAAATACTTCATGGGAATCTTTATTTTCTATTTTGCATACTACTATCACTTATACTGGGGAATTCAACAGACTCCCCCATCCCCCTCCCACACGAACACACACAAACAGAAACACACACACACACCTCGCCTTAGTTCATTCCGAGTCCATTCTGGTGATGGTGTCTAATAATGGTATTCGCACAACCCCGGCGTGGTGGTGGCGTTGCGGCTCTGGGTGGTTTTATTTATTTACTCTGGAAGGCCCAAACGTGTTCACGTGACGGTCCCTCTAGGCTCCGCTAAGACGGGAACGGCCAAATCCCGCTTCCCGCCCTGCTCGCTGTTTTCGGCTCATTTTTTATACCGAGCAAAACGACTTTTCCCAGACTAAACAGATCTGCAGTGGGCTTGCTTCGGAGCCGAGAAGCCCCTTTCTCCGCACCAGAGTTCAATAATTTATTCCCGTGTCGGGTGTTTTTGTGTATGTGTGTGTTTGTGTGTAAGGTGGGGGGGGGGGGGGGGGGGCTGTACAGAGCCTCTGATAGGCCGTTCCTTTTTCCGTCTTTCTCCGTTTCTTTTGTATTCAGTTAGGATACAAAGGAGGCCCTTCTGAGTCATTTGTCCCAGAGAGAGCAGCTCCGAGCGCCACGCAAGCTCTGAGTTAGCAAAGCAAATTTAATTTTGTTTGCTTTATGCAAGCCGTCCGATTCTGGAGATCGAGGGAGCAAGGGGCGGGTGGCGGGGCGGGGGGGCTGTTGGGGGGATTGGTTTTTTAATGGGTTCAAACAGAGAGGTGATGATGTGGTGATGGTGGCACCATGGTAGTAATAGTGGTCGTAGTAGAAGTAGTAGGAGGAGGAGGAGTAGCAGTAGCATAGCAGTGCTAGCAGTGCTAGCAGTGGTAGTGATATTAGCAGTGGTAGTAATAGTAGTATTGGACGTAGTAGTGGTATTTATTGGAGCGCCCCTCACTTTAAAGCGACTTTGAGTCCTAGAAAAGCGCTATATAAATCTCATTTATTATTATTATTATTATTATAAGTACTAGTAGTGGTATTAGTACTACTCTAGTATTAGTGGTAGTATTAGTAATATATGGAGTAGTTGCAGTAGTAGTGGTCATAATAGGAATCTATTCAGGTACTCTCACACACACACACACACACACAGACACACACACACAGACACTCACACAGACACGCGTGAATGCAAGTACACACAGATATCATTTGAAAAAGAAAGCACTAGGCAGCAATAGTTCAAAGTACAAAAAGCGTTCCTTCGCACATCCCCCCCCCCCCCCCCAATACTAGCCCAGTTCCTTTGAAATCAAAGCACAATATAATAATTGTTTGTGGTGTTCTGCCTTCCTGCGAGATATCTAAGTGGTATTGTTTTTATCGCGTTGGAGGCCCCGCTTCTCAACCTGCTTCCTTCCTTGATGAAAGCTCCTAGCATTGCTTTTGTTTTTGCATTTCTCACCTTCTCAAACAGCAAATGGGAATTATTGTCCGTCTATGCCTGATACCTTGCGAGAGTTACCGTACCTCGAGTCTGAAGAAAGAATTGCCCGGGAAGGTACTAAAATATGTTGTGTTAGGCGCAATTGATTGATGCCTGTCGTGGAGTTTGCGAACAGTCCACTCACGGCCGTTCCATGCAGTCAGTGTTTTGCCGTAACGTTTCCTTGGACAGGTCACGTGCGCCTTCTGTTTGCACGCAAAAAAGATGTCTGAGGAACGTGACACACTACAAAAGGCTGCATGAACCCTACTCAGTTCACACACACTGACCGTTATCCCGTTATACTCCAGTCAGTCTGCACTGGTGCCCTATGTCTCAGGAGTTTGCTATAAATACAAGATGTGCTTTGAAACCAAAACCTTTTACAGATTAATTTATAAAATGGGAACATCAAACTGAAACATCCTCTGCAAATACGTGCTGTGGTTTTAGAGTTGAGAGCCTTGCAAGATGGTACTCTGTAAGTTCAGATGATACAAGTGCTTGTTTAAGTATCAAGTCAAGACAGCACTGAAGACCGAGTGTTTTCTATAATGGCACCGGAGTGGTTATCCTCACTGTATTGCGCACCAGTCAGTCACCTTTGTTATAGCACTTTGAAGGGTAAAACGCCTGCATGGACAGTAGTTATGGCAGACAGGGAAAGCATCTTCAGCCAGAGAGAGAGAGAGAGAGAGAGAGACCGAGAGAAGGGGAGAGACAGAGAAAAAGGATTCTCAGATCGGATGGCCAAGACATTTTTCCTTTCATAAACCCCATTCAAGTCATTTTCTTAGTGAGCAATAATGAGTGGATAAAGGAGAGAAACCCAATTTCCTTTATGCTTTTTATATCCCGAGAAAGCTGCCGTTGACGACCCTTTGGTCTTTTGTTATAGAAAACGGAGCTAATATCCTTCAGCTCTCCGCGCAGTTTAAAGGTCCTAATTGGATTGCATTAGTATATTGGTTGACATGACACTTGAGTCCGCCCTATTAGAATTCCCTGCCCGGGATTAAAAAAGAACATTCAGCACTGTGGCGCTTTTGTTGAAGTCTCAAATATGCTTTGTTGGATGGCTCAGTTTTTCCAGCGACACCATTATTAAACTCTGAGATTGCCTTAAACAGATAATTTTCTCCAGACGACCTGCAATTAAAGACATTCAAAAGAATACTGATAGAATGTTAGCGGGACGGTGCGTCGCCCGGTCATATTTATTTGTCAATCTCTCGATAAGTTTTCTGTTTGTGCTTGTACGTAAAGCAAAAATATGAGCCCGAAGTAAAATACTTAAATTTAGTATTTGTATGTTATCTCGACATCAGACGCCAGCGCTGTGTTCAGGTCCCTCTGGACCTGCTCAGCCTGAGTGTCATACAGAGTTGAAGCCTCTCCTCTGTGGATTGAGTCGGTTTACAGCACAGGCCAGGGAAGGACTGGTTTGATGAGATTCTGTTTTATCTCTCTCTCTCTTACCGTCCTTCACTCTCGCTCTCGCTCCCTCTCTCTCTTTCTCCCTCTCTTTCTCTCTCTCACGCTCTCTCTCCCTCACTCCCTCACTGTTGCTCACTCTCTCCTTCTCACTCTTTTGCTTTATCTCACTCTCTTTCTCTCGCTCACACTCTTTCTCTCTGCCTTGTTTTCTCACTCTCACCTTCTCAATCTCTCTCTCCATCTCTCTCGCACTCTCGATCACACTCTCTTTTTTAATACCTTGCTCCCTCACTCCCTCTCTCTCTCTCTCTCTCTCTCTCTCTCCTCTCTCTCTCTCTCTCTCTCTCTCTCTCTCTCTCTCTCTCTCACTCTCTCCCCCCCCCCCACCTCCCCTAAGTCCTGAGATGACATGGAGGGACCCTCCAACACCTCATCGCCAGGACCGCCAGGATCCCTGATCCCTCGGAGCCAGGGTGGATGATCAATGGAGCCGGCTACCACGTGCACCACAGGTACCTCGCTGCGCCGACACTCCTCCCCCCACTCCTCCAACCCCCTTCCACCCCTGCGGAGATGGGTGTCATGAATGTTGACACGCCCATTCACGCTTGGTTGGTGCCATCGTAGGGCCAGGGGGCCTTGGCCCTCCCTGGGAAGGGAACACATGAGGGATTACATCAAAGCCCACCATGAGGCCGTGTTGGTTTTTAAATGGCACTCGCTTCAACACAAACAGTCATGGCGATAACACTGTAGCGGAAGGGGGAAAAACATCAACATGGTTTTTCAGAATTAACGAAGCTGGGGTGGTGCGTCAGAACCGCCAGCCAGAGACTGGCGTTTTTAATAATGCTTTGGAACCGCTGCATAATGAAATCATTTGTTTTCTTTGGACTTCGTATTTTGGCGGAAGAATAAAGGAGCACGTAAAGTGTGTTGTATTGAACTGTCCATGTTCTGCAGTAAAAGGGTATGTAGTGAATACAGATTGTTTTTATGCAATCTGTCTTTTCCTCTCTTTGCGAGTTGCAGTACAACGTAGGCGCGCACTACAACATAGGGCACACCAACACATCTGACGTATAGTG
>NC_082392.1:15141776-15208534 GCF_031168955.1 Gadus macrocephalus | reverse complement strand
CACTTGCTCCTGACATTTTCCTCTCTATCCATTTTTTTATATTTTCCCTTTTTCTCTCTCTTTCTGTCTCCCATTCCTAACCCAAAACCCGCTCTGTGTCTGTGTGTCTACACACATAAAGAGAGATGCAGAGCAGAGTCCCCCTGCCAGGCCAAAGCCAGCATTACATCAACCTACTTCCACTGGAAACCCAGCAGTGGCAGTGCAAGCAATTGGCCAAGGCAATGTGAGAACACACACACAAATGCGTACACACACATGGACACACTAAAACATGCACAAATACAAACACACACAAACACACACATTTTTAAGGACAGTTCTCTACATAACAAAAAGTCCCTCCCTCACATTCAAGCACACACAGACTTAAGCCTTCAGACACACCTTTAAAATGCTTGTGCGTGCACAGATACACACGTGCACACACACACTTAAGCCTGCAAAAAACACACCTTTAAAACACACACACACACACACACCAGAGATCAGAGGAGCATGTGCACTGACAACAACACACACTCTAACACCACTCCAGCTCTATCAGCACTTGAGACTTAGTGGGGCTTCAATTAGTTCTTGATGAATGAGCCCATAAGATGCTGTTCTCTCATTTCCCTTGTTGCCTGATATCCTGGCAATCAGAGAGACAGAGGGAGAGAGAGAGAGAGAGAGCGAGAGAGAGAGAGAGAGAGAGAGAGAGAGAGAGAGAGAGAGAGAGAGAGGGAGGGAGGGAGGGAGAGAGAGAGAGAGAGAGAGAGAGAGAGAGAGGGAGGGAGGGAGAGAGAGAGAGAGAGAGAGAGAGAGAGAGAGAGTAAGTGAGAGAGACAGCGAGAGCGAGAGAGAGCGAGAGAGAGAGAGAGAAATAGAGAGAGAGAGAGAGAGAGAGAGAGAGAGAGAGAGAGAGAGAGAGATCCTCATTGTGGCATGACTGAAGCCTAAATGGGTTGGGGGGACTGGGGGTGGGTGTTTGGTGAAGGGGTTGCTACTGCCACCCACATAAATCATTTTCTCTTTTGGCGTCTTTCTCAACGACAAGCAAGGGTTCAGCACTAACTCTAATCAAGCCAAAATCGGACAAGTACCCACCTCTCGATGATGTCATTCTAACAATCACCCATCCATCCATTCATCTGTCCTTTAACTTTTGGAGGCGCAACCAGGAGCAAACTTCCAAAAGAGCCAAAAAGTACAGCAAAATGGTACGATAGTTATTCTAAATATTTTCTAATAACAGGTAATCTTGGGTTTAGTATCCGCTCAGATTCCTGGGCCGGAAGTCCAAAACTCAAAGGCTTGGGGTTACCTTTTCTCCTGCTTTAGTTATCGAGATATTCTACCGTGAAACGTTGGTGTCCGAACAGGGTGTTCTGTTCAGGTTAATTCTCTTGATTCAGAGTGCTCTAAAAGGGGCCAATTTCTAAATAGTTGCCAGAAAGACACACCACATTTATACTCATAATGTAAATAATCAACTTATATGTTCATCAAACACAAACGCATGATTTGGCTTGTGTAATGTAGATGTCCTTATGTCTGAACATGGTCAATTGAAGTAGGTATCCCTCATGTGTCCAAGAGCGGTTGTGTCTTTGAATGGATGAATGGATGAATGGATGCATGCGTTTTCTGTGCATTTGTGTATTGAGCTCACCATCATCGATGATGCTGACCACAACGCCGTTCCCCGTGATGTTCTTCTTCCAAACCGGCATGACATTAAGGTCCAAGCTACTGGACCTGTAGGGCGCCTGCGCAAACTGAACACACAAACAAACACACACACACACACACACACACACACACACACACACACACACATGTTACTATGCTAAAACACATTGTCTCATGACTATACGTCATTACACTACAGCCTTCATTTCTTAAGGTTGTAAACACCGCATGCCTTTTCCTGGTTGGTCAGATATATAGGCTTACATATAACTAATACTTATTTCTCTAATATTCCTTTTTGTGCAAAATATCATCAAATTATTGAGACAAATTGGTATTTTTGGGCACAAATGTTGCAGGGTAATTGTTACTCATCTACAACCCGTTTTGCACTGATTTCTGTCCCCTGGCTTTACCAACTGCTCCTTGGACACCCCGTGCCGTCTCACCCACCAGGAGTACATATGTGTCTGTGTTTAATCTCAACAGGCCACCTCCCTCTTATCATCACCTGTCCTGGTGAGCTTGTGGAATGTGGTGACAGCAACACATCACACCTGACCTTGGTCATCTCATACCATCAACAAAATGGCCGCTTCTCATCCCAAAGTGCAGCTTCATTGACAGTTTGCAATTAGGTAGCATTCCACGAAGTGCAGATGGGTGTTTTTTTCAGAGGGTGTTACCTAACAGCAGATATAAAATGAATACCCCCCTGTTAATGTGGAAAGTTGGAAGGCAGTTTAGTTCTGAATGCCTAGGCTTACATCCATGATATTTTTAGTCAACGACAAAAAGGTTTAGTAGTGTGTAAGTCATACCACCAACAAAATGGCCGCTCCTCATCCCAAAGTGCAGCTTCATTGAGTTTGCAATTAGGTAGCATTCCACGAAGTGCAGATGTTTTTTTTTTTCCCAGAGGGTGTTACCTAAGAGCAGATATATATGTAATATCCCCCTGTTAAGTGTGGAAAGTGGGAAGGCGGTTTAGTTCTGAATGCCTAGGCTTACATCCATGATATTTTTAGTCAACGACAAAAAGGTTTAGTAGTGTGTAAGTTATATTATTGAAGACTCAGCCAATCAAAAGAGAAACGACTCTCACACACAGTCACTATATTCAGTGTTCTGAGAAGCCTAAACACCATTTTTTCCGGGAGGAAGACATAAACAAGAGTTGGAAGAGAGCGAGAGACAGAGAGAGACAGAGAGGAAAATAGAGGGAGAGAGAGATGGATGAAACAAGCCAAAGGAGAGCGAGGCGAAGGGAGATGAAAGGTGCACACAAAAAAGAGGTAAAGACAGCAGCGAAGAGAGTCAGAGAGAGAGAGAGATCATACGATATGGAGAGAGGGCAAATGAGAGAGAGAGAGAGAGAGAGAGAGAGAGAGAGAGAGAGAGAGAGAGACAGAGAGAGAGACAGAGACAGAGACAGAGAGAGAGAGAAAGAGAGTGAGAGAGAGAGAGAGAGAGAGAGACAGAGAGAGAGAGAGAGAGAGAGAGACAGAGAGAGAGAGAGAGAGAGAGAGAGAGAGAGAGACAGAGAGAGAGAGAGACTAGATGAGTCTAACCGAACACAATGGATAGCGAGTGCACTCTGTGACGTGGGAGAGAGGGGATGGAGGGAGAGGAGAGATGGGGGGGAGGGACGGGAGGGAGGGTGGGAGGGGGTGCACGCCATGGGAGCAGAGCTGCTTTGTGGTGGGAGAAGAAAAGAGCTGGCAGATGAATGGAGGCAGCTAGCAAGCTAACGTCCACCAGAGCAGAGCAGGCTAGGCCCTGGGGATTCCACACACACACTCTGATACACACACTCTCATCCACGCACACACACACACTCTCTCATACACACACGCACAGAGACACACACACACACACATACACACACACAGGAAAAACAATCACAAACTCACACATACACGCAAGGCATGAGCACAAATACATCCACAAAAAACAATCCCAAAAAGCACACACATACACACACACACACACACACACACACACACACGCGCACAGACACACACACAGGCTAGGTGGTAGGAGATTGCGTACACGTATAACTGAGGAGCGACACATACAGGAGCACGGACAGGCTTGTGTGGAATCATGTGACCGTCCGCTGAATGCTCATCACCTGCATGCTAAAGAAAATCATTGCAAATTCTATACCAATAAATCAACGTTTTTAGTGTTTGTGTGGAGTAATAGGCGCACACACACAAACTTCACATTTACTAACTTTGTATCCCTGTTTAGAGACACATAAACATAAACAGACACAGACTGCAACAAGAACATAATCTCTCCCGCCAATGTCTCAAAGATATTTCCAGTGCGCCTAGGTTAAAACACACAAACACACACACAACTAAACAAGTCTTACATGTTTACAGTTTACTTCCAGGGCCCGGGATGGATTTGCTGTGCTTTGAAGAGCTTTGAAGGGGCTCCTGTGTTGAGGGGCCGTATTCTGTCTAAACAACACTGACAGGCAAACACCACGGACACCCCGGAGTACACATGCACTCAGTGAGGCACGTGTGTGAGGTTCCTGCATTCTCTGCAGCCAGACAGCTCACCGGCAAAAGCTCAAAACATAACCCTCCTTTAAGATAGCCTCCTTTAGCATACGCACACAGTCAAGGCAGCCAATAGCAAACCAAGGGCCAAACCAAAAAGACCAAACATAACTTCAAGCATACCGGGGTAATCGCAAGTTCAGTTGGTCCCGGGCTGGCAGGCTACCGAGACCGGTCAGATTTCTGACCCTCAAATCAATATCCATGTTCACCATAGGATGTTAAGATACAACACGCGAGTAGGCGAGATAGAGCAAGAGAGCAAGAGAGCAAGAGAGCACGAGAGCAAGAGAGAGAGAGAGAGAGAGAGAGAGGGGAATAGAGAGGAGGGAGAGAGAATCAGCAGACCATCCACCTCATTAAAGACACCCTCTTTTAAAATAGCTCCCATTTAAATCTGAGAAGCAGAGAGCAAAACGTGTATTTGCTGCAGACGAGGCGACAACAGAAACGTTGTGTGTCATTCTTCATTCCAGTTGTATTTCTGGAACTCAATACAAATCTGACCCCCTCTTGATCCCCCATCGCTCCAGCCACACATTTGGTTTCTTCCCTCTTCTCCAATTGTCTGCCTGAATCCTCAGCCCCTCCTCCTTCTGATGTCTCCCCCCCCCCCCCCCCCCCCTACCCCCCCTACCCCCCCCCCCCCCCCCTGGAGCTAAAGTGTCGATCAATCCGTCACCGTGGTGATTCAACGCAGGCTCTCCCTGACCCCGCCCCCTCCTCCTTCCTTGGGCTCCGTCAGATTACACACTCGCCCTATCGATCGGCTTCTGAGCCGCCGTGCCTCCCCGTGGGTGTGAGTGTGTGTGTGTGTGTGTGTGTCCGCGCACACAGTTGTATTCTTCTCCTCTGGTATTTGTTTCGTCACTGTGGACCATAATAGTTTGTTACCTTACAAGAGGGCAGCACACACATCAGGTGGGAACATGCTCCACTTAGTGTGTGAACATTGTGGATTTAACAGTTGTTGATGCGTTGGAGGCCGGGACTATAGACCTTACAGCTTAGACGGTGACCCCAGTAAAAGCTCCGCTTTACAAGGCCTTCTATTTACGTGATGCATGGAAATAGCAGTTGAACTGGAAGCATTGATACATTTACAATATTGCATTGTTTAGATAACCAATGATTATATAATAATAATAATAATAAAAATAATAATAATAATAATAATGATTACAACTAAAGAACTAGTTGTACAGTAGACCACATAAAAATAATAATAATTAGCGTAATTAATACTAACCAAAAACTTGTCGCTGAGCGGAAATAAGAGCATAAAAACATCTCACTGTTATAGTTCTCATTGGAGAGACGGGAGAGCTGATTACATCAAAGTTTTGAAGTCTCATTTATAAACATTAGTGGATCTTGAAAAGATTGATCTTCCGTAAAATTATCCAAACAAATCAATATTTCTCTTGGAATAACACTTATTTCCTGGAAATGTTTTTCAGACCATCCATACATAAGATCAATGCAATCACTGATAGAAATTGATTGACACTTGAACCTGGTGGCAAAACAAAAAAATTTAAATGACCACCATGAAAAGCAGAAATGTCCAAGACTCTGTAGCAACTGCCAATGAATCTTGCATGTTGGTCTTCCACACTCAGAGATATTGAACTGCGACTCAAAAATAAGTTGCAATACTTGTCCATGACGCTACTGTCTTGTAAGTTATTATTATACATATATATATATATATATATATATATATATATATATAATTTTTGTGTAGTTGTCCCTGAATAAACAACCATCTTCAGTATCTTTATTGCAAATATTTACCCAACTATTTTTGCATGCTTTTTGTCTGAAGGGCAGCACTGCATGTATTTATAATGCAAGGGAATGTACGACCGTTTTGACAATATGGAGGAATGAACATTTTCTTTTCATCTTTTTAATTCAATATGAATCACAAAAATGTGGGTAGGGGCTGATAAGCCCGACAGCGCTCGCTAGCTCACGGATACTTCATTTGTTACCTTCTATTTGTTTGTTACTGTCTACAAAATAAAATGTGTTTTCCTGAACGTGAGCCGTGTTCCAATTCTTCGCTGTTGCTATATTGCTTCCTGGATCAGGTAAACGGTTGGCGGCTTGGAGTGCCACTGTCTTTTGGAAGCAATGTTTACGATTCCGACCCAGAGCAGAGGCATTTTCCAAAAGATTTCCAAAGTAACGGTAAATAGATGGTCAACAGATAAAAAGTAAACAAAAAACGAAATATCTCTACTTGATTGGGTGGGTCCTTCGTGGCTGTTCATGGTGAACGAGTGGAAGGGGTCTGATGCGGGCGGAGTCAAGCGAGGAGCCGGCTGGTCCAGGAGCCTCTCGGGGACCAGCCCCAGAACACACAGCCTCTTGGCCTTATCAACACCAGACATCTGCCTCTGGTCAGCATAGATCCCACCCCCTTAATCGCTGTCCTTATCTCTCTCTATCGTTCTCTCCGTCTCCAAGTTTCTATCGCCCTCTCTCTCTCTCATTCTCCCTGTCTCCATTTCCCTCTCTCCCTCTCATTATCTCCGTCTTTATCTCTCTCTCCATCTCTCTGTCTCGCGCACTCTGTCTGCATGTATCCATCACCCTCTCACTCTCATTCTCCCCGTCGCCATTTCTCTCTCTCCCACTCACTATCTCTGTCTTTATCTCTGTCTCCATCTCTATCCCTCCATCTCTCTTTCGTTCTCTCCATCTACATGCATCCTTTTCCGTCTCTCTTTCATTCTCTCCATAACCAAGTCGCTCTCTCTCTCTTCATCTCTTCCCCACATCCAGTGCAGTCATTCATGAGAGGATGGCTGAACCATGGCAGTCACATGTGAGGAATCATTCACATGCACATACACGAGTGCACATAAACACAGACATGTGCACAACCACACACACACATACATTGACAACCTGCATTCATGTGCACACACACACACGCACACAAACAAAAACACACATGCTGTTAACCCACCAATTCCCATTGCAGGGGCCAGAGAGGGTCATTGAAGGTAAGGGGAGAGTAGTCAGTCAGCTTCTTCCTCTTCTTGGACCTCCTGTCAGTTACATTCTGCTGCCTTGGAGGCCCTGCAGGCAAACACACACACACACAAACACACACACACACACACACACACACACACACACACACACGTGTATGTGGGAGAGTGAGCGAGTGTGTACAAAACATTTGCGTCAATAAACTAGTGTCTCTATTTTTTAGGTTTGTTCTGTGCACTCTGACACCAGGAAGTCCTCGCTCGTCGCCAACCAATGGCAAAAGGCCTCCCAGAATTCCCCTCTTTTTCAGAGCGATCGTGGAATACCGCTGGCAGATTACAATATGATTACCATATGATTAGCATAACATTACCCCAGCACAGCTTGGTGCGCAGTCTGCGGACATGCTATCTGTGTACCCAGAGCCACACCTTTCTGCGGGTACACGCTACACTCACGGCATCCCCCCCCCCCTCCCCGCCCCAAACAGACAGCCCTACCCCACACTGCTTTACTGTGGCTGACGCAAATTGACAAAGTCTGCCACCTTCGACAAGAGATTTCTTAAGTTTTGTTTTTGCTTTGTTTCTTCGCCTCATCCTTTGCTTTTGACTTTTTGACTCTGACCGTAGCGCGGCATCTCCTTGTGCCTCATTCGGAGAGAGAGGGGGAGTGCGAGCGAGAAAACGATAGAGATAGTGAGAGAGCGCGATGGAGAGAGAAAGATAGTGCGAGTGTGCAAGAAGGCAAAAAACATTGCTCACACACGGCAGTGTGTGAGTCATCGCCCCACTCACGGCCACCACCGCTACCTTCACTTCCTCCCAAAGCCAACACCTCCTTCTCCCGCCAAACATCCACCTTCTCCTCGACCAACTCCACCTCCCCCGTCACTCCCACCACCTCCATCCCCAACGCCACTCCAACCACCTCCACCTCCACCTCCACTCCCAGCGTGTGCTCAAGAAGGGCCTCTCTGCTGCATGTGAAGGAACCACACGGTACGGCGCAGGTGTTGCCCTGTGACATAGCCGCAGGCGTGCCTGAAGGAATTAGGCTTGTTGTGGTTCTTCAACAATGTTTAAGTTGATCCCAGTGGGTTAAGCAAGTCATTTCCAGACAAGGTGTTTTTTCATGTCGGATAGGAAATAACAATTGCCGAAACATGAGAAAAAAAGTCTTTATGTCCAAATGTACCTTGGCGCCTACAAAGATAAACTGGCTCCTTCAAATTGAGTGGCACGGTTCGATTTTAGCTTTGATCATTGGATAAACGTTTGACTGAAACGGTTCATACTTCAAATGACTGGAATCACTGGTCCGATCTAAGAAATTGCAATAATGAATTGTGTGTATTCATTATTCCAATTATTAAATGTAATTGTTAAAGTACATTGCTAAATAGCAAGCACAATATGTTTTCAGTCTCCAAACACAAACATTTGATGAACTCACTGCTCAAAATAAAAACACCCAAAACTTTAATTTTCCATTGGAACGAGAAGAGAAAAAATAACGGTAATATATTCAGAATTCCAATAAGCAATGACCTCAGGCATAATAAAAAATTAACTGCACCCCTGCAGGTATTACTGCAAAACAAACCAGGTAAAAAAATCTGCCATCCATCACTTCTCACCGTGAACTTGACTCGCGTCCAGTTGTGTGATAGAGAAACGTTTGTCTCTATGGAAACCCTGCTGCCTCTGGAGCCAAACCACCTGCAGAACCAACCACACAGCTGCTTATTAATCGTTATACCAGCATCCCAGAACCCGACTGAATCAGAAGCATAATATTTACAACACTTTTTTAGCTTGAGTTTTTGGTGCATGCATTTATAATACATCTTTGTTGTGTAACTAAATGGGAAGTTTTAATTAGCATTTTTGAACTGTTTTCAAATCCATAAAATGGTAGGAGAGTTAAAGCAAATGAGTTATTTTATTCTGCTCACATCTCATGCTACGCTGTTGGCAAAGAGAGTGGCCCATCTATACAAGTACTGGGGATGTATACCGGGCAAATCAGGAAAATCTCACCCTTTTCCCCTGAATCCATCGTCTAATCGGGCTGATAAGAATGATAAAAAACTTCCCGTTACTTCCAATATACACACGCACACATACAAATATAAACACACAACATACACACACACACACACACCCTTTTCTCTAGCCTCTGCTTTGATCTGATGGGAAGCTGGCCCTTGTGAATGAAAGAAAAGAAAGAAAGAAATCAAACAGCGCACCTGCACACACACACACACACACTTGCACACACACACACACACACACACACACAATTCCAGGCCCCTGCTGTCGTCTGCCACTTAAATGTGAGTGGAAGAGGTTGAAAATAAATACAATCGGGAGCCGGCAGCAGCCTTTTATGTCCTGAAAGCCTCGTTGCTGTATTTGCCTGCGTTCCTCAATTAGGTCCAATTAACGTGAACTCAGGTCCATGAACACCAAGAGGCACGCATGCAACTGGGCTGGAGTGCATGTCAGTGTAGTCCATGTGTGTATGTTGTGTGTGTGTGTGTGTGTGTGTGTGTGTGTGTGTGTGTGTGTGTGTGTTTGTGTGTGTGTTTATGTGTATGCTTGGTGTCGAGGAGTTATCTTCAAGCTTACATTCCTCCACTTAAATAATGATTAATTTGAACAATAATACCAAATGTAAGGTGACGATGACACATATCATAACATAGAAATCCCCCCCAACCCCGTTCACACACGCACACACACACACACAAACACACACACACACACAGGGGGACTGGGACTTGATGGTGCGTGTGCCCCCATGTACTTTGCACCTCCCCTCTTGTGCAGGAGCCGCCAGGACACAGGTGATCAATACACATGATAGGGAGCTAATCGCTCTCTGTCAAACCAGGCCCTGCCAGCTACTAATGGCACATGCTCACCAGGGAATGTGTATGTGTGTGTGTGTGTGTGTCTTAATGGCAGATTGAGACTCTTTAGGGAGGCTCACTCAAGGTTGGGCTCAGGGAATGAGGGGCAATTGACCAGACTGTCTGTGACACTGACCCTTCCTCTGTCAGCGCATTCATCATCCAGCCATAACACACACACACACACACACACACACACACACACACACACACACACACACACACACACACACACACACACACACACACACACACACACACACACACACACGTACTACAAACGAAAAGAGCAAGGCGAACAAAAGCCAAGCGGTGCGTAAACACAAGCCTACACACCAAGAACGTTCAACATTTAATCACATTTGACTTTTTAATCACATTTTATTTTTTAATCCGGCGGGCAGACAGACCTACAGACACAGAGACGGGGACGGATCGATCAGAAGTGTGCATACATGAGGACGGCGGCCAGTATTAGGGCAGAGAGAGTGGGTGAATGTGGGTGAACGAGTGAGGTTGAGTGTGTTTCCAAGGTGATGAAGGGGAGGGGGGGGGGGGCGCTAGGCAGGCTGCAGCTGCGGCGATGTGATAGGAGCAGAGCAGACGCCGCGGCGCACAGATACCGCCGCTGACATTTCGGGCTCCGCTGCCCTTCCCCGGATCCCCCCCCCCAGGGAGCAGGGCTGGCCCGCTGTCAATCACCCCGGCGCTCCTGTCACTCTGGCGACCACGCCACCTTGGCCCGTCCCGGTCCGTCCTCCTGGCCCTCCAGAACGGCCACAGAGCCGCCTGCCAAGAACCATTACTGCAGCGCACCGGGACCAGGGAACAGGAAACAAGGCCCTGGACAACACTGCTGTCACTCCGCCGGGGACACGGCAGACCCCTCTGCTGCTGTACTCCCCTCGGCCGCCCTGCTATCCTGCTGTCCTGACTCACTGTCAGTCTACCTGTCTCTCTCTCTCCCTCCCTCTCTCCCTCCCTCTCTCTCTCTGGCTTTCCTCTCAGGCCACACGGTTAGTCACAACCATGGAAATGGAGCGCGAGAGAGAGAGCGATAGAGATGGATCGAGGTGGTTCCAGGTGGTTGTAATGGTCTGACAACGCTCTGATGTATTTGAACGAGGGGAAGGGGGGGGGGGGGGGGGGGGGATTGGGGGTTGAGGGGGGTCCCAGACTCTCCAGCCTGAAGGGAGAGGAAAGCAAGAAAACATTTGGAGGAAAAAAAAATCCTATCCTTCGTTCAGCCAACCTCTTGGCCTCTCCCCCCTACCCCCCCCCTCCACTCCACCTCCTCTCCTCTACCCACTACCTCCCCCTTCCTCTTCCCCGTCTCTCAGTCTATCTCTCTCCCTCCCCCCCACTCCATCTCTTCTCTCCATAACCCTCCCCCGCCCTCCCGCCTCCACCATTTCTCTCCCTCTCTCCCTCTCTTCCTCCAACTCCACCTCTCTCCGTAACCTCCCCCATCTCTCCCTCCCTCCCTCCCTCCCTCCCTCCCTCCATCCATCCCTCGCTCTCTCCCCAGCTCTCCTCTGTGCTGCCCTTCGGTGTCGTTCACTCCATTGTGTCAGCCTTCAGAAGTGCTCAGTTTGAGTGGCAGGCCGTCACAGATCAGCTCCCTGCTAAAGCGGGCCGGCGGGGCCGGGGTGACGGGCCAGGAAGGGATCTAAGTGGGTTTATCAGCGGCTCTCAACGCCTCTCCGGCTCCCTGACACAAAAGCGAGGGGGTATTAGACATCTAAAGCAAACCAAAAAGCGTGAAAGCTCCTTATAGGGCCGTGGGACTGTGGATGTGACCGGGGTCTTAAGAAACGGAGTGGGAAAAAAAAAAAAAACGGGGGGAAAAAAAACATATTAAAGATTTATAAAATAGTATTGTGTATGTTTATGGACGTCCTGTCACTGTTATTTGTTTGTGGAAGGAGCGTGGACAGGGATGATTAAAAGAGAAAAAATAGGGAGAATGATGTGTGATGATGTGTGATGATGTGTGATGACGTGTGTGTGTGTGTGTGTGTGTGTGTGTGTGTGTGTAGAGCAGTAGACGGAGAATCCAAGAGTGTGCGTCTCTCG
Source organism: Gadus macrocephalus (assembly GCF_031168955.1). Lineage (NCBI taxonomy): Eukaryota > Metazoa > Chordata > Actinopteri > Gadiformes > Gadidae > Gadus > Gadus macrocephalus. Next base: position 15,196,282 of record NC_082392.1, on the reverse strand, counting down.
GATCAAGGCTGAACCTTAAACCAAGCAGTACCTTTCAAGCAGCACGCTATTGATCTACTGTAGGTTCCCAGTATGCACGTCTTATTAGAAATAGAGTGGAATCCACCGCCCCCCCCCTTTCTCTCTGTATGGGTGAGTGCTTATATTGGAACAGAACTCTGTCTGTCTGTCTGTCTGTCTGTCTGTCTGTCTGTCTGTCTGTCTGTCTGTCTGTCTGTGTATACATATATGTGTGTGTTTGTCTGTGTGTGAGTGTGTGTGTGTATATATATATATGTTTTTTTGTGCCTATATATATATATATATATATATATATATATATATATATATATATATATATATATATATATATATATATATATATATATATATATATATATATATATATATATATATATATATATATATATATATATATATATATATATATATATATAGGCACAAAAAAACATATATATATATATATATATATATATATACACACACTCACACACAGACAAACACACACACATATGTATATATATACAGATATACACATCCGTCGCCTTGAGTTGTGTGTGTGTGTGTGTGTGTGTGTGCTCGCGTGTGTGTGTGCGTGCGTGTATGTGCGTGCGAATATAAACGTGTGTGTGTGTAAAGATATATGTGTGTGTGTGTGTGTGTAAACATGTATGTGTGTGTGTGTGGTTTTGTGTGTCTATAAGCCATATATATATATATATATATATATATACACACACATACACACACACACACACACACACAAAACAATTATAGAGAGAGAGCAAGAGGCAGACAGACAGACAGACAAGAGAGGAGGGCGAGAGAAATACAGAGAGAAATAGAAAAAGAGAGGGAACAAGTGCCTACACATGGTGGTACCAGTTAGTAGACACTAGCAGGGGGTCAGCGGGTGAGATGTTCTGTTAAAGGTCACTGTATGGTTCACACTTTACGGTTCACACTGTTTGATTCACTGAGAGCAGTGTATGGACAGTAGTGGAGTACAGTGTGTCAGAGTATATGGCTGTATTGGATATGTATGTGTGAGTGCATGTGTGTTTGTGTGTGTGCGTGTAGTGGATATGTATGTGTGAATGCATGTGTGTGTGTTTGTGTGAGTGCGTGTATTGGATATGTGCATGTGCGTGTGGTTTTGGACATATTTTTGTTTGCGCTTTTGTGTTTGTGTGTCTTTGTGTGTATATTGGTGCGCGCACACGTGTGTGTGTGTGTGTGTGTGTGTGTGTGTATGCGTGTGCGTTTGTGTGATATATGTGTGTTAGCGCGTCTGTGAATGTTAGCTCGTAGTGTGATGGGGTGCATGGGTGTGTTGGATGTGTGTGATATCAGTTATTGTCTATGGGTAGTGGGTGTGTGTGCCAGTTAGTGTTTTTTTTGCTGCTGGGTGTGCGCACGAGTCCACATGCAGGAGCTAGGAGATTATAATAAATAACAACAACAAGGGTGATAAAAGGGTGTGATGTAAGAGAAGACAGAAATGGCCGGGCTAGAGGGAAAAACAAAGAACCGAAAGGAGGTAAGACAGACAGAGATTGTGTGGCTCTCTTTTTATCAGCGAGAGAGAGAGAGAGAGAGAAACCACAAGAATGGACAGGGGAAGACAGTTAATAATAGAATAGAGAGCATATGAGAGAGAGAGAGAGAGAGAGAGAGAGAGAGAGAGAGAGAGAGATCTCATTCTGTTGTATGTCACATGGACAAGCTCTGTGAAACAGCATTACTGTCAGAGCAAAGCGATCCGTCGCCTGGAGTCGCACTCACACTCAAAGACTAGAGTACTATGTACATCAACAGATACACACATTTATATATGTATACACAACATTTGTGTGGGATTGTGTGCGTGCGCGTGCACACAATCGCGTGCGTGCGTGTGTTTAGGGTGCGTGCGTGCGTAAACATGTATGTGGCCGTTTATGTGTGTGTGTAAAGATATATGTGTGTGTGTACACATGTATGTGTGTGTGTGTGTGTGTGTGTGTGTGTGTGTGTGTGTGTGTGTGTGTGTGTGTGTGTGTGTGTGTGTGTGTGTGTGTGTCTATAAGCCTTATGGGTTTTTGGTGCCTCAGACCTCTTTGAAGCCTGAGCTGAGCTGTTTCCTCAGCCTGGGTAATTATGTCATTAGCAGCATGATTAACACAATGGCTAATTGTTGCTTTGCCAAGACGAGATAGAGTGTGTGGCTGCACGGGCTTGCGTTTACACAGTGGCAAAACACACCCACACACGCCATGTAGAAGCACACACACATACATGTAGAAACACATAGTAGTCACAGAGGACAAGACTCTGTTGTTGTCATCTGTAAAGCCATGGCACTGTGCATGCTCAGTTCAGTTTATTAAAGCTGGATATCGCTGTAGTACAGCTCTTTTAAATGTAAATTCTACATTCATGGTCTTTAAGGTTGTTTATTAAAATGATGTATCAGAGAGAGAAATTTATATCTATCGTTCATAAGGTCCTGTGCTGTTCTGTCGTCATTTTCTAGAGCGTAGAAACTACTTACAGTCCATCAGTTAGAGAACAAGCGAAAATTGATTCTGTGGATTAATAAGCAATCAAATTTGGGTAGAGTAGAGTTTATCTTTTGTACTTTGGGCAAAGCTATTTACTGTAGCCAACATACAAACAGTGTTCACCTGAGCAATTGTAAATAATCCTCCTATAAGCCTATTACAATATTGACCATTTTCAAATGTAACACAAATACACACACACACACACACACACACACACACACTGACACCACTACTGAAATAGAATCCTGGACGAGGAAATGTTCAAATATTTTTTCAATTGGGTTTAAGAGAATGTCTCCGGAGCAGAGCTGAAAGGACGTTGAAAGTGCAGCTATGGGATTGGAAAGAAATACGAAATTCAGGATATGCAATTGTTCATCGCGCCAACACATTATTATCGGTGCAATCCATTACATATGTAGCCGATAAACCAATATGGTGCATTCCGGGGAGCAAATTAATTTACGCCTAAAGTTAAGATGACAAGAAGAGAATTAAAGTAAGAGTTTAAAATTAAATCATGAGCTGTACATGGGCTCACTGGCGAGCAAGTATGAATTACTTAAATTAATCACAAACACGCACACCACGTAGATTAGTATCCAGACTCCCGAAGTTTTAAAACTGCTATTCACTTTCTCTCCTTTCTTTCTACCAAACCTTTGTGTATGTGTGTGCGTAGGTGTTTATGTGTGTGTGTGTGTATGTATGTATATATACGTTTGTGTGTGTGTGTGTGCGTGCGTGCATTTGTGTGGCTGTAGCTGTGGGTCTAAATGTATGTGGTTTCATGTTCCGTGCGTGTGCGTGTGTGCGTGTGCGTGTGCGTGTGCGTGTGCGTGTGTGGAGTCGTTGGGTAGATCTGCGCGGGGGCCAAACGCGTGTGTCACGGGGATGTCTCTGTGGGTGACCGTTTCCGTGGCAACAGAACAGGGGTCACAGAGGCTGTTCTCGCACCAAGGGTTATGCAAAATGGGTTTTGGCGAGTGAGGAGGTGTATTTGTGTGTGGGTGGGCAAAAAAAAAAGAATGAATTTGGGAGGAACAGTGGTCAACTCTAGCAAGGTAAACAACCTTCAGCTCTTACACAAACAATCTGTTATTTTTGTTCTCTCTCCCTCTCTCTTCCACCTTCTAATCAACACCAGATCTGATTAAAACGGCCAGCACCAGCCAAATAATCCCTCATTTGCATATGCATGCCGTATGAAATTAAAAACTACGCCAGAGTGTGAATGCATTGTTTTGACTGGGCCCCGTTAGTGTTTCAGTCACAGTCGAAGCCACCTCGCTTCCAGTATCAGTTGTTCAGTAAAGATTGGGCTTCGACCAAAATTGTACTCCCAATAAAGGGTTCAAAACTAGCACTGCCACAAGCCAACGATGGCAAGATTTTACCATTTCGCAGGTCATTTTTCTAAATAAAAAATCTGGGTATCATATTACAACAGTTGCTTGGCCGGAAGAGTTTTCCACTCTGTCAGGTAAAAAGACAAAATTGTAAAAGTCTACTTCGGACGCTGCAAATAAAAGGTGCTGCATAAGAAGACTCTGAGTGCGACAGCCTCCTTCATGCTATACGAGCAATGGTTCGATACAAAAATCCATCGTCAAAGCAGTATCATATCGGCTTTTTGGGTTTAATACATAGTCTGGACCATTTATGGATCAAGTGATGAAACTGGAAAGACCTGCTGTGGACAGAGAGAATGAGTGATGGAAGAGGAGGGCCAAACCAACCCCCGCTGTGTGTTGGAGTTGTGCCTCCAGGGGGGCTTGGTCCTGGGGCTCCCTGCTGTCCTTCAGGCTGTACACATTCTCCAGACTGCCAACCTATCAGCGATAGGGAACAGAGATACATAGTCACTTTGGATACTTTCTGGACGTAGAAGGCCTGGAAAAACAATGGATGGCACAACATGAATTTAAACTGCCAGCACGGATGCAAAGTGGATTTCCGGGATTCATTTAGACAGTTTGTATAATCTAGGAAACTGTATTTTGTGTTTTGTTTTATAAAAACAATTCAATATTTTGGTATTTCAAGGAGGCAAATAAAAAAGCAATCTCTCTGCAGGCAATTCGACATCAAAAAAATAAAACGGATGAGAACTGTGGTACAGTATGGGCAATTCAAAAACATAATACAGTCACCCTTTAATCACACCGAATGACCTGAACACAACAGGAATTCAGCATTTCCCCAAGCCATCTGCCCTCTGAGGCCTTGATCCGAGAGGTGGGCAGGAAATCAAATAGCACAGTTTATCTAACCTTATCCTGGGCTTTTCATTTCCAAGCCTTATAAACTCAATCGCATTGACCGCCTGGGAGAGTTAGAACTAACTAAGTGAAATCTACTCGGCGGCAATTGTGTCCATGGCCAATGTGTGTGTGTGTGTGTGCATGTGTATGTGTATGTGTGTGTATGTGTATGTGTATGTGTGTATGTGTATGTGTGTGTGTCTCGGTCCATGTGCATGCCAGTGTGTACAGAGCTGATTCTATCTTCCTTCACTTTCATTCTCTCTATTTTCTGTCCCTGAGGTGCATCAGGCCTGAGACTGCAGAGTAAATTGTTCCAAATTGAGTTCCTTCTTGCCGGCAGATACAAGCCACATCCCGACCGTTTAGAGAAAGACACAGGGGGAGAGCGAGAGAGAGACTGAAAGAGAGAGAGAGAGGGGGAGGAGGGAGAGAGAGAGAGCAAAACAATCACTGTACCTCTGCTTGCTTAAGAATTTCTCTCTCTAATTTCTGCTACTCTCTGTTGCAAGGATCTCTCCCTCTCTCCTTTGATTTCCCCGTTGCTCCACGGTGACTCCCTTCACATTATTCCTTTACTGCTCGTGTTTCATATCGCTCCCCCACGTGCATGCCCCCGCTCCGCCTTTGTCTCTATCCGCCCCAACAGGAGACCCAGACATATTTTCATCTTCTTTTTGTAATCTCCTTCCAGATCATTCGTCCTTCCCCTTCCGTCTCCTCCTCTCCTCCATCTTTGTTCCTGGTTTCTGACGCCGTCTCCCCTGCTCCTTCGACTCCCTCCGTAGCCAAAACATCCCTCCCTCTAATCCCTCGGCTTTCCACCAAGTCGCCCTCCTCCTTAACTGTCCTCTCCTCCTTCCCTCTTTAGTCGGTCCCAGCTACACACCCCCCCCCCCACCCCCATCCACCCTCCCTACCTCCCACCGTACCCCGCTCACATCCCCCCTTCCCTCCTCTCCTCTCTTTTATCTCAAACCTCTCCCTGGTCGGATGTAGCCAGTGACACACTACTCATCATCATCACCCCCCCCCTCTCCACACACACACACACACACACACACACACACACACACACACACACACACACCAGCCCTGTCCCCAACCCCCTGTCCCCCACTGAGAGGAGCCTGGCTCTGCACTGATCACACAGTCAGGTTTGATCCAGACTCAGCTGAGCTGAGCTCAACTGAACCTATCGTGCACACGCGCCGTACCCTCTGCCGCCACGCACACTCCATTAAACCCGGCGGGGTAGCGGTGATTGTGGCCATGGAGGTACTAATGGTTGGACTTGAAGTTGGGGGGGGGGGGGGATGGGAGGGAGGGAGGGACACAGGGCCCAGGTGGGGGGTGGACAAGAGGGGGAGGTGATTTGGAATTTTGATTATAACTTTGATTTATATTGCTGATGATGATGATGATGCCAGGGATTCCAAAAGGAGGGGAAGAACAACAACAAAAAAATAATGTTTTGTTTGGGAAGATTGAAAGAGGGATTGTTTTTCAAGGATGCATCCCAGTCAGTATTGTCATGTGAATTTGAAGCAAACTTTTGGCATTTCCGTCAACTGGTTTGGAGTGAATGTTGTAGTCCAAAACAAAGTGTAGTCTCGTTGGGAATGTGAGAATAGGCTGTGTTACGCTTGGCTGTAATAAATAGGAAAGGTGGCGAGAACAGGAAACAAAAAAAGTTGCCTTTGCCATATGATGTTTTTTTCGAGGATTAAACCGAGAGATATCTTGATCTCCTCATCTCTCCGTTATCGAAATATCCGGGAAGACGCCGACAGCGGACACAGCTGATTTTGAAGGGAAGAGGCAAAAACCTCCTCAAACAAGCAACAAATAATTGAGGAAGTTTTGGGGAATTGTGGCGTTTCCTTCTACCTTTTCTTATGCAATACTTCAAAATGGGCAGAAAAATAAGCTGATTGAAAAAACTGCTAGAAACAAAAGAAACAAGTGGAGTGGTGCAAGCCTAATCTTGGTTCCAGCAGTCCTATTTTGTAATAGCAGAACTGCAGGGGGGAGACGGCACAGAGCCAGACACTGCAAGGGGCGGAGTTATGCCTTGTTTCCGGTTTCATTATGGAGATATCATATCGAATAAACTTGAGATATTATTCTATAGTCTGATTTGTGAGACAACTGCAAGCCTTACTGATACATGGTTTGAACTCATAATGCCATCACCTGAACAAGGGTTGTTTTTTTCTGTTGCACCCAAACAGAACAGTACTTCCTAATCTGCCCGTTTACTAAATGAGTTCTGACTCCGCCAGGCCAATAATTCATCTTCCCCTTAGAGGGGTCAGAACAACAACACATATCTCCTTCTAAACACCGCTCCTTCTCAAGAGAGATACACACGCAATCACACACTCACTCATATACATTAACAACAAACACAGGAGCTGTACATCAATATTAGCCGGCGGTGACATCTACCAAAACAAAACACGGACACATAAACACGCAGATTCAAGGACACACACACACACACACACACTTGTGCCCATGCCCTGCTAGAGCAGGTTCACAACAGAACAATATGAGGCCAATCAGGGGACTGTTGGTATGGATCTCCCTCTGCTAATGAAGGCACTTTGAAAAGGTAATCTAATTCACCGTCAGCAATTAAGGCCGGGAGCGCCTTGTCACTATCAATTATCTGCTCCTTCACTCATGTTCTCCAGTCCGGACGCAGGGCCTGCCTGACACACACAGCACTGTTGGACCAATCAGCTCGGCCAGCCAGCCAGTTATCGAGAACACTAATCATCATGGTGTTGGAAACACGCACACACACACACACACACAGTGCAGAGGAAAACACAAGGGCACCCACAATTAATGTGTTGGAGTCATTGTACTAACTGGCGGTGACTGCAGCACATCGTACAGACTGGCACGGCTTTGAAGGGTTCACATGCAGATTGAGCCCGCTACACAGCTACAGTGGTCACTGAATCTGATAGCATGTCAAATCCAGCTCCCTATTTCCTTGTGGAGCAGGCAGTGTGTATATTGGTGAGTTTGTTTAGAGATTGATGTGGCCAGCAATAGGCCAAAATAGCACAAAGAGACATTAACCTCGACGTTACCAGCACCTCTGTCAAATTTAGAAATACAGCTTGATTGGGGTTACTTTCTCCAAAGCATATAGTATCTGCACGTGGCCTGGGAGGATTATATTCTCGGCTGAACGAGAAAAGTAAAAAGACTGCCTGAGAATCGTGTCTCCAGCTTTTTCCCCTTTTCAGCTGATGTCATGATCAAGGCATAGCAGAGCGGCACGGAGAAGGAAGCCAGTCAGCACTTTGCCTCTGTGATTCCTCCCCTCAGTAGTGACACGGCTTAATGCTTCCAAGTCTGGGATGACTACAAGACGGCCCCATTTGTGACTCAAAAGCACAGAGGTAAAAGGAAGGCGATCACAACGTCCTGAAGGGCCTTGTGCAAAATGACACCTACTCCCTGTCCACCACTGGGTGCTGTCGCCAGCCAAACCCCCCAGCAGTGTTCCAACAGCGAACTGAGGGACTTGGACTGACATATAAATTACAACGTATGAAGTACAATCAGGGGTTTAGATTAACAATTTTTCATTTAGTTCGATCAAGTGATGTCTAAAGTCTCTGGATTGGCTGGAGTCTAAAACATGACGTATGTAACGACATTTGTGTATTCGTATGAATGTGTGTAAACAATGTAGCTCATGTAATGTAAAGAGTTAGTGCAGTGGACATGAACATTTCAGAGTAGTAGGGTCAAATGCAGTTTTCCACCTTTTTTGTGTTACAAGTTATGCTTTTATTGCTGTCTGGAATGCACCTCCATTGTATGAAAAACTAAACAGGAAAAAAGGCTTGTTCTATGTGGTATTATACGTGTCCTGTTCTCCACTCTACTTAAATGTTGTTGTGGTCTGCTGCCATTTTAATATCTTAAAAATAGAACCATAAATCTATCTTCTCTTTAACTGTACTTCAAAGATCAAAGAAAAACGCAGAAGAGTTTGTGTGTGTGCGTGTGTGAGAAAGAGAAACGATCTATTGTGACCTATTTTATAGAAATAAAATACAAACTGTTATTTTTTTCTCTTAGGAGGTCAATAACACTGCTTCCCCTCCATTACGAGGAAATATTTCACTTCTGCAAGAACTAATCTTACAGTGGGAAGGAAGGAAAATTGAGAATTTATTTTTGTACTTTGCTACGTTTCAGGGAACAGCAAATGCCCACAGGCTGAGCTTGGCAGGGGAGAGCAGATTAAGTATTAATGAATAACTAGAGCGCTCAGGCCATAAGAGAAAATTGCCAAAATTATTTGGGTAAAAGTGGAAGTTTCTTTGCCGTCATTTTCGGTTTGCCGAAATAATAGGCACCAGTCAATTCCTTGATAATCCATCCTGTTTAGTCTGATGGGGAGGTGAGGGTGCTGCCCCGGGGTGAGGGTGCAGGGGGGGAATTTAGTTCATCTTGGTGTCAGAAACTTACTATGAGAACACAAGCTCCACAGACCTCACAAAATGAGGTCAGTTGTTAGCTATTTCTATGCTAAAACTATACCCATTGAGTCATGCCCGTTGCTTAATTAATAACAACAAAACAAAAAACAAGAACAAATGTTTGCCAGAGTCTTTGAAGACATCATGAAACGAAAAACAGACTTTTTCACCTTCCGTCATATAATTCACCTACACAAAGTGAGCTACACAATTTGAATATTATTTCATCAAAGTGAATAAACTTCTCTAACCCCTAAAGCTGAGGACAACGTTTCTACATATGTACGATTTTTACTTTTAATATCTCACTAACGTAACACACCACTGCTTTATCACTTGTGCGTGATCAAATCAAATTCCTTCCACAGCCCACGCTAATTACCCGTTTTATTTCATGAAAACCATCATATAACGGAGGTAAGATACTCAGAAGACTAGTTCCATTTTATCCTTAAACACAGCAGGCATCTAAACATTCAAATCATAATGCCCATTCGTATTGCATTAAGCAATGCTTCGAGTATTGCGTTGAGTATTGCTGTCCCCCTTTGAGTATCGCCGTGAGTTTAACTGAACACACGCAGTGTTTTATTACGAAGAAGCCGGTTGAGCTATCTTCAGTGTGCAAGAGACTATTTAATCATTAAGTGCAACTAGGCTAACTCAACTAGGCAACCCAAACAAATACGCTGTTAGCCTTGATACAATACGTGGGAAGATTCCTCCAGCTACTGTCATAAGACATAACATTAAATGAATAATTAAAGAATGGGCCACCGCATGAAACCATTCTTGGTTGTGCTTGCTTTTTTTACGAAACAAACAACTAACATAATTGACCCTTGAAATGTTCACAGCAACGGCTGCCATTTCTTTGTCCAAGCGTACGCCTTCAACAAGAGTGATATTGGGGTACATTGTTGTTTGTTGATGTGTCCGATCTGGGCCGTGAAAAACACAAACCTCTCACATAATGATAACAACTATTTGAATTATTCTAATTATCATTAAAGCGTCAAACAACAGTGTTTCTCTGGCTGGCCTTTTGAATTGTCTTTCTTATAATATGTAAATATCCAAAGTTTGTTGTTGGCGAGGCTTTTGTTAATAAGTCTATTTTTTAAGGTCACCTTTCCTCCCGAAAGATTAAAACATTCTTCAATTGCAACAAAGTGAATAGTAAAACGATTGTGGTGCTTCCCTATTATACGAGACCTTTTGTTTGACTTTTGATCAAAGAGCCTATCCCTTTTACAACCATTGATTTAGAAATAAGGTACAAGAACATGCTGTCAAAAATAGAATCAACACAGGACGCATGCTTACTGTTATCTGCTTGATCTATGTGCTCCTTCAGCAGGCTTTTTGAACCATGTTTTAGTAATGTTTTATTTACGTGGGCTTCAATTACACATTCTCTGAAAAGGTTTATTAATAATTTGACGCGACGAGCCCCCCAACTGTATGATGCGTCTTGATTAAGTACATCGTTTGTATATCTTCATTGAGATTGTGCTCGTCTTCTTTGGGGCTTCAGAAAGACCATATTTCCTATGTCTGTATTTCAACTCATTTTATATCAGCATTACACATGCAACATCGGTAAACATTCACATTAAGTCTGTATCGTAAATTGTGTATTGATCAATACCTTGCCAATTACATCAGATGACGCACATCATGATATTTTGGATTTGACTCAAAATACGTCCATCATAAAGCGTGCAAAAAGTTTAGATTCAAACATAAGATTACCTTATTTTATATAGATGTGTATGCAAAAGGAGTACAACATGGTGTACTGATGTTAAGATGTACAAGTAACTAAGAAAAGCAATCATTATTAATGATAAGCCATCAATGTTTCCCCGATCCATGTACTCGAAATCCCCTTCTTGACAACTTCTCTTGAAGGCTTTTCCGAAAACATGATACCGGTGCGAAATGCATTCATGGTGTATTCCACAACAACATGTTTTGCGGTTGGAGTTGAGACATAATTGCCGTCTCCATCGCCCGGTACCTCCGCTCATCTCCCCCAAGCAGAAGCGGTGTTGGACCTCGAGTAGCCAGTGTTGTGACTCATCAGTCACAGGAAACGCATCATCCCCGCCACCTGCCAACAGCTTCCGACACACACGCTGACACACAGAGGGTGGGTGCGAGAAAAATAAAAAAGGATAGAAAAATAAAATGATAGGAGGTTGGCGGTGGGGGTGGGGGCGGTAGTGATGGTGGTGGCGGTTTGCGGGGTAGATCAACAAGAAAGCAAACAGAGACATCAAGAGCCAATGGCGCGGCGCGTAGGAGCGGCGCGCGAACCCCATAGAGAACACAGCAGCTGGCGTGCGGAGCGGCGAGTGGCCCTACGACGACTCCCGGGTCCCCGTGACAAACAACCTGTACCGCGCCGCGGGACAGCGCGCGCACACTGCGGCGGGGATCAGGATAAAGGATGCGCACACACACACACACACAGACACACACACACACAGACACACAGACACACACACACACACACACACACACACACACACACACACACAGTGGGACACCCGAATAGGGTTAGCAAGCGAGCGCTACTGCTTAGTGTATTGCCAGGAAACACTTTAATGATGCAGAGCTGTTGGCGTCGTGTGGTGGTGCTTGGAGCTGAAAACATAGGTCAGATGATGTAGAAGAGGCAGGCGGGATAATGGTGGGATAAGGGAGAAAAATAAAGCGTAAGGTCATGTCAAAGATATAGGCGGTAGGATATGGAAAATATGTGTTAGATAACGTATCAATTAAAAGGGGAGATTACATACAAATCTTCGGTGGGATAATGTTGCAACCGCAGTAACACAAGTGTCTTCTGTTTGTTCCGTATCGCTTTTCAAAGCTAGCATAAAGCTCGTGTCTTGATGCACCACAAAGCCTATTGACGGCTAACCGTGCCATGGAGCAGTGGTGTGACAAATAGTGTTCTTTGACAGAACGACAGAAGTACAACATCACCATGCCTGGTGAAAACCAGAGACGGGTCTTAAACCGACATGACGACGACGACTTAATCTGTCTCCGGTACAGAGGGAAAGTGTGCGACCCAGGAGAGCCCTTCATTTCGGTGAAAACATCGGAATAATGTGAAAACTAAAGGTTGCATGGTGTGTGCACACAGCAGACGGCGGTAAGTGACAAGCGTGGCAGAAAAGATAATCCATGCGGCTTTTAATGCGAGGCAAACAGAGCATTAAAAATATCTACCGACGTGAATCTATAGTTTACTTTTATTGTAATGGGCTCCGAGTCCTTCTCGCGGATGCAAATTAAATCCTATTACAGGGTGTGTAAAATGCAAACTAACAATACAAAACATGCTTAGGCATGCAATTTTAGGATCCCTCCAAAGCTTCCGCGTTACCCAAAAGAGCATTTTACACACTAGCATGTTTGTGTTACTCCTGCAACATCCCTATGCTTCTTTATCCCCTTCTCTCCCCCCCTCTTTCTCGCTCTCGCTCCATTTCAATATTGAAGAGAGTTTTATTAAGGGCCGGACTCGGGGGTGCTGAGGCGCTCTCAGTAATTTTCCTACAAAGTGCTTTAATCCATCACACGGCCAACATGTGGCCTTTGCAGCCATACATCATCTCAGCCCAGAGAGAGAGAGAGAGGGGTAGGCAGGGAGAGAGAGAGAGAGAGAGGGGTAGGCAGGGAGAGAGAGAGAGAGAGAGAGGGGTAGGCAGGGAGAGAGAGAGAGAGAGAGGGGTAGGCAGGGAGAGAGAGAGAGAGAGAGGGGTAGGCAGGGAGAGAGAGAGAGAGAGAGAGAGGGGTAGGCAGGGAGAGAGAGAGAGAGAGGGGTAGGCAGGGAGAGAGAGAGAGAGAGAGGGGTAGGCAGGGAGAGAGAGAGAGAGAGGGGTAGGCAGGGAGAGAGAGAGAGAGAGGGGTAGGCAGGGAGAGAGAGAGAGAGAGGGGTAGGCAGGGAGAGAGAGAGAGAGAGGTAGGCAGGGAGAGAGAGAGAGAGAGGGGTAGGCAGGGAGAGAGAGAGAGGTAGGCAGGGAGAGAGAGAGAGAGGGGTAGGCAGGGAGAGAGAGAGAGAGAGAGGTAGGCAGGGAGAGAGAGAGAGAGAGAGAGAGAGAGAGAGAGGTAGGCAGGGAGAGAGAGAGAGAGGGGTAGGCAGGGAGAGAGAGAGGTAGGCAGGGAGAGAGAGAGAGAGAGAGGGGTAGGCAGGGAGAGAGAGAGAGAGAGAGAGAGAGTGAGGGTGGAGGAGAGAGAAACGGAGAGTTGCGGGAGGGAGGGGACGTTGCTCACCTCCTTCTCTCACCCATCCGCCGTCTATTCCCCCCCACCCTAACACACACACACACACACACACACACACACACACACACACACACACACACACACACACACACACACACACACACACACACACACACACACACACACACACACACACACACACACACACAGGAGGTAGATACAACTTCTGTATCCCTCTATCTTTCTCCCTCTCTCTAAAATGAGGCCAAGTTAAAAAGGAAGGGGGTCTACTAGTCGAGGAATGGGCTGGAGGGAGGTGAACAGGGAGTAATGGGGGGGGGCGGGGGGGGGGATTGATGGAGTGGAAAAAATGAGGATGAAAAATGAAGAAAATGAATGAAATTTGAGAAAAAAAAAAGTCTGACTAGCATGAGTGTGTGTGCGTGCACATGCTTGCGTGTGGGTGTGTGTATGTGAATGTGTGTGTGTGTGTGTGTGTGTGTGTGTGTGTGTGTGTGTGTGTGTGTGTGTGTGTGTGTGTGTGTGTGTGTGTGTGTGTGTGTGTGTGTGTGTGTGTGTGTGTGAGAGAGAGCTCATGCTTGCATCAAACTGTGAGTGCACGAATGAATGAATGAATGAATGAATGTACATCCAAAGGGTGTGTCCGCGTGCATGTGGAGTACAAGGAGATACAGAGAGTATAAATAACGTAAGGGGGGACGATGGGGGTCTGGTGAGCAGGGGGGGGGGGGGGGGGGGGCGCCTCTCTCTTTGCCGGCACTGGCCTCCATATTGCCGCTCTCAATCCTCCACACGGCGTGGCTCTGGGCTGAACTCTGCTCAGCGCTGAACTCTGGGGCCCCCGACTAATGGGATGGGCCCTACATTCTCAACCATTAGACGATTGCTGTCCCTTCCACCTCTCATGTGCCCTGCAATGGAGAGAAACAGTGACAGAGATAGAGCAAGAGAGAGAGACATGGACAGAGAGAAATAGAGAGAGAGAACGAGAAAGAGAGATGTGGACAAAGAGAAAGTGAGTGAGAGAGAACGAGAAATGTGGACAGAGAAAAAGAGAAGAGATGGAGAAAGAGAGAGAGGGAGCAATAAAAACAGGAGAAGCACAATAATGGACAGGGAAAGATAGATAATAATACAATAGAGATTGAAGAGAGCATGAGAGAGAGAGAGAGAGCAAGAGAGAGAGACAAGGGCAGAGTGAGAGACAGAAAGAGATATGGAAAAAGAGATAGACACACAGTGAGAGAAAGAGAGCGAGAGCGATACGATGGAAACCTTTGTACACACCACAGGTACTGATCAGGATGGCCCACGATGGGGCCATCCCGACGATGCTGAAAGACACCACCACCCGCACTAGCCGGGGGAAACAAGACATGAGCCAGTCCCAAGACGATACAGAAAGACACCAGTGCCCGGGCAGAGACGGGACATCATATATACCGGACCCAGGCCCTCCGATTGTCAGGACTGTGATCTCCCTGCCTCCATTAGGTCTACACCTGCTCTGTTCCACTGGAAAGAAAAATAACCAATAAAAATAAATACATACACCTGGGGTGTGTGTGTGCGTTGAGGCTGGTGGGGTGGGGGGACGGCACAGAGCGGATTGGAGAGATTGGATCTCGATAAGCTGATAGCATGTCCGCAGACAGCGTGCCAAGCTGTGCTGGGGTAATGTTATGCTAATCATATGGTAATCATATGGTAATCTGCCGGCGGTATTCCACACTCGCTGGAAGGAGGGGAATTCTGGGAGGCCTTTCACCATTGGTTGGAGACTAGGGACTTCCTGGTCTTGGAAATAAATAGACAAATAGGTAAATAAATAAGCTAGCGCTGCGCACATGTACACAGACCCATATGCAGATGCCCGAGCAGAAAATATCCAGCCACCCTCCTGAGACTAGAGGCTTTGACCTCTGCAAAAACTCTATGAACCAATTATAGACTGTGCTGCCAATAATCCCATCGTACAAACGGTTACTACACACACAACCAGGCAGTGATACCTTTTAACCAAGAGGATATGCAAAACAATAATATTGAAACACACATACACGCATATATATATAAACACATACAACCATGCACAGTATATACATATATTACACCCACAAAACGATTGTACTTAAGAAACAGTAAGTCAGCTACAGTGCATATTATACAAGCCTTTAATATTGAATCGTGTCTGTGTGATAAGGATTTACTGTGTGTTGCTCCACAACACACAGACAAAAAAAGGAAATGGCGGCCATAATCTGCCTAGTCACAAGAAGACCTCTAACCTCCCTCTTTCTTTCTTCCTCTCTCTGTCCCTCTCCTCTTTTCCAATGTCTGAGAGCCCGGGATTGATTACGCGGTTCGACTTGCAGAGCCGTGCGATCTACCCTGAATTTCGATGCATTCACTTGGCATCCGCCATGCAGTCCTTCCCCTCAAACGCCCCTCTCTTCCATAGGTTGATTTGATGTGTTTGTATGCATTCCTCTTGTTGGGTTTCATAGCACAATGCCCTGTGCCTGTTGGCAGGACATCCAGCTGCAGAAAGCGGATGGCTTGCCATGACAATGCCCTCCAGATGAGAACCCTCTTTTAAAGACACAACCGCTGGCCCACTATCAGCGGCTCTCTCTCCAGACCTTGGTGCCCGGACCATGGGGGTCTCAGTTTAAGCAGTGGAGTCGTACGCATTGACTGTATAAGGAAAAGAAAATGGGGGGGGGAGGAGGCTTTGTTGTTTCAGAGAACCAAGCGGGGCCCACCTGCGATGCAAAAGCAATGTCTCACTCCTAGGAAACAGCCCCCATCATATGGAGACATCCATTCAGGGAAGGGGCGGGAGTGGTGTGGAGGCTTCAGAGAGGGATGGATGGATGTAGGATGAGGGGAGAGGTAGGAAGGGAGGGAGGGAGGCTTGTTTTGTTACATCTTGTTGTTTTTACAGTTTGGAATGAATATGTCAAGGCTGCACAACGGGAAAGCCGCGATGACATTTTCCTGGATGCTGAGCGTTGGAAATCAAAGAGGCCGCCAATACGTTGACTGGTAGCATGGAGACATTTGATTCCCCTTCCACTCGTACGATATTACCGCCGGAAACGCCAGCAGACATCACTATCCTACAATCCTCCCGAGTTGGCATTGGCATGTCAGACTACCTACTTCGGCTCACCGTTTGCAGAACAAATACAAATAAACACTCACAGAATAAACGCAAATACAAGACAAAATAAAAGTGAACCCATGCCGAAGTCTGGCCTACTGCTACTTGAGAGGCTACGTGTAATATTTCTGTGTGTGAAGTGTGGGGCGCAAATCACCTGTGACACAATTAAATTGGCTTGGATTTAACAAAGGCAATTTAACGTCACTGACATTTAACATCAGCCGCCAGCGACCGACAGCCGGGAGAGGCCAGTCAGCGTTTCTCACTCAGATTATAGCCGTGTGCATGGTAGTGGTGGTGGTGGTGGAGGAAAGAGAGGTGCTGGTGGAGGTGACAGTGGTGATAGTGATAGTGGTGGTGGTGGTGGTGCGAGTTCTGGTAGTGGTGGGGGAGGCGGTGATCAGGGAGGTGATGGTGGAGGTTATGGTGGTGGTGGTGCCAGTGCTGGTCAGAAACCAGACTGTATAGTATAGCATCAACAACGGGACATGCTCAAGGGCTGAGGGTGGACGGACTGTCAAACGTGTCTTCTAGTTCATCACAGACTGGTTCAACCCTAATAGTTTTTAAAACAGACCTTTACACCACAGAAACAACGTTTACATGAACAATAAAGTAAAGGCGGTGGTGGAAGACTTGGTGTTGGCGTTTTAGAAATATATAAACCATGTAACCAACAGGATAGTGGCAACAAAACGACTTCCACAATATAAATACTGTGGGTTGATAGAGGACGAATTTGTCACACGAGTAAATACATTGTGACCGTGGTGACCGCTCAAACTCATTTAGTCTGGATCACACAATAACTCCAAGATTGGATCACCCAGGCGATATAGTGTTGCATATAAGGACCGGGTCTATAACAGGGGAGAAGGTATGAGAAGGTGTGTGTGTGTGTGTGTGTGTGTGTGTGTGTGTGTGTGTGTGTGTGCGTGTGTGTGTGTGTGTGTAAAAGGGATAGAAACAAAGCGAGAGACAGAGAGACAGAAAGAGAGAGATAGAGAGACAGAGAGAGACAGAGAAGAGAGAGCGACAGAGAGAGAGAGAGAGAGAGAGATACAAGAAGAACAGAGCAAGCAAGCGAGCGAGGGCTGGGGGGTGGGCTGTGGAGGTGGGGTTGGGGTGTACTGTCCAATAAACTGCTGATAAAGGTCAAATAGATGTTTTATTCATGAGCCAGGCAGCAGCGGCAGGGCCAAGGTTGAGATGTGCATACGGCCCCTCCCCTCCCCCCCCTAACCGAACCCACTCCTTCTGCCCCCATCCCTCCCCCACCGTCCCCTGAGCCGCTGCTGCACCACGCCTGACACCACGGCCATTGGCACTTCAGCCAACGCTTATCAATAACATATCAATACACACTTTACACACACACACACACACACACACACACACACACACACACACACACACACACACACACACACACACACACACACACACACACACACACACACACACACACACACACACACCCCAATAACCCGAGACCATTAAACCTTGAAGCCCACTCCTACCATTGTCTGAGGAATTCTGAGAGGCACAAACACAATGATGACATTTACATTCTGCAATACAAAACGAATTTGGGACGACTAAAGTGTTTGCTTTCGAAAAAGAACCTTGAACAATATTTGATCACGGTTTTTAGAAACTCTCTTAGCTATCGCTACTCAGCCCGCTGCATCATCACAGCGAGAGTGTGTGTGTCTCGCGGCAGCCCATTTGCATGCTGCGAGCGTACCTGTCTCACTCACTCACTGGCCGGCTAGCTCCGTCTTCCCGACTTAATCAAATATCCCATTTCTTAACAAGCCACCGTAATGGTTAGTTAGCCTCCAAGTCCATATTATCTCTCGGAGAAAAAAATCTACCGTGTTTAATGTGGAGACCTACTAAAATGATAGCGCTGGGTTTTTATAATAGCCGGCTATCATGTTTAGAACCCCACATTCCCAGCTAACCCCTTTTAAGCTTATTTAAGAAACAATTCAACACTTCCACCTGACGGCAGAGATATTTCCTTGGGAATCCTTTTATAATAGATGGCAGCCTCAACAGTAAAATACCCAGGTACCTTAAGAGGTTATATCATATTTAGTGCTTTAGCAAATAGTTAACAACAATGGCATACTTGACAGCTTGAAATGAAAGCAAATAGTAAGAAAGGAGCCCATCATCTCCAGATATTCAGCTGTAGGATATTTTTCAGATGGGAATTTCTCACTGGAATACAACAACCCCCCGGTTGGCAATAAAAAATGTGTGGGTGTGTATGTATGCGCGTGTGTGTGTGTGTAAGTGTCTACGTGAGGGAGGTCTGCTGTATGTGTCTTTGATCAAATATGAAATATTCAGAAACGCTGCTGTAATTTGATGAAAGTCAGATATCCCTCGAAAAGGGAAATAGAAGTCAGCACTTTTGTAGCTCTTGACAAAAATTCCTCAGTAAACGGATTCAAAGAATGTAAATTGCGAACCCATAGGTGGAGGTAATAACGGCGGTTCAAAAACATGGGACTGACCCGTGATATGAACTCAAGTCCGTGCTGCTCGGCCAGGTCCCTTGCTGCTCTGACGCCTCCGTCCATTTCCACAGCATAAAATACAGGCCGGTTGGTCCCACGCTGCCCCTCTGTGGCCACGAGCTGCAACTGCAGCATGCAGATAAACGGCATCACAATGGCGTTGAACATGAGCGCCTTAAAAAAGAGAGAAAAAAAAGAGAAACTGTGGTTTAGAAAAGGTCATAGGATGGCTAGTGCACTTTAATATATGTTTGAATGAGGTCGTAGGAATAGTAGTGTGTTGGGTTAGTGAAGAACTAATCGGGCATTTCATGTAACCTTTCAATTTCCAATTGTATGTGTGTGTGTAAGTTCACATTTCTATTAATCAATACTTTTCATGATGTTTGCGGTAGCCTACCTTCTGATGTCTGCTAGATATGTAAATCCTACCTTTTACCTACATGTGTTTTAATGCAGTACTGTTTATACAGAAGCCTCTTAGGGTTGTATGACAGATGCTGGCCGATCCGCAAGCAACTACTCTATGGTACATTAGGCATAACATCCCCTCCACAATGGCTGCCACCTACGGCCGTGGAGCCTCCCACCTGTAGCTAAACACAGTGAACGTCCGCAGGATCTCTTTCACCCCAATGCAATAAAAGTTAGCGCGTTGGCATCAAGGGCCCCCAAGTGAGACAACATGCAAACTCTCTCCAGCTCCCAGCCCACACATTTAATCTCCTGGCCTTTATGCAAATGCTGCACATCTAAAAAAAAAAATGAAAGAAAAAAAACCACACTCACACACACATGCACATATACACACACACACACACACAGAATGGAAAACAGAAGCACTGTCACTTTGAGAACTAACTTCTATCTCTATGCAAAAACGGCACTTTAGCTTGATATTTCCAAGCAGTATAATGTGTCCCTTGAGGGATAAATTCAACACCGCCGATGAGGCATAAGTTCCATTGATGTACTATATCTATATTTTTCTCTCTTTTTTTTTCTCCACAATAATAAAATGGTCAAAGGGCCTCTCCCCCACCCCCGCCCACCCCAACCCTCCCGCTGAACAACAGCTAACAACGCTGTCTGACCACGGTTTAAAGTCCACAACATCATTCAGCTCCAATCTCCCGGGCCGCCCTGAATGAAATCGATAACCTTCACTAGGGGACAGAGGGCCAGTCAATCCCTTTGAGGCCCGCGGGGGTGGTGGTGGTGGTAGGGGTGAGGGGTGGGGGGGCGGGGGCTGCAACACCCACTCAGTGAACAGGCCCCCAGGCGGCTGCTAGGCTGGGAGGGAGGGGGGGAGAGAAAAAGGGAGGAGAGCAGGGGGGGGGGGGGGGGGGGGAAGGGAAAGGAGGGTGGGAAATAGAGATAAAAAAAGAAGAGAAAGAGACAGAAAGAGGCATTGAAAGACAAGAGACGGACAGACATGAGACATGGAGGTGGGGGGGTGGTGGGGTGCGGCGGCGATGATGAGGCATGGCGGAGCGTGGAGTGCGGGAGAGCACCGCATTGAGCGATGCCAAGGCCCCGGGGCCCGCTGGGACGCTGATAAAGTACCTGGACATTTTTATAGACAAACTACTTATTTCCGTCCTCATATCGCTTGGGAAGACTGATAACTTTATATTCCTCTCAGGCAGTGGAATGAAAGGGCTAAAGGAGGGGTAGCAGGGGGGGGGGGGGGCTTTCAGGAGTTTAATTGATCAAGCAAGAGCCACACGGTTTTTTCCCTTTTTTTGCTCTTTCTCCTCAGGAGATAAAAGTGACTAGGGCCTCTATTTGGGAAATTGTGGAGATCTTTTTAGAGAATGGACCCAGTGAGAAAAAGGGAATGTAAGTCATTATGCAAACCCATTATGAGAATTTAAGGGTAGCTACTTTATGAAAAAGACCGTTAATGGTGGGATTGTAACTTGATTTTCAGAGGTCAAACCATAAAGGTCAGAGAAGGGAATGGGTGAGTGTAATTTTACTGCAGACACCATCAATATTGATGCCATAGAATAAAGCTATTTTTTTATAGCTAATACTAAAATAAACAGTTCCACACATTGTTTTAAAATCCGGTATTAGACTAATCCATGAAATAAAATGTGTATTATTATGTGTCAAAAGCTTCTGAATTGACGCATTCGAGAGCCATTCGATTGATATGGCCATGTTACCTACACACATCAAGCGCCTGACACAAGGTAGGTATACTTTCTTAATGCTAGGCTATATAATCAACACTCTGGAATGCGTAGCCTGTAGGAATAGCCCTATACATGACTGTGTGTATAGCTCACACATGTCAGTGGTTCCCCATGCATATGCCACTTAATTGCTAACCACGATCCTGGCCGACAAATGGATATATATATATTTTTTTTTTTACTGCTAATCTTTGTCCAGTAATACAAATGAATCGCTATGCACGGCTGGAAGCGATGCTGTGGGGAATACAAGGCAACGGGCGGGGGTTGAAAAACAGGTTCAAATTACACTTTCTTTCATGTAGCCTACAGTGCCTTGCAAGATCCGAATGGATGTGTAGCGTAGGAGAAACCCGTTTACCTGTGCATGTCCAGTCGAAAGGAAAAGGTGCTTGAAGATGGACTAGCTCCCAGTTTACACCATTAATACAGCCTGACGCCGGATCGTAAAGAAATAGCTCCCTCGGCGCTCCATTTTTTTCTCGTCTAGTAATAAAAAGGCAAATTAAAACGCAAATAAGTAAATGCATAGACCTTATCAAACATAGCCTACATTTAAACAATCCGAGCGGACCTAACATGAGCTATTGCCCTAATGCAGAGGAGAATATCCTTCGGGTGTCGGAAGGGATTTTGAAAAGATGTGAGAATGCATTAGAATTCAAGAAATGGTGTGATGGCGAGAAAGACTGTCGGCGGAGACGGATCTGCATATGGAAATTAGGCTTAACAACAGCGTACAGTTGTTGTCAATTTATGGAGTCATTTTTGAATAGGCGGAAAAGAAAGGGACATTCGTGTAGTTACATTTTGCGATACGAAACAAGGAGAAACATGGTAAACACGCACACGTTGCGTTATATTGGCTGAGCCTGAGAGTTGTTAACAAATACATACGGGAATGTTGCTTCTTGACTTTTAGCTGTGGAATGACACACTGATAACATATCTAAAGCGACAACAGCCGTGTTTGTTAATTGCGTAACTGCAATAACACTTTACATTGTTGGCATTATCCCACATTAAGTAAACACATTAACACATTTGCAACCAGTGCGTGCTAAATGAGAGCAAGGCACCGAGATTCAGCCCCAAACGGCCACGCCCTCCCCTCAACTTAGGACCAATCGTCGAGCACGTCGCACGCACGGCCAATGACGCGCATGTGTGGACTGAACGCGGGAGAGAATGAACACACAGTATGGGAAGAAGCGGACGTGTTGTTCTTAGAGTTATCAATTTAATCGACACGGAGTATCAAACTGACATAATAAGTAGAAGGGGTTTCAACGATTGCATATCGGTATGTGCTCGTGTTATTTTACATGTCGGTGTCTGTCGATCTGCCCTCAGCTAGCTTTAATGCAACTTCTTATCGTCAATGTTTACTAACTGGTAACCTTCACTGTTCGACTAACCTTAGTTATTTCAGACATTAAAGGTGGCCTACTCTATAATTTGTCCATATCAAGTCTGCATGTCTGGTGTCTTCATTGTGTTTCATTATCCGGCACAAAGAGAACCACGTCAGATCATGTCTAATATGTCGAGTGTTGATTGTTGAGTCAGCTGGTGTTTTTTTATCTACCTTTTTTATCTTACATGTTCCACAATTCACCAGGCCAAATAAAACTCCACAGCGAGCGACGATATGACGGAGGACTTCAGCCAATCGCTCACTCCTCCCGTGTCTCCCTCCGCATCGGACGGCCTCTGTGAGCTGTCCCGGTCCCGACCGCCCTGCTTCTGCTGCGCCTCTGCTCGGGACGGCCCGGGTCAGTCCCTGTCGTCAGAGGGGTACATGATGAACGGCATCATGAAGCGGTAAAGTTGATTTGTCGAAGTGACTTTCAGAAGTAGCTCTCATTTCATCTACAGTTGAATTTATAGTTTCAACTGAATCAATGTGGTGACAAGGTACATGCTATACTGTTTTAGCTGTATCCACGTCATGAAGTATTTAGTGCAGTGCTGCATTCAACAGTTGTAGTGTAGTACATAGTATTGAATGAGTAATTATCACATTTCATTTGTGATCCTACCAACAACATATTCCTTCTGACAGCCCCTCCCTCTTGTATATCCATCAACACAGGAGTTTGGATAACTTGGTGTCAGGCAATAGCTTACCGTTTTAGCAAGAGCTTGAAAGCACAAATATTGCAAAAGTAATCCCTTACCTCTTTCCAAATGAAAAAATAGTTACTGATGTAACCATGGAATCAATTTGTATCGGAAGGTTGTTCAATAACATTCAAAGGGTCAACCACAGAAATACGGAGGTGGTCTTTTGAACGGTGCTGTAGGTATGATTTGATAGTAGTGAAGGAAGAAAGCGGAAAAACAGCAACATTTTGAAAATAAACACCCTCCGTCTAGGAAGCAATGCGCTGATTGGTCAGAAATAAACCAGAAACTGTCTCAAATCGAAATGGTCTCGCACAGAGGCAGGCACGCAGTCAACCAGAACTGATATTGTCACAGAACATTTCACTCACAAACAGCTGACAGCTGTCCTCTCCAACAAATTACACTGTGATTACAGCTCTTAAATTTTAACTACAGCACCTTTTTAAGTCCCAACCAAGTCATGGTCAGATCCCGCAGTCTTGGCGTGAGCATCACTCCCATGGCTGACCCCTCTTCACAGGCTGCTGCTGCGTCTGGACCCGGCCCCTGCGGACTACGAGGCAGATACCGTAGAGATCTTCGGCTTCCCCTGGACCACGGAAACGGCCCTGGTGGAATCCACCAAGATGCTCTTTGGTCTCCTGCGGTGAGAAAATATATATACTTCTTTACTTGCAATGTCTACAATGTTGGTTAACTTTGGTGGTAGATACATGGTCAATACACTTTCAGTTGAATAAATCAAGGAATTTAAAATACATAAAAAAACAAATATATATATATATATATATATATATATATATATATTACACTGCATTTGTTGCCCCCCGTCCCTGAAAATCATTTTCAAGGGATCAATAACGTCTCATCTTATTTGATCTAATCTAATCTATCATTAGCTGATTTATTGCTGGCGCTATTGACATTGCAAAAGTAATAGCTCTGTTTCTCTTCGAAATGAATTTACCAAAAAACTAAAAGCATGGTAATGGCCCGAAAAAAGTCTGATTTGACAAGTCTTTTAAAATGGAGTCAGCGTGTGGAGGGAGAAGGCGAGGAGGGGGTGTAAAGCATTGCTCATTCCTGGTGATGATGTCACTGCGTGGTTTCACTTTCTCTTTGTTCTATTCCAGTCAAAGGCTGTTGCGGCTGGAGGCCCTGGTCCAGGCCAGTTCCCATGACTTTGGTGAGCCTCCACACACTTCGGTCCGTAGTCATGCAAACCTGGGCCGTCTGACAGCCTTTATATTTCCATACTGTCCAGCAGCTGATACGCTACCCATGCGGTGCTATCCGACGGTGCTTTCCAGCAGAACAATCCAAGTCATTTGCATGTCAGTCAAATGAACAGTGAACTTATTAAAAAAAAAATGGCTTCATGTTGTGCCGGTATTAATGGCTTGTGCCAGTACTTTAACCTACACATCTAGTCACAATTTTTCACAAATTTTGTCTTTCTTCTCTTCATATCTCCATTCATCAATTCAAATGTTGCCATCTTCTTCACCTGTTTATTACTGACAAAACGGGTTCCAAGTGGCCCATTCTCAGTAATTGCAATGTTGTGTTACCACTCTTAATATAGCAGGGACAGTTTGAAAGGACCTGTGTGAAACGCTCAACTGATATTGTGTAATATTGTGCGTATGTGTGGGCAGGTCAGGCTGGCAACCTCCACTATGAAGCGGAGGAGCTCAGACAACATTGTGTGTTGTTCCTCCAATATGTCAAGGTCTTTCTGCACAGGTAATTGACCACGCATTGTAAAACACTGACCTGCCATTCAAATTCAATTCAAATTCAAAAAAACTTTATTTGTCCCCAGGGGGCAATTGAGAAAAACATGTATGTTATTACTAGATCTGTTACTCTATGTATTATGTAGTTCCATCCATTGGCGTGGCAATTATGATATCAATCGGAACATATGTATACACATTGGATTGGCTGGTACACAAGTGGTTTCAGACTTAGTATCTCTTTATTTACTCCTAGGAAGCCATACAATGTAATTAATAATAAATCTTAAATAATAATAATAATGGTTCATTATCTGTTTGACATTCTAGTTTGCAGCAATTAAATGTGAACAACAACCTTTTTTTCACACTCTTGAGTTTCGTAATGTATTGTGTGTGTGTGCGTGTTTGCGTGTGTGTGTGTGTGTGTGTGTGTGTGTGTCTTGTTTGTTGTATTCGATGCATGCGTTCAACCGTGCCCCAGGATTTCCCTGAATCGTTGATCTGACATGTGCGTGGGGGTCCATGCAGGTACCTGGAGGTGTCCAGCAGTCTGGAGGAGGGCCCCACCCACCCCTACGAGGGGCAGGAGGCCCAGCTGCCGTCGGCTCTCCTGGAGGAGCTGTTTGGACTAACTCTACTCATAGGGCGCCTCAAAGACCTGCCAGCCAACCTGCAGAGTGCCTTCACCATGCAGAACCAGGGGAAGGTAGCGCCACATGGCCCCTCGCTAAACTCTACTGTTGTTGTCGTTGCTGCCGTTGCTGCTTCTCCTTTAAAACACTTCATTGTGATCCACACTGCATCTCCATTTGATTATGAAGGATGAATATGAAATGTGTGTTTCTAATGTAAAACTTCTGTTTGTTGAAACCCCCAGATCTTTCCTCCTGCTTGGCATTTGCTTCATCTGCACCTGGACATCCACTGGTCTGTGCTGGAGGTCCTTCATATCCTCGGGCAAAAGATGCGAGGTACTACCCTGGATCAGACACCGGCTACTCATTTGAATTGAAAAATATATTAAGATTGGTAACTTCCGTAGTTAGTAGATTTTCCAGTATAATACCAACAATTAAAGGAGCAGTAGGCCAAATTTCTGAAAAAGGATCTAATTACTCTGTATATCAAATATTGTGCAACATAAACACAATTCTACGAGTGATTTATGACCAATAATAATAATCAATAACCAATCAGGGCTAGTTTTGTATCTATCAATCAGGAAGGTCTCTACAAAGTCAAGTTCCTGGTTGCCTTTCTTTTCCCAGCTACGCTGAACTGCACATGCATGATTAAAAATCGTGTGGTGGGAGAGCTGGGAGACGTTTTATTTTGGTTAAGCGGAATTTCATCCAAATCCTGCCTACTCTCCGTTTCAAATGTATCATTTTTTTTATTCACTGGGTATGTTGTTTGCGAACAGCTTACCAACCAAAGGCTTCTTTACTTATTTGCATGTGATTCTTCCTTGCTACACCTCCAAGGCCAGGTAGTGTACGCCCACCAGTTTGTGAACCTGACTGGGGAGAACCTGACTGACAGCAGCCTGTTTGAGGCTCACTTGTGCAGTCTGCTGTGTGACCTCGCTGGCCTGGCCATGGGCAAGTACAGCAAGGTAGGGAGGCCCGCCACACCTCATTAGCCCCCCCCCCACACACACACTGATCCAGAAGCACAGATGATACGGAGCGTATGATGAAACCTAGTCTCTCAATTCATTAATCTTTAGATGAATATATAAAAGTTTGATGGCAGTCAAGCTAAAGTCTTTCGCTGCATATTTGTTTCTACCAATTATGTCGCTGGGGGCGGAGATCTGTAGGTGTGTAATTGGTGAACACAAACTCGGCCAGTAGTAGTGAACCGTATAAAAAAAGAAAATGTGTCTGTAAAGATTTCAAATCCACACCGTTTAGACAGGCTATTGTAAAAAATACACTTATTAAAATCCACTTCTGACTTTTTTATCCCAGCAGGCAAATTAATTTTCTTCCATAGAATATAGAAACTGTAAAACAAGGTGTAACTCAGCCGCTTACACTTTTGGTAAACCAGCTCCCCTAAGATGTTCTGCTGTAACATCGTAGGAATGCTGGATCAGAAGTTCTGCTATAACAAAGTAGTACTGCTGGATCCCAGATTAGATAATACCCAACGGTTGGAAATGACTGAAAAAAGAAAATACACAACTGATGTTGATTTCTCATCCAAATTGAGATGCATTCAATGATTGCCGTCAGTCTATAATACCTGGATGCAGTTGGTCCAGTGTGAAAAACATGGCCCAGGGTTTGAACCGTCGCTTTGCGCTTGTTTTGCAGGTGAGGCCAACAGAGGCCTTGGCTAGCGACCATTACCTGTGCACCTGCACAAAAGAGTTGTGGCTCCTCATCATGCAGCTGCTGGGTCACAGGAGTAAAGCTTTACACACGCAGGTGAGCCAAAACAACGTTAAGTGACCGCACACACACACACACACAGAGACAGAGAGACACACACACACACACACACACACACACACACACACACACACACACACACACACACACACACACACACACACACACACACACACACACACACACACACACACACACACACACAGACACAGACAGTGTCCTCCCGTGTTAACTGTGCCATGTCATACATGCATCATTCGTGCTCTAAACATGGTCCCGTGTGTTTTATTCTCCATCAGTCATTCTGGAGCTACATTAACCAGCTGCTGCAGCCCCTGGTGGAAGGCAGGCCCCCCGCGGAGCAGTACGCTGGGCTGCCAAGCCTCTGCAAAGACCCGCTCGGCTTCACATGGTGGCTGGTCACTCACCTGGCAGAGCTGGCCCAGTACGGCCGCAACGGCGTACTGCAGAGCAAGGTACTGGGAGGACGGACGTGGTTGTGTTTCAATGCTCAGCGTTGATTACAAGAAAGAGTTTTCTGCTCCCTTTGCACCGAGAAGTCTTGGGTATTCTGTCTCTCCAAATGATGGATTGTTACATTTGGCCATCAACTATTAAGGTGTATATATCTTGGCTGTTTGTTTAACTTTAGTAATTTGGCTCCAATACAAACTGTTTTGTTGAGAGTCTATCCATCTATCTTTATCTATTTCTATCTATCTGTCTTTCTCTATCTTTCTCTCTTCTATCAAAACAATTGTGTAACCCTGTTTGTTAATATTTTAACACCCATTTATTTTTTTATATTTCTATATTCTCAACTCACAGCAGCAACTTGAAGCTAACTGGAGTTTCGTTGAGGACCTCCTCAAGACCACATGCAGCCCCAGGGTGAGAAAACACGTGTTACTGTGTAACCACACCCCAGCCCAAAGTAACTGGCTTGCATTCTAAACACTTGTTCTCACGCTCCCTCTGGACCCACAGGCCCCTTTAGCGGAGGAGCAGGTCCGCATGCACGTGCACTGCTGCCTGAGCCTGTGTCTGCTGTGGGAGCCGAGCACCGCGGCCGTCTCCACGCTGTGGGACTACTACAGCAGGAACCTGGTAAGGCAAACCCCCACGACGCCAACTCTTGCATACAGGTTCCAACGAGGGGTTCTGCTAACCGTGTTCGTCTTATTTTGCTGTTTTCTGTCACTGCATTGTAAGAGAAACAAGAAATTGCAAGCAACAATAAAAAAATAAATAAAACAGATTAATTTTTTAGTGAACCAAATGAGCTGGTATAATTGGTTTAGTGAGGCATATCATGATTTACCAAGATTTCCTTTGCCATGGTGTAACAATAATTATTCACATTTGTTTGGCATATTAATGATTTGCTATTGGCTTGAGGGCTGAAAAAAAAAATATCAAAGGCGAGTGTGTTTTTAAAACATGTTCCACCCATTCGCAGAGCGCCTCCTTCAGCGTGCCCTGGCTGGGGGTGTCGGGTCTGGGCAGCGTGTGCAGGACGCCCCTGGCTCTGATGGAGCAGGCCCGGGGCTGCTGCTCCCCTGGCCCGCTGCGCTCCCCGGGACACACCCAGCTGTACCGCTCGGCCACCTCCTTCCATATCTTCCTCAGGGTGCTGTACCTCTGCCTGGCCCAGGACAGTGGGAGTGGCGCCCCCCGCAGGCAGATGAAGGGAAGGTGAGCACAGTGAGCGAGACTTAGCAGGGTTTTGTTGGCTATTGTGTGTGTGTGTGTGTGTGTGTGTGTGTGTTGAATCATATATCATCATTGAATCATGGGTCGTTGAATCATAGTCAGGCAATATAGAAAAAATAAGGTAGTTCAGTTAATTTCCTACCCTGGTATACACTGTGCCTATACTGTGTTTTATGCTTTATATCAGTATTCTAATAAATCCAGCCTCGAGGAATGATGGCAGGGACTCAATGATTGTTCATCAAACACTTTAATTTGTTGCAATTCCAACTTGGAAGATTTTGCAAGTCCGCCTCATTTGTGAGCATGCAAGCTCTTGGTGGATCTGCGTGTGTGCACTCGCCAGTGTTTGTGTACGTGCCAGGTGGGCCGCAGTCTCCCAGTGTCTTTGATATTTGTTCAGGCCCCCTGGTGGAGCAGGTGCCTTAGGAGTCAACCACCTGCTCTTCAACTCAGACAGGAGCCAAGAACCACCCTACTGACACGCACTACACATGGGCACACGTACACTGATTCAGACACACACACACACACACACACACACACACACACACACACACACACACACACACACACACACACACACACACACACACACACACACACACACACACACACACACACACACACACACACACACACACACACACACACACACACACACACACAGATCATAACCAGTGCACCTGCTCCCAGGCCAGTTGAAAGGGTTTGGGTTATTTTTCTTTAGTGTTTGCCTGTGTGTGTGTGTGTGTGTGTGTGTGTGTCTTCAGTGCACAAATGGAAGAAAGCAAAGATTACACACTCTGATGGTGCGCGTCAGAACCGGGCCGAGGGGCAATCCCACATCCCCGGCCCCCACGGCTGGGTGCCAGGGCCAGGCAGCCGCTGCTAAGCCCACCTAATGACTTCCCTCTGTCTGGAACGTGCTCGGCGGCTCCGCAGACACGGAGGCTAATTAGCTAACGAGCGCGGCGGTTAATTCGCCTTAACGAAGCCGCGATGGTTTCCAGCACAGATAGGGGGAGGAGGGATGGAGGGTGGGTGGGTGGCTGAGTAGCCGGGTGGGGGGGTGGGGGGGGGGGTTCGGTGGTGTGGGGAGTTGTAGTGGGTGGTAGGCAGTGCACTGGCAACCACCATACTGGGCTGGGATGGGTCCAGGACACCCATGCTCAATCCCCTAACCCCCTCTCCCCTCTCTTGGAGTGGGGGGAGGGGGGGGGGGGGGAGGGGGGGGAGGGGGGGGGGGGTTGTGGCAGAGTGCACCGTGGCCAGCGGTTTCGGCAGAGTTCCCATTTCCCGGTCGGGCTCAGCGGAACTGTGGCGGCGGCGGCGGCCATGTTAATGAGGTGGACTGGGAGCATGTTGATCTCCTGACACTGGGAGTTAACAGCATCTGCTGCCTGCGGAAAGAAAGCTGTCAGGGATCAACGGACAGACAGACAGACAGAAGGATAAGCCGGGAGATGTTGGGCCAAGGGAGACTGAGGCTAGCCTCTGGAGACCACACAGATATTCACGTTTTGTGTTCAGCAACGGATATCAGCCTGGCCTCGGCTCGGCAGCAATTGATTTCCAAAGTATGGGCGCGGCCTAGCATGGATCGACAAACACCAGTCAATCGCAGAGACGCTCTTTCTTTTCGCCTTTGCGCGAATCCTTGCAAGAGTATGCAAAGACATATTCGGTATAACTTCAGTGCTGATTTCTGGTAATCTTTTAACATCATTATTCAGTCTCTAACGGTTGAAAACAGTTTTGATCGCCGTAGATTGCTACACCGGCCATTATTACATTTTTCGGGGCGCAGAATGCGGCACTGCTTGTTCGTCATGATTTGGAACGACCTCCCCCGAGCACTGATTGGTCCCATCATGCCGTCCCTGAGCAATGATTGGTCCTCACATTTTCAACATTTGTAAAAAGGCTTACCTTGTTATTTAGGCCAGATGTACCTGCAGAGGGAACCAGAATTTGACCTCTTGAGAAGGGGTATAGCCTCACAACCCGAGACTCGAATGGGGCCTCTGCCTCTGCCTCTCCGAGCACTGTTCCCGACCAGCCTCTCTGTGTTTGGCAGTGTTTGTGTTCATCGAAGCACATTCCTCCTCTCTGCTTGGCCCCCGAATGCGAGCTGGCCCACCTCTGCCCTCGCAGGCCCTTGAAGGTTCGGCTGAGTCGTTTCTTGCTGTTGTTCTTAACCCTGTCTCGCTCCGTACAGCTATCTCTCTCAACTTTTTTTCATTTCTTTTATTATTACTGTGGTATCGGTTGCACCGCCTTCAAGCCGGCCTTCTCAGGATGTTCTCTGTTGTGTTTTGACCTGGGTGCAGCATCACACACACACCTGCCCACCCACACATCACAACACACATACACAACCAAACACACACATATCTTTGTTTTGGGGAGAGGGACCCTCAAGCCTGCCGGGAGAGCAAACCACAAGGAAGGTGTGTGTGTCTGTGTGTGTGTTTGTGTGTGTGTGTGTGTGTGTGTGTGTGTGTGGGTATTGATCTCTCTGGTGTTTGCAGTAAATTGGGTTGGCTGTAGAGAGAGTAACCAAGCACCCACTGTGGTGTGCCTGAGTGTCTCTGACATTTAACATGATCTTTAAAGGCATTTCTCCACGGTGCCCGCAAGATCTAACGGCGTGCTGGGTGGTTCTCGCTCTATCACTCTCTCGCTCTATCACTCTGTGCTCCCTATACACACACACACACACACACACACACACACACACACACACACACACACACACACACACACACACACACACACACACACACACACACACACACACACACACACACACACACACACACACACACACACACACACTCCCCCCTTCAGGGGCAGTAGGAGATGGGCATGGTGGTGGGATTGGGTGGGTGGAGATCAGTAAGTCAGCATTTCAAGTCAACGAGTGAAAAAATCACCTCCAGAAGAAAGAAAAAAGTATTTTGAGGTGGAAGGGAGGCAAAAAGGTAAAGGCAACGGAGAAAAGCAACGTTTAAACCATTGGGTTGCTTTAAATGGACACTTGGCAGCTAATGTTAGTGCAGTAAACTTTGGCTTCAATGGAACAGTGAGCCCCACACATCCAGGGCTCCAGAGTCTCTGCATGAAGGCCTTATCTGGGCTGCCATCCATCAAGCTACTTGATTGCTTCATTCATTTTTTAAAGTCTAAAGTGCTACAAGAACAGGCGGGATCCAATGCCCTCATATACAGGCCAGTATCATTATCAACCTCTCGCAGTTCATTATGTTCATGAAACAAAACGCTGTCGTTCTGAGAAGGCCCCAGCATAACCTGTTGTCAGACACATCTAGCACTCCACCCCCTCCGTCTCTCCGTCCCTCCTTTGTAACCCCTTCCCTCCTCCACCCTTCTCCACTCCTCCACCAGAATCTACTCCAAGTTCTCGGCTAAGAAGATGCAGGATCTGAGTGAGGCGGGCCTGGTGAACTTCCTGCTGCTGTTCATGGTGGTGGGACGGCAGGTGGAGCTTGAGGACGTGGCGGGCCGGGCCTGCGAGCTGCTGGGACACCTGCCCGCCTCCTGCCCCCCCGGGCGCCGGGCGCTGGTCTGGAGGGGGCAGCTGGCTCTGCTCCTGCTGTTCCAGGTCAGCTGGAGCACATGATATAGGGAAACATAAACCCTCTGTTTTGGTTTATTGATGAGTTATTCCAAAGATTATGAAGCAAAATGTGCAGTATTTGTGTAGGTAGTTAGTGTGTTGTGTTCATAACATTTCTTAACGGTTATCTGTGATAATGTTCAGTGGCGCACTGTGATACTCAAATCAACACTTTTCCTTGAAATGTCAATATAAATACAAATGTATTAATGTATGCAAAAACAAAAGGATCTTATCCTAATCGGCGCTATCTTACATCATTTTTATATTTCAATACA
This sequence comes from Gadus macrocephalus, assembly GCF_031168955.1. NCBI lineage: Eukaryota > Metazoa > Chordata > Actinopteri > Gadiformes > Gadidae > Gadus > Gadus macrocephalus. The sequence goes on along the minus strand of NC_082392.1, from coordinate 15,162,883 downwards.
TTTTATTGCCACGTAAAGAAAAATAAAATCTGTTTAATGGTAGACAAAGACAACATAACAGTGTGTTTGTGTTCTATCAACATAATTAGTTGTGAATAATCCTTTTTTGTTCCAGGAGAGGGGTCTCGACGTGGGGGCGCAGGCGGGCTGGTTAGCCTCCTCCTTCAACGAGACGGCCAAGGAGTTCTACGACAAGACCACGGAGGCCTCTCGCAGGCTGGCCCTCTGGGGGCCCCTGGGCTCCTACCTGGAGGGCGTGGCCGAGGTCTTCGAGACCAGCGCCTGCCTCGGCCTGTCGCAAGAGAAGCTGCTAAACGAGGGCTTTGATTGGCTGCTGCCGGCCTGCCGCCAGTCGGAGCTCCACTCAGCCCTGGGCTTCCTGCAGATCGTGCTGTCACAGCTCAGGTACCACCAGACTAGATTAGCATACACTGGCCTTCAACGTTTCAATGAGGTCTCCCTCAATGTGGGTGTTTGCTGTTCAGGACGGGTTTTACGGTTTACAATCTGTGTTGAGATCTACATATAAAACAATGTTTCTGGAGGCGGACTAACAAGGCTTCTGTAAAGATGACATCTCTCATTACAGCAAACAGCTTAGTTATCCACTCCAGAACCGAGGTTCCACTTTCCACCGACAATGACAGGATTGTGGAAGGTTTTCCTTTTCTCTCTGTGTGTGTGTGTGTGTGTGTGTGTGTGTGTGTGTGTGTGTGTGTGTGTGTGTGTGTGTGTGTGTGTGTGTGTGTGTGTGTGTGTGTGTGTGTGTGTGTGTGTGTGTGTGTGTGTGTACTGGAAAGATCCTCTGTTCGGCATTGTGGCCCTTGTACGTCTCTGGGGCCCCTGTGGCCCCCAGGTCACCTGTGCCAGGTGCTGGCAGAGCCCTGAGTAGAGTTACAGGCTCGGGGGACCCCCGCGGACCCCCGCGGACCCCGGCGTCGCCGCGGGGACGACGCTGTGTTTTCGACTCGGCGCTGGTTCAACCGGAGGCCAGCGGTGTGCGTTACGCACGCGACCCCGTCTGTCAAAGGTCAGGAGCTGCGGCTCACTCGAGTGCCCGCTAGTCGGTGTAGGGTGTGGAGGAGGCCCTCACAGACACCACAGGAAGCTGGACGCCATCTGTCTGGTGGCACTGTAGGGTGGAGGGTGTGGATCTAAATACTAAATACTGTATGTATAGTGTGAGTATGGTGTATAGTGTGAGTATAGTGTATAGTGTGTAGTGTGAGTATAGTGTTTAGTGTGAGAATAGTTGGATCCACAAGCCCTTATGACAGACGATTGGGAGGCATCGGTAAATCTAAGATGAATCTGATCCGGATACGTCCCCTCTGACCCCCCTATGTTCATGGTCCGTTGGGTTCAAAATGATTCAGTGGCTTACTGGGTACTCCACAATGACTGGAAAAGGACTCATTGTCAGTCAGTGATTCAGTTCAGTGTGTGCAGAGGTGTTGCATGACAAAAATATGCATTAGACTTATGGATTAATTATATGCACAGCTGTGTCTAGAGACAAATGACAACAATCGGCCGCCGATAACATGTTATTTTGGCTCCATGCCAACATTTGCTTACAGAATCCCATGTTCCGAACATCAGGGTGTTCCCTTGGAACACATGGTACAAAGAGTTCATTTACCTGGGGTGCTTGAAATAATGGGGGATTTGTTGAATAGTGACGTTATGTACTAGAATACAATCATTGTGGTCTTTGAAAAAGTTTGATTTCACACACGGCGATTCATAAAGAGCTATGATTAATTCTCTTAACCTTCCCTCCCATCAGCGTACTCACACACACACACACACACACACACACACACACACACACACACACACACACACACACACACACACACACACACACACACACACACACACACACACACACACACACACACACACACACACACACACACACACACGCACACACGCACGCACACGCGCACGCGCGTGATACAAATGAAACGCATACCTAGATGTTCACTCTGGTTCCAGGCGTATCCACTTAGCTCTCGTCAATTCCCAAACTTCCCAGCTCATGTCTCAGTGTCGGAGAGGCCACACATTTGCACATTAATGGCCGAAGGAAATGGAGAGGATGTAGGGTGATAGCCCCACACGGTGTGTGTCTCTCTGTGGCCCTGGCCTGGACCACAATGACCCATTTAATGATAATAAAGCCCCCTACACCACCCCCCACCCCCCCCACCCCTCTCTCTTCCCAATTTGTCCCGCCGCATTAAAGCTAATTCCTCGACCTGGCGATACTCTGCACTTCTTTTAGTGATTAATGTGTTTCCTCTGACACAATTAACAGGTAATTATGTAGCCCGGCAAACTCAGCCAGAGTATCGCAGCGTCTTATTAAGAGGCGCGCAGAATCCGCACACATTAAGAGAATTATCGGGCGCAGGAAGCCTCGCAAAAACACTCGTCTCCATCAGCCACCGCCATGGCGCCGAGGCAAAGTAGCCAATCAACCAGTGTAATATCTTAATCTGACCCCAACCCCCCTCCCTTACTCACATGGCCACCAGGGAGGCGGGAGCATCTGCGTTTGGGCCCTGGAGGGAGAGAGCGGCGCCAGCCATGGGAGGGATAGACGCGTGCATCCCCGGGTCCTTTTTTAGCTCGACGGGGCGGCGGTCTCACCAGGGAAGCTCCAGTCACTAGTGATCATAAAGGCAAAAGCACCTGGGTTCAGCCGAGGGAGGGAGTGAGTGTGAGTGAGTGTGAGTGAGTGTGAGTGAGTGTGAGTGAGTGTGTGTGTGTGTGTGTGTGTGTGTGTGTGTGTGTGTGTGTGTGTGTGTGTGTGTGTGTGTGTGTGTGTGTGTGTGTGTGTGTGTGTGTGTGTGTGTGTGTGTGTGTGTGTGGGGGGGGGGGGGTAGGGGTGTCCCCTCTCCTTTTAATGCCACCAAGGTGGAAGTAATTTGTGAGATTGAGTTTGCGGAGTGGAAGCGGTGGGGTCGGATGGCGTCACAGATGTGCCTGAGCAGCCATAAGGAGCGGGACTGGAGCGGGGTAGAAGCTGTCTGGCGGGGTGCAGCCTGTAAAGTTTGCCCTTTAACACTGGGCCCCGGACAAAGAGCATGTTGTGTGTGTGTCACGTCCCGTGTTGCGTCTCAGCCGCGAGAAAGGTTAAATTAGGTCTGGGAATTGTTGTGTGTGTGTCAGTTTTGCGTGTGTGCAAGATTAAAGTGGAGTGTGCGTGTATATCTGTGGATGATTTTGTGTATGTGCGAGATTAAGGGTTTGCGTGTGTGTGTGTGTGTGTGTGTGTATATCAATGTATGATTTTGTGTATGTGCGAGATTAAAGGTGTGTGTGTGTGTGTGCGTGTGTGTCTTGTACAATGAGAGTTGATGGGTGTGAAAGGCTCATTCCTCAGTAGTAACGAGGCTAATGAATTTAGACTCTAATCGATTGTTTTAGCTCTCTCTGGATTAGATGCAACCTTGCTGGAAGGGAAGGCACTGCCGAGGTGTGTATGTGTGTGTGTGAGAGGGAGAAATGGAGAGAGAAAAAAGACAAGGGGAGGGGGGGAAAGAGAAAACTGGGGGTGTGAAGAGACTGGGGGGAGAAATGAGAGCCTCTCTCTCTCTCTCTCTCTCTCTCTCTCTCCTCTCTCTCTCTCTCTCTCTCTCTCTCTCTCTCTCTCTCTCTCTCTCTCTCTCTCTCTCTCTCTCTCTCTCTCTCTCTCTCTCCTCTCTCTCTCTCTCTCTCTCTCTCTCTCTCTCTCTCCCCCCTCCCCCCTCCCCCCCAAATGCGGGCGAGCAAGGGGGGACAGGAGAGGATCATCTCCAGTCTAAATGAGATTACAGCTCCTTCAGCTGCTTATCTGGGCTAATGCCAGCCACTGTGGGGCTGGCGGGGCGGCTGGGGCGAGCGAGCGAGAGAGAGAGAGAGAGAGAGGGGCGCGCCAGCCGAGCCAACAGAAGCTAAAGTACGCTGTACTGTGTACGCCGGGATCAGCCCTCAGCCTCTCTTCCCCCCCCCCCCCCTCTCTCTCCCTGCCTATCATATCTTCACCCACCCCCACCTCCGCGCCCCCCCCCCCCCTGTTTCTCGTCTGTGCTCCACCTACACCTCGCCCCGCAGAGCTCCCCGCCGCACCACCGCTCCCGCCGCTAATCCCCCCCGAGACGAGAGAGCGAGGGAAAACACAAGGAGAGGGGAATGAAAGGGAAGAGAGAGAGGAGGGGGGAGGATGGGGCGGGAGGGGTTGGGTTCGGCGGTGGAAGTGTGTGTGTGGGGGGGGGGGGCGGTGTAGCAGGGGGTTTAAGAAATGCGAAGCAAGGAGGCGGTGGGAGGGGCTGCTCTGGAAAGACGGCGGCTGTGTTTGCCGTCGTGTTGAATGATTTATCTGAGTGTGCGTGTGTGTGTGTGTGTGTGTGTGTGTGTGTGTGTGTGTGTGTGTCGTTCAATGATGCCCGTCTGTCTGTCTGTCTGTCCGTCAACCAGGCGGGTCCATCAGCGAGGCGTCCACGCTGGCCCGGCCCCGACATGGGCCTCCACCACCTCCACCACCTCCACCGCCTCCACCAGCAGCAGCGTGGCCAGAGAGCGCCACTTAGCTGTGGCAGCGGCTCTCTGGGTCCACTTCTTCCCCTTCCTGCGCAGCCTGCGCCTCTCCCTGACCCCCCCGCCCCAGCTGGCCGACGCCGCTGCAGGTCAGTGGTCCCGACCAACGGGGGAGGGGGGGGGGGGGGGGAAGAGAGGGAGAAAAATAGATTGAGATAGAGAGACAGCCAAGGAGAGAAAGGAAGGAAACGGCTAGAGGAGAATGTTCAAGTTCAAGTATTTGATTGTGAGGTACACAGAGAATCACAGGATTAAACTGAAAAGCTTAAGAGAAGGCAAGTCACCGGCAACCTACAGAATCAAACCAGCATAAAGCTTTCCCTATAGCCGGTAAGCCTCAAGCAACATGATCAAATCTAGCTTCCTTAAGACCTACAATGCGTGAAAATGATATACAATGACATCCATATCCACCACATGGGATATAGAACCTGAAAAAATATGTATTTATATCAAATAAAATTATACTAGCACCCAACAGGCAACAGACAGACTTTGACTTGGTTATCAGATGGAATGACGTCACGAAACTGGAAGGGTTCAGAGGATACAGAGTAGGAGTGGAGAGATGAACAGGCAGAGGAGACGTGGGGAAAAGGACGGATCAAGGAGATTTGAAAGAGAGACAGGAGAGGAGAAGGACAGAGGAGACAAGGGAGCAGGTAACTGCTAGAGGAGAGGAGCAAGGTGGACAGGAAGAGGGTAGGAAGTCAACTGAAAGGAAATGGGGGGGGGGGGAGAGAAGAGGCGGGGGAAAAAGAAGGACGAGGGTGGATGAGAGGAGAAACAAAAGGGAGACAGGAGCTCAGGTAACAGAGGGAGAGGCGAGGGGGGTGAGGAAAGGAGCGATGGGGAGAAGTGAAAGACGGAGGGAGCTAAAGCGATAAGACCGATGCGTGTCCTGGTGAAGACAAGAAAGGACGACAAGGCAGAGGGGAAGGAGCGAGTCAATAAGAGGGTGGGAGGATGAGGTGTAGGGACGGGAGGAAAGGCAGAGAAATGTTCTTTTAATGCGCTTTGGATCGGGGTGTCGGCTGGCGAGGCGGAGAAGTACAAAAGCACTGCCTTGGCAGCGGAGAGGAGGGGAGACGAACAGAGAGGGAGAGGGCCAGGGAGATTGTTTGCAAAGCCATCGGGGAGCAGGAGCAAGATTAGGGGTTGAAAGAGTGAGGAGGCCCTTGAAGGAAAGGTAGAACGCTCGCAGAACAATAAAGGACGTGAGGTTAATCTACCACGAGGCTCCCATCCCTTTTAAACTTTCTGGGGAACGTTTTGGCGCGATGCTAACTCTGAGGCTTGTTTAATCCCCCCCCCCCCTGCTCCTCCTTCTCCAGGCTTCACGCTGTTAGCCTTTGATCTGCCGAGCTCCGCCCCCAACGACCTCCAGCCCCGCCCCGTCCTGTCAATCATGCAGTGCTTCGGTTGGGACGACATGCTGCACCCGCTGCTGGTGACCCGCTACCTCCCTCACCTCCTCCAGAACAGGTACCCCCCCCCCCCCCCCCCCCCCCCCCTCGACTCCAACCATAGTGTTCAAAGCACCGAGGAGCCCCACGGAGCACACACACACACACACACACACACACACACACACACACACACACACACACACACACACGCCCCTGTGTTCCCTTTTGGGACCACTGTCCATCCCTGATCTCTGATCCCCGTCCCTTCCAGTGAGCTGGTGTCGGCGACGGGCCCTGGTCCCGGTGCCGCGGTGCCTGGCTCTGCCCAGGCCCTGTGTGTGAGGGCCTGGTTCCGCTGTGTTCTGCAGCAGCACCTCCACAGGAACCCTGACGGTTCCGACAGCAGAGCGGGTAAGGTCGCGCTGTAGCCCTCCAGGCTACAGGGCCGCGGTTTAACGCTGAGAACACGTCCACGGTGGAGCTGTCGCTGCTGCAGCAGCGGAGATCAACTTTATTGCTCTTTATTTTAATATCATTGCAATATTATTTGATTATGAAATCATTTGTGCAAGGCAAGAGACACCCGTCGATTTTATTATATTGCGTCCATCAAACAGAAGCAGACTCGTATTGTAGCGTCCTGGTAAACCGTTCAATTAGCCCAGTGTACAACATTTAGCATGTTCAGTTCACATATTTCATTCATTCATGCTTCGCTTTTAATAATAATAATAATGATTATCATTTATGAAACACCTCACGCTACAGAATGCTTTGCTTGCACACAAACGTTAATCAATGCAGAAGCATTCAAAGCAAAAGTGATGAACATCAACGCTGCATATCGACGACTCAGGTATCCGAGCGCTGCACCTGAAGCAGCATTGTGGTGCGGTTGTGGTCCACAGGCCGGGCCGTGGAGGAGCAGCTGGCCGAGCTGACCCGGCTGGTGCTGCGGCTGCCTGAGGTGGACGCTCTGCTGCAGAGAGCCGGCCTCCAGCCCCCCGCCGGCCGGCCAGAGCCCAGCCCCGCCCTGGAGCTCTTCATCAAGGTAGCCGCCCTCAGCATGGAGCCCTGCTCCGGGGCCACACTGTAGGGCCATGGTGAAGGGAAGGCCATGTGTGGATTATTCTGTTTCATTTCCTTTATTTTTTTTTATTATGGCTTTTTATTTATATTAAGATTTTCGTATTTTATTTATTTAATTTAATCCTTTTTATTCATTCTTTCAATATTTTGACAGGGACAGTGCACACTTATTACATTATTGTCAGTATGCCAGAGTAAGCCAAAGAGACTCTTCATCTGTAGTCTCTGGGCAGGCAGCTAGTTAAAAACATCTACAATAACACAGAGGACACAGTGTGACAGCACCTGCACTGTCTGCAGAGACCAACAGACAACTCAACTTCAAGGAAAATCTACAACATTTTCAACCAATTCCATTCTTATTATAAGCAAATAAATGGCTTGTATATTGCCAATGAATGAATGTATACTTATATTCCGTATTGGTACATCCCCCACTATTGTTTTTCATCAATCATGACGCTTTCAACATATTGACAGAAGTTATTTCCTGCCATTTTGCCTCAAGTACTGTTGTTTCTTAACAGTAATTCTTCCTCGCTTCCGTTAAGGACTTGTCAAATGTGTGTCTTCTGTAGGGTCTGACATGGCTGCATTATAATGACACACGCCTCAAGTACAACAACTCGGCTTCTCCACGCAAACTTCAATCCAGCTCCTTCCCATATTAGTTTTCTAATATATCGCGTTCGCTTTTACCTCCGTCCTCACGACATCCAATTAAACCTCTGTCTCTTTCCCCTCTCTTGCGTTATTTCCTTCTCTCTCTCCTATCCGTCCCGCGTTCCGTTCTCTGCTTCCTGATTGGCTGTCCCGGCAGGCGGTGGGCCGGGTGTACGGGGGGCTGGAGGTGCTGTCTGAGAAGTCGGCCCTGGTGGGCAGAGCCCTGGAGTACATGGGGGATATCCTGAAGTACATCAAGCCCTACCTGGTCAGCAAGAGCCAGGAGGGCATGCAGCTGGCATACTGGGCTGTCGGTGGGTGACTGAAGTTCTGATCTGTATTCTGTTCGACTGTTCAACAACAATGAGCTAACTCTTCTCGCTCTCGGCCTGGGGATTTTTGGAAACGGCATGTGAAGGTCATTCGTACATTTGCAACACCAAATCGTTGTCGATTCATGATAACTAAAATCCCCGTAGCCACATCAAGTCCACATCCACGAGGTCAAACAGGTTTAGTGTTTTTATGAATGGTCGTCATGGCGTTGCAGGGTAAAGGGGGACTAAAGAGCATGATGCAAGCGGAAAGGCTTTCCCTCTCGCTCACCCGTCCCTCTTTCCTGCCCCGCTGATGTGATTCAGGCTGCGTGGTGAAGCACTGGAGCCCCCTGCTGGCAACCTCCAGAGCCCAGCAGCTGCTGTTCCGCATCGTGGACGGGATGCTGCTCCCCCACAGCCTCCCGCCCCACGACCGAGCCCTGAGGAGCAGCCTGCCGCTCTACCTCCAGGTCGGTGGGCCACCCCCATGTACTGAGGGGCAAAGCGTCGTAGACGGAGAGATGAAAGGGTTGAGATAAAGAGAGAATTATAATTAATGTAATTATAATCCCTTCCATCGCACTAAACATAGCTCCTTAAAGCTGCAGTAAGCAGTGTGTTTGAGCTTGGAGTGTGCTTTAAATTACGCTAACTTCAGGGATACAGGGATCTAGGTTAATTGCTCCGACTCTGCAGCAGCAAAGAGAAATCTCCTGTTAGGTTTTTTTCAGCGAACCTCGCTTTTTCAGATTGAGGAGAAGTGTTTTTTTCTCAGAATGTAGACCGGGGTAGCTTAAAATAGCCAATCTTACATGTTGTCTTTTTAAGTTTTTTTCTAACAATGTATTACAAAATATCAAAAAACATTTTTTTAAAAGAATGTGGATTGTATTTCAATGCCTCCTTCGTCTCTCCTCTTGATCGCTCTGCCGACGCCGTCTTCTGATTGGCCGGCCAGGGTCTGTCTGTGGCCTCCAGCGTGTCCCAGTCGAAGGGCGTCTACCTGAAGAAGCAGCTCTGCTCCGTCATCAGCCGCTACCTGGACCACTTCCTGCCGGCCACGCCCTCCGCCGGCGCCGTGGCCAATCACCCAGTGCTGCTGGGCTCCTGTGAAGGCAGCCCCTCCCCGCGGGGGGTGGCGCTGAGACGGACCACCCTGCAGGTGCTCTGGTAGGTCACAGGCTCAGCCGGTACGAGGAGACATCTCCAGGTTAGAGCATCCTCTCCGGAAAGAGATGTTCTCAGTGACTGTAAAGGTTTTAAATCAACATCGTGTAGACTGGCCACTGTGAAAATGCGAATGCTTAAATCCCCCTCTGAAAGCTCCATCCTGCCACCTGGAATGCCTTTCTCATAGAATACCGTGATGCAAAGCAGTGAAGAAGGCGTAACTCCGCCCCTTCCTGTTTTGGGTTTCCTGCCCAGGCTTAGTCCAGAGGTGCTGCTATAGCATAGCATGGAGCTTGAGTTAGTCTGGATCATGGCAAAGCCCTGGCTCAATGTGCTAAATAGATACAAGCTTATACATGGGTTTAAAGTTTCATAAAATAGGTTGTTGAGTCGTTTAGACGCACTGGTTTTGATTTCCAGTCCAGTCAACTCTCAAGATTATCTTTTGAAAAAGTTTTTAGGGCGAAGTCCCTCATATTTCAGATGATTGGTTTTAATCTAAAATGGGCAGAATGATGTGTTGTTGGTTGCTGGTGTGTTTCAAAATATGCAGAGGCCCCCAACGCCTCCCCCGCCGCTGATTTCCAAATATATGTGGGCGACATTGGGGATATGTAAATGCAAGAATATAATTTACCTTTTTGCCAAATAAAATATTGCCTTTTTGAACAGGATGTGAGAGTGAGCTCTGACCCGTGTGCTTCACAGTGACAGCTTCCTGCAGTTCAAAGGACACGCCCCCCCGCCCCGCCTCACCTCGGTCCTGGCCTTCCTATTGGAGCTCCTGAGACGGAACGCGGACACGGACCCCCTGCTGCTTACCGTGCCCCTCCCCTCTCTGCTGCGCTGTGTGATGCTGGTCAATGAGCCTCAGGGTGAGAAGAACACACACGCACACACACACACACACACACACACACATCACACATGCATCGATACATATATATCGACATGTGTGAACACAGTTGCTTTTAGAGATAGTGTCCCTACCACCGCACACAAGTCACCTGTTTACTTCTAGATGTACTAAGCTATGTGTGTGTGTGTGTGTGTTTGTGCGTGTTGTCCATGGTAATGAGCTATGTTTTTAAGCCTTTTTTATTTTTAGAATGATGGAACAACACCAAATGTTGATTAAAAAAAAATAGGCCTACTCTTACCCGTGAATACTCAACACAACTTCAGCACAACGGGCCAATCACAGCCCCGTCACAGTCCTGGCTCCCTCCTCATGAAGCCGCTCGCAACGCAACTTTCCCCGGAGCGCCGGCGTTCCGAACGCCCGCAGCACTAATCCGAGTGATTATCGGCAGGCAGATGTCACTTGACACTTTGCGCTTTACTGCGCAAATGACACAGAAGTGGCACATTTTCACAAATCACACATTTCCTTTAGCGGTAATCACAGAAGTAGGTGAAAGCCTGGAGAGCCTGGACTCATAGTGTGTGTGTGTGTGTGTGTGTGTGTGTGTGTGTGTGTGTGTGTGTGTGTGTGTGTGTGTGTGTGTGTGTGTGTGTGTGTGTGTGTGTGTGTGTGTGTGTGTGTGTGTGTGTGTGTGTGTGTGTGTGTGTGTGTGTGTGTGTGTGTGTGTGTGTGTGTGTGAGACAGTGAGGAAGAGCAGCACAGAGGCCCTTCAGCTGGTGGTGGAGAGATGTGCGGCTGCTTCTTCCCCGGAGCCCTGCGGCCAGATGATCAGCGTCCTGCGGTACCCACACACACTTAATAATGCTTAGAATAATTACATTACAAACGTGGCCGCACCTGTAATTACCATCAGCACTGCCCCGCCGGACCTCTCTGTGGTAACCCGGGCGTGGGTCAATATTTGATTAACATTGGTTGATTTATCAATCATAAAGGCACACACTGGATACGGTGGTGAAATTGTTGGCCAATTTGAGTATAAAACAATTATGTTAAAAAAAACGGTTAAAAATACTGTTGCAATCTGCAATGTAATATTTTTTATAATGAGGCGGATGCTTGACTAATTGACAACATTTCTGCACGCACGCACGCACACACACACACACACACACACACACACACACACACGATTGCACATTTAAAAACCATTGCGTGGAGAGCATGAAACTAACAACCCTCCATTTGCCATCTATGGATATCTAAGATATAATTTTATATTTTGATTGTATTGAATAATGCAATAATGTAAATGCAAATATGTGTGTGTGTGTGTGTGTGTGTGTGTGTGTGCCACTAGGTCGTTTGTGGAGGAGAACGAGGGGGTCTATGACAGACTGGTGTACAGCGCCCTAGAGACGGTGGCCCTCTTGGACCCCCGGGTGGTCCGGGCGCTGGTCCCAGACCTGTCCCTGAGCCTGAGGACCACGGAGCACAAGAGAGGCCAGGGCAGGAACGCAGCCCTCAGGTGTGTGTGTGTGTGTGTGTGTGTGTGTGTGTGTGTGTGTGTGTGTGTGTGTGTGTGTGTGTGTGTGTGTGTGTGTGTGTGTGTGTGTGTGTGTGTGTGTGTGTGTGTGCGATCATACATAAGCATCCCATGTTGTAAAGAATAGACGCACATAGAAGGGCTGCACGTTTATGACGATTGCTATTATTTGGCGCTGATATTTCGATGGTTGGTGAACAGATTTTTTGATTTTGCTAACCTGCCAACCGCGTCCCATTGCTTGGTGTCATGTATTCTGCAGAAGAGATTCCTCAACCACACATCGATACACAAGACTCTGGCGCCCTTAGAACCAATGCCTGTGATTCCTTAGAGGCCTCATAGCTGAGTTATAATTGTTTTCAATTTGATTTCATTGTAACAGCTGTACAAAATCCATTGTATTTTATTGGTTAAGCCCAGATGCCAAAATCGCGATTAAGATTAAAATGCAATTAATTGTGCAGCCCTAAAACAACGCTTTAATTGGTTTGCACTAACAGTTGAGTGTAGAAGGGACGCCCGGGCCTCTCAGGAGGCCCTTGTGTGTTCTTGAGAGGTGTTGTGGTTGTCGGGTTGACTCCTCTGACCACTGACTCCCTGTGACAGGAGCGCCTACAAGAAGCTGTTGGGTCAGCTGGGGGAGAGCGGTCAAGCGGAGATGGTCAGCCTGGATGAAGACTAACAGCAGGCTGGACACAAACACACACACATACACACACATGCGCAGACAAACACAGCCAGAAACGGGCTGAGTATGACGATGAGTCACAACCCGTTCATGAACATTCCAGCCCTCTCGAGATATCCTCCTTTAAGATTCTGGAAGATCATGTATATATCCTTTATTTTGATATGACAAATATTGTGCAGTGGGAGTCTAAAGAATGCATATGTTTACAGAATAACTAAATAGGTCAAAGACAATTTAATGTATGTACTATTTATATTGTAGCACAAGCTGTGAATAAAGATGCGGGATGTTTTTATCTACAGAATATGAAATGTCAAATAAGTTGTAATAAATACGTTTGCTTTGTTCGTACTCTCACGTCATTTCACATGCATGCCAAGTGTGTTGTGTGTATCCGTCTGGAAGCACATACGTAACGGCGTATACGTTTCTTGTGGTGCTCAACCTTTGTGACTCCAGCCTCCAGATCTCTCTGTAATTGGTATTCTGAAACACAGATCATTGACGGATGCGGTAGAACGCATTACGTCATAAAATGTCAGAGAAAGGAAAAAAAAGTGATTCCAGAAGAGCAGCATTTTATTTATTTATTTCCTTTCTTTTTTTTTTTTCATTTCTCCTTTTGACTCTCCAAGTCACGGCGTCTCTCGCAATCGGGCGGCGAGTTGGCACCTAATCACCGCCAGTCTCACTCGCCGCATACAATCACACACAGCCATTTTCTGTCATTGCTAGTCATTTTGCAACCTTATCAAACCTCTGCACATTGTGAACGCTCTCTCTCCAACACGCTGCATTACTTTTGTCCGAGAGTGGTGGACGACGTGGCGTTTTCCAACTGACGAGGTGCTAATGCCCTTTTTTTTTACTTCTCCATCTGCATTTTATGCTGACGACTCACAAAAGCCACAGCCGTCCGTATTCAACGGTATGCATTTAAAAGGAACAACATTGTGTGTTGTGTTTTGTTGTTGCCCGGACTGGTATATCTTTTCATTTGCAAACATCGACTTGCTGGTTATATATTTATAATATATATGTATATTTATATTATGTCTTTTTTGTTGGGCTGTAGGGGGACCCTTGATTTAAATTGGGCCTGATGAACACAATGACATAAAGATGATTAGCACATGTATAGAGTATAATAATATGAACCTACATAATGAAGAGGTTATATGGTATGTTCGATGATGTACAAACTCATTTGAACATAGCAAGTTCTAGGTCCTGAGCTCATTAACACATAGTGTTACAAGGAGTCAACAACTTGGCAAGCGATGTATCAGTTGATTGTCAACAAAGACAGCATGGCAAGTTTCATAGCAAAAAAAGGAAAACTTAAAAGTTTAGCAGTTTTACTACAGTGCCATTCAATAAAATCATTCTTATCCTGTCCTTAACCAGATCTACATGTGCATGTCCCGTCAGAACCATGACTTTCAATTTAATTAATCATAATTTAAAGTCAATCAGAAAACATAAAAATCCACCTTTTAAGTGCCTTTGTTGATCATTAACTAGATGAATGACTTATTGATAATGTGTTATTTTGTCCAACCTCCCCTTATTCCAAGGACCTAAAGATGTCTTAATCCTTTTCAAGGTGTATAACCAAGTCAGTGATGGAGAGGGGCATATCTTGTGTACAATGCATGGCGGAATCAATGCGGAGCATTTCATTTCAGAAACATCCCTTAGCCCTATGCAATATAAAAAAAACAAAAACATTGTAATCACATGTAGAACTTGCCTCTGTTTAACTGCAAGTGTGGCAAAAAAAAAGCTCAAATCCATTGTTTATCTCATAAAAAAAGTTGAATTCCTAAATCACCTCACGCAGGGATGTTTCCGTTAGTTCCTCGGAAGACATAACAGTCCTGTTGTTCATGGCCAGCCAGGAGCCAAGGTCCCAGAAAACCAGCATGGCTCCTAACAAGAGCCAAGTTGTTCTTGTATCTTGGTTAGCACCTTAACAAAATCTCTGGCGCGGCACCTTGACAGCGGACATCAAACAAAGTCGGATCCGGCGGTGTCTCCTGTCGGGGCAACTCAAGTGTTGAACCCGTCCAGGCAGCCCGAACCAGTACTCCCAGCACAGGAAGAGGTCCTGATGGCAGCTTCCCAAACCATAGCCCTTGATTATACAGAAATGGTATGTGTGGGCTGCGTGGGGCCCACTTAAACCAGCCCTCTCTCTGGAGGGTGACGCTACGGATGTGTTGTCTCTGGCTACAGCGTCCCGATCCTGTGGTGGGGCACCTGCAGCATCTGCAGGTTGGGGCAGGTGGAGTAAGGAGCCGGCAGGAAGCAGGTGGCGATGCCGTTGGAGGCGAAAGGCAGCGTGGGTCCGTAGAACACCTCCTCCTTCCCCTCCGTGCTCACGTTAAGCACCTGCGAGGGGGGGGGAAACATTATGGGTTATGTGAAACGGCCTGCTCTACTTCCACGCATTTCCAGCAAATGCTGTGTAATGTAAGGCATGTTTTAGTTTCATACCAAATACTGTTTAATGTACGGCATGTTTTAGTTTCATACCAAATACTATGTAATGTACGGCATGTTTTAATTTCATACCAAATACTGTGTAATGTACGCCATGTTTTAATTTCATACCAAGTACTGTGTATTCTAACTGTTCCTTATGCTGATTCGTGGTAAATATTGTACAACAGCGCTTTAGTTTAATACTGAATACTATGTATTCTAACTGGTCCTTCGAATAGTGGCATTCCGATTATATATTGTTAAACAGCATGTTTTAGATTCATACCAATACTATTTATCATAACTGTTCCCCAGAATAATAGCATTCATAGCATGTTTTTGTGTCATACAATACTAATTATTCTTACTGTTCCCTAGAATATTAGCATTCATAGAACTAGTGCTAAACTGCATTTTTCAGTGTCATACCAAATACTATATATCCTAACCGTTCCTCACAATAACGGCCTTCACAATACAGCATGTTTGAGATTTGCACCAACCCGCTGCATTCTAACGGTTCCTTACACTAATGGCATTTGTAGTAGCCCACCCCCTCTGGAAACAGACTTGCAATCCCCCTCCATTAGCCGCCGGGCTCATTAAGGGGCCCAGCTCGCTGGCGGTTACCCGGTGCACAGTAAATGAGGAGCTATTATCGCCGCGGCTCGGCCCCGTTGTCACACAGTCACCCGCCGCCGATTCTCCCCGCACCTGTTGCGATTGCGCCCGCGGTAGTTACAGGAGAAAAACAAACACACACAGAGACGCCGGTCAGCACAACAAACCTGAATGCACGCCAGAGGCTCGTTGGTCCAAATGGAGTACCCGCCGACCACGTAGATGCAGTCGTCGTGCACGGCCACGCCCGACTCGTTTTGGCCTGGGGAGAAGGGGGGGGTCAGTACATTGAAGAACAGTGGTTCAACTCAGGGCGCAGAGGGGGTTTACAAAGACCCTGAGGAACTGGGTGGAGAAGGGGGGGGGCGTGACGTGACGTGGGGAGGAGGAAAGATATTTTGCGCTAAAACTGTTCTGAAAATGTCAAGGAGGAAGTAGCTCCGAGTGTATAGAAATTGTGTTTGGCGGGCAGCGGGTTGGGAGATAACTTAATAATGGGGGAGTTACTTGCTGCGGGTCGGTTAATGGAGATAATAGAGGGATATGCCGGCGATGGAACTGGGCCATCTCTATAAACACTGTGAACCATTAGTGTCTATAGGGGTCATATTATCGCGAGTGATGTGTTGTGCCGGCGTCTCTCTCTCTTTATGCATAACACACATACGGGATGGTGTGTAGGACCTAGGATTTCACATGTTTTTATCATGCGTCTCCATTCCTCAAGGTGCATGTGGATTTCCACGCTGACACAGGCATGTTTAAGCGTGCGTCTCCAGTGCTTCACCTATATGTATTTTGACCTACGCCTACGGCTAATGAGCATGTGTGCGTTTGCGCGTGGCCCTCCCCGTCTCCAGCCGTCTGACGGAGCACGCCGTGGCGTGTTTATCAGCGCTTGAGGCGGAGACACGCTCCGGCAGCAGGCGGACGCCCGCTCACCCCCGGCGCGTGCAGTGGGGTCGGGGGGTCGGGGGGTCGGACCTGTGAGGAGGCTGAAGGAGCAGCGCGTCCACTGGTCGGCGTCCACGCTGTACGAGTCGATGTGGCGCACCAGCACGCGGTCGTTGTTGTAGTCCAGGTCGTTGCCGCCGAGCACGTAGAGGCGGCGCCGCACGGGCGCCATCACGTGGTACACCCGCCGCTGGAGCATGGGGCTGCGGGACCGCCACTGGTTCTGAGGAGGAGGAGGAGGGGGGGGGGGGGGGGGGGGGGATCAATGAGGAGGAAGATGACGAGGAGGATGAAGAAAAGGAACGAGAGGAAGAAACATGAAGAGAGTTTGGAAGAAGGGAGGAAGAGGAGAGGAGCGAGGTTGGGGAAAAGTGGAAGAAGATGAGGAAGAGGAGCGGAGCGAGGATGAGGAGGGCGACGAAGAGGAGGAAGCGGGAGGAATATGCATTATGAAGGAGGTGGAGCAGGGAGATGAAGATGAAGAGGAGGAGGCGGTTGACAGTGATGATGAGTGATGTTGAGAAAAGAAGAGAGGGAAAGGTTGAACAGGGGTAGAAGAAGAGAGCGAGAGAGAGAAGGAGAAAGAGAGAGTGCACCATGTGGACCAGAAAGAAAAGGTGTGTGTGTGTGTGTGTGTGGGGGGGGGGGGGGGGGGGGGTTGAGATGAACATGTTACGTGACGGTAGAGGGGCAGGAGAGAGAGGGGGAGGAGAGTGAGAGTTAGAGCCAGAGAGAGAGCGAGAGACGGAGGCAGGAGGTGGGAGAAGCGGAGAGATTAATACTTCAGCGTATCCATGTGCTGGTTACTGATGTATGCACGACGCTAGATAAATAATGTGACACCGGGCCTGCGTCTCCGTGCTAATGACTTCCCTCCCCATTTCTAATCATATCTTTCAACCACTCCATTCAGCACCCAGGATCCCTCAGTGCTGCGCCGGGTGTGTCACTGCTCGGTCGCCATTCCTTTCTGCATGTGGACGTGTGTGTGTGTGTGTGTGTGTGTGTGTGTGTGTGTGTGTGTGTGTGTGTGTGTGTGAGTGTGTGTGTTTGTGAGTCTGACAGGGTTAGAGAGAAAGGACTCTGAGTGTGTGTGTGTGTGTGTTTCTTCCTCTACTCTACTGGGAGCTGACGGGTGGCCATCTGTTGAGGGTAGAGTGGGTGGGGGGGTTGGAGTTGCTCTGGCAGGTGAATGTAGATTCGTAGTGAATACAAATGAGACTCTCTCCCTCTCTCTCTCTTCCCCCCCCTCTCTCTTTCTCTCTCTTTCTCTCCCCCCCCTCTCTGTCTCTCTCTCTTCCTCTCTCTCTCTCTCCCTCTCTTCCCCCCCCCTCTCTCTCTCTCTCTCCCCCCTCTCTCTCACCCTCTATCTCTCGTTCCATCCCCTCTCGCCTCTCTCCAGGTTCCCCCTCTCCCTCTCTCCTCCCTCTCTCTCTCCCTCTGTCTCTCACATCAGCTCATCTCTCTTTCTCTTTCTCTCTCCCTCTCTCCTCATCCCTCTCTCTCTCCCTCTCTCTCTGTCTCTCTCTCTCTCTCTCTTCATTCCTTTTCGCTCCTTCAGCTCACTTACTAATCTGACACACACAAACGGACAAAAAGCAGGTGGACAAAGCAACACGCACACACATGCACACTCTTCCAGACACAGAATGATCCCCCGTAATTTACAACAATATAACAATATATATTTCTAGTATTTCCTAATGTAAATAGCCAAAATAGTAACATGACTTGAGGCTGTGAGAATGGTCCAACACCACTAATTATGTCCTGGCGATTTGACGAAACCGATGGACCAGAGTCTCAATTCCCCGGCGAAGATAATTACAATATCTAAATAGACTTTGTGCTCGAACAATTCTAAGTGGTCACCTCGTAAGTGGTTTATGTAATTGCAATGAACTAACAGGGATATACTTGCTTCCGCAAGCCAGTTAATACATTAGGGTAATAATACTGTATATTGAAATAAGGTTAGTGTAAAGCCAGGCCTTACACGATTCTCCGCTGCTGGATAATTACCTGTTCCGGGTCATAGACCATCAGTCGATTCTGGTACTGCGCGGTGTTTGTCACACCACCTGAAAGAGACGCGGTACATTTCTCATTAACTACCCGGTAGGCAGGCCTCCCGGAAAGAGCATTCAAATTCAGAGTGCCTGCAATCACCGTGCTCTCGGTTGATGTGTCTGAGTAGCCATTTACATGTGCATGTTTATACCTTCAGTGCATGTAAAAGGTTGCTCTCTGGATTCAGTTGTCCAAAATATGTTGTAGATGTCACAACTTTATGCATGGGTTTGTCGACCAGTTTCAGTGTATGAGTTGACGTGTGTGTGTGTGTGTGTGTGTGTGTTTGTAATCTGAAAAGGGCAGAGTTACGCCTTGTTTCGTGTTTCATAACCAAATATTCCACCAAATAAATATTGCACCGAGAACAGTGTGTGCGTGCGTAATGCGTATGCTTGTCTGTGCGTGTGTGTATGTGCGTGTATGCGCGTGTATGCGTGCGTGCGTGCGTGTGTGTCTGCGTGTGTGCATGCGTGCCGGTGTACCGCCCACGCGTCCTTTCCGTCTCCTACCTGACACCCAGAGCAGGCCGTCGGCCACGCAGCCGGCGTGGCAGGACAGCGAGCGGTCGAAGGACTGCACCGTGCTCCACTTGTTCCTCCGGGGGCAGTAGCGCTCCACCGAGGGCAGCACCTGCCGCAGCTCGTTCCGGCCCCCCACGGCGTACAGGTACTGGCCCAGCGCGCCCAGCACAAAGTGCTCCCGGCAGGCCTTCATGGGCGCGATCTCCGTCCAGCGGTCGCCGCGCAGGTCGTAGCGGCAGGCGCTGCGCACGGCGCACGTCCGCCCCGTGCCCAGCTCCACCTCGCCGCCCGCCACGAACAGGAAGTCGCCCATCACCGCCACGCAGTGGTGGCTGCGGCCGGCCGGCATGGCCCCCAGCTCGCTCCAGTTGGAGCCCACGCCGCCGCCGCCGCCGCCGGCCGCCACCACGATGCCGCGGCCCTGCTCCGGCCGCGCCGCCGGGTTGAAGTAGCGCAGCTCCCGCACGCGGCTGGTCTCGCGCTTGCGCCCGCCGATGATGTAGAGCGTGAGCGACTGGAAGCGCGGGCGGGTGCGCGGCGACTGGCGCAGCGGCTGGGCGAACACGGCGGCGTGGTAGTCCAGGGCCTCCTCCAGCAGGGCGCCGGCGCCGGCGCTGGACTGCACCAGCGGGTGGCTCCGGGACAGCTGCTGCAGGGTGCCCACCTCCATCAGGCCGTAGCGCACCTGCTGCAGCAGCTCCTCCGCGTAGCCGTAGCGACAGTCGTGCTCCAGCCACCGCACCACCAGCTGGAGGAGGAGGCCGAGACGCAGACAGAGGGGGAGGAGGAGGAGAGGTTAGCCTTGATGGGGAGGTTTTTGTTTTTGACGCTCTGGCTGGTGGCTGGAAAGCTTTTCATTAGTGTTGCCAAAAACAAGTCGTTTCAGCTCACTAAAGAGCCCGTGTACAGTAGGATTCGTTAGATCCCATAATGGGGTGGTAAAAAGGGGTGGGTCGCCGGATTGGTCACATTGTGTGTCAGCATGCGGTTCATATAGTGGATGTTACATTGGACGGGTTCATTGATTTAAGGTTTAGCAACACTGCTACTGCGGACAAACTGGCATGGTCGCAGACAGCATGATATACAGACGTGCAAAAAGTAAAGTGGAAAAAGATTTCAGAGTGTTTACAGCGAATGCAAACGGAAAGATAACTTTGCAGGCAAAGAGTGAGAGAAAGGAAGACGAGGATAATTAGCAGGAGAGGTAGAGAAAGAACTAACAAGCCGGCGGTCCTACGTAGGCGAGAAAACATTCAGGAAAGTTCCGGAAGATTGCGGGCTTAGTTGGCAAGGAGAGATCAGGAAGGCGTGTTACATTCAGCGAGAAGGCAAGAGAAAGCTGGGATGGGAGCGAGGGCGGGAGGGAGGGAAACAGGGAGAGGGCGGAGGACAACACGGAGTGAGGTGAAAACAAGCGGGTGAAGAAGAGGGAAAAAAAAAAAAAAAGGAAAAAAAAGACTCCACGGTTTTGGAGGCTGCAATTAATTGTTATTCCAAACACCTACAGACCAGTATGGCAACAAGAACAAGGCAAGTGAACCACAGTATGCAGATCCATGATACATTCTCTCTCTCACACGCACGCACACACACATACATACACATACACACACACACAGGCTCACACACACATGTATCACGCTTTCAATACAGCCTGCGTGCACGGTAAATATCCACGGGCACATTCTTTTGTTGGCGGCAGGCAGCTGAGTTGCCGAGAGGGGGTTTAATTGAACTTGAGAGCCAGGGAAGGTTATTCATCCACGGCAACGAGGTGTGAATGTGGGCGCGGTGGCTGGAGATCCCTGATACCATTATCAGGGAAACAAAGTGCTTTTTAACACAATCTGTACAGAGACAGCAAACTTATTACGCCACTGCTGAGGAAAAAAAAAGGCAACTTGCCAAGACAATGGAGATGAGCCGGATCGGTTTTATTATGCTTCTGTGTGTGTGTGTGTGTGTGTGTGTGTGTGTGTGTGTGTGTGTGTGCGCGTGCTTATACGCGTGTGAGGATATTTACAACACGCTAAGTAACAGACCCGAGGAAACGTCAATAGGATATGAAACACGCGCCCGGTCATCGATGGCGGGCAAAGCAGTCCAAC
>NC_082392.1:15134276-15136776 GCF_031168955.1 Gadus macrocephalus | reverse complement strand
TCTTGTCTCCTTTGAAAGATGAGCACGGGGATGTTGTTTACAAATAGCGCTGGGTATCGACATACACATCTGTCAATAACTGTATCTCACATTAGCTCCATTAACGGTTGTTTGATTGGATTTTACCCGCACTTTACCCTTTTAAATGTGTTTCTGTGCGTGTGCGTGTGTGTGTGTGTGTGATTTAGTGTGTGTGTTGTGCGCATACATGTGTGTTTGAGCGAGTGTATGTGTGTGCGAGTACTTTTTTGTGTGTGTGCGTTATATTTACCTGTATGAGGTAGTGAGAGCAGAGGCTCAGGAGCTCCAGAAGCTGGAGATGGCTCCCTGCGGACAGAACGTCCTGAATCACCACTGGGTCCAGCATGATCTGCATGTGGGCCACAAGAGAAAGGAATGTTGTGAAACGCCCCACTGTGGGTTATTTTTGTTACCCTCTTGCTGCAGTGGACCACTTCTTCACCGACTCGATTCAAGAATACATTTCTTACATAGTGTTCATCAACACCAAAGGAAGAGAAGGTCCCAGTCCATATTATATATCCAGGGTGGCCTGTATGGCATGTTAAGAAGCTGATTCCTTTCCCCATGAGGTTGCTGTTGTTACAGATTAAGCAGTTGGTATCAGCATTAGGAACGTGTATTTCCCCTTGATGGTGTGTGGCATGGCAGCGGTAGCCATGGCAGAGTCTCAGCCAGCCGGGATGACTGAGGTCCCGTGGACCAGTCATGCAGACAGCCTGTGTGAAGGAGAAAATCTGCATTTCCCTGTACTTAAAAAATGCTTCCACAGTTAACGCTGTATTCAAGTACAATCAAAGACACACAAAGCAATGTGTACTGGGTGGGGGAGGTCGGTGTGGTCGTGTTTAGGGTGTTCAGGCCTACAAGGTACCGGGTTCGATCCGCCATCCCCACAACCAACCTGTAATCCGGCAACCTTTTGCAAATTGTCTAACGGTAACCCTACCTTCTCCTTACTGACGGATATCTCAAACTCACTCTTAGACACTGGAAGAAAAAGGGAAGTGAAAATGTATCGTCGTTGTGATTGCCTCTCGTTGACTGAAGCACATCTTCCAATTGAAATCAATAATGTTCAGAGTAGTTTGGGGTGCTGTGTTGGGCTGGCGGTTCTGTAATATTCAGGGGAACCAGTCTTTTTCTGAAGCGTGCCTTCACGATCAAAGCACCGGTAGCTGCACCCTTGTGCGGCCAGAAACATCCCCTCAAACCACTAAATGTTAAACGTAATGCGCCATCCATGCATGCATGGGCAACAAATGTGCAGAAGCAGCAGCAGTCACGTGAGAGTCGCTCTTAGGAGCAATGTCTTCACAAAGCCCCTTTCCAAAGAGCAGTAAACACAGCATGGCCGTTGCAGTCCTCAGGGTCAACATTATAAACCAGGCGGCACAGCTGTCACCAGCCATTTGACCTGACCTAGGGGTTGCACACCCAGTGAACCTGGGGCTCCAATACCCAGTGAAGCTCATCTCAACGGCTAACAGTGTTTTCCAACGTGTTCCAATGTGTACAACTGGTCGACCACCAGGGTAGTGCAGTTGGATTTCATTGTTGAAATGGACACATTTACAATCATAGATAAACAGAATTTAGTTCATTGAAAATAAATAAAGGCCTATTCTAAATATTGTTCAGTAAAGTATCTTTTTTATTATGGTTTGTTATCTTTTTATTATGGCTTGTTATTATTTCACAAATAGTGTCCCTTTGTGCAATCATGTTCATGTTTTCCATTGTATTGTTTGCCACAGATTTCTTGTTTTGATTTGTATTTTCTAAATAAACACACTGCGGCACTAAGCAGACTGACTTTTCCTTTCCACTGCTTCCCACCGGCCATGACCTTCTTGCAGTATTAATTGTGCATAAAGGGGGCGCTGGCACTATTTGCTCAGCCACTCTGATAATTTAGTATTACAACTTAAAGGGAAACTTCACCCATTTCCATTAAGCTTTGTATCGTTAGAAACCCACTCCTATTTTTGAATGGTCGTGCATCATTCCCTTATTTTCTGGAGAGACTGGAGAGATCCGTATCGATCTCCAACACTTCCTGTTTAAGATGACGCAATATGACGATTTTTGCGTGGAAGTAAATAGGAAGTGTAAGAGGGGAGGATATTCTCGTAAGACTACAAGCACTAGTCCCACCCCTCTATAGGGGGTGGGACCCACTGACGCTACAGACCTATTAGAGCAGTGCCAGTGGGTGGGACTTCACCAGCAGAAACTAACATCCACAGCGTCTGAAGCTAAAATAACAGAGGCTGTTGATAAAACTGAAGTACAATGGCGGAAGGTACTGGATCTGACATAGAAGATGGCACCATGCAAAAGTTCACCATTTCGAAAGAAATACAAACGAGGACTAATTCACTGAGTTCACCAACTAATACTCTTCACTAGAAATGTTGTGTGAAATAATTTTCAAGCAGTCTTGCGGTATCAGCTTGGTAGATTGAACAGCGAGGTG
>NC_082392.1:15079276-15131776 GCF_031168955.1 Gadus macrocephalus | reverse complement strand
CGCTGGGTTCGAGTCCATGATGTGCAGCAGCGGAGCGCCTCTGTCTGTTCCTGACACTTTATAAAGATACTAGTAAAGAGACTATTACTACTTGGAAAGAAGGAGCACTATGTAGGATTCTAAAGTTTGGCGCACAGCTAGTTGTTTACAAAATGGAATCCATTTACAAAAGGTTATTGGTCACTGATTATTGTTTCTGCATGGCATCATGTTACATTTCTGGGAACACTTGCCGTCGATGAGACGGACGGATAAATATTTCCACTCACTGCGCAGTGTTATGTTATTGGAATTGAATGTTGGTAGATCCATCCAAAGGCTCCACAGTGCCTGATAGCTTCCAAGTACTGCTCGGGTTAATTTGCAGCTAGAATTCATTGGGCGTGTCTGCGAATATGTATTTGTGGGATTGTGTATGTTGGTATACAGTATGTGCTTGTGTAAGTATTTGTATGTATGTATGTGCGTATATATATATAAATATACATACACACACACACACACACACACACACACACACATGTATTTGATACATGTATACATGTATTCGTATTGAACCGAATCGGTACAGACGATTATTAAATAAAACTGGTGTGCAAATTGATTAATGTAACGCGGAACTAATGTTAGATACAAGAGTTCTTCAGGGACAACTAAGGGTACTGTCAGCGGTGGAAACGCGAGCCCTTATTGAGCTGTGCCGAACCGCACCTTCACTACTGGAAATGCGCCAAATTCTGTGTACTTTGCACTTTCATAAATAAGGGCATGCTGCATTTTCAGTCTTATAATTGTTGTCTTATTTTGTTTACAAGTTACGGATTGAGTCTGGAGATGATGCGGGGTACTTATTGTTTAGTGTTTACATCTTAGATTACACAGTTCAGGCTGATGCAGCTAGCTCAGGGGAGAGACACTAGGTGGTACAACCTGAGACATGCACAATAAAAAAATAGTTTCCTTCTGCATTTTTATTTATTTTTTTCCCTTCATTGTACCGAACTCGTACCGAACCATGATGTCTGAACCGAGGTATGAACCGAACCGGGACTTCAGTGTACCGTTACACCCCTATCTAAATCTTTATACATCTTTATATATCTTTATATATATATATATATATATATATATATATGTGTATTTGTGTGCGTGTGTGTGTGCGTGTAGATGCATGTGTGAGGGACTCACCTGTCCCGTATAGGCAAAGTCCAGTGCGTGCTCCAGTCCGACGCCAGTGACGCCCTGCAGGGTGACCTCATCCGCCTCGCTCTCCAGCATACAGAGGCTGAACATGGCCTGGAGACACACAGACACCCCCCCCACCTCAGCCAGGAGCAGACACAGCCACAGTGGATTCATACATGTTGTGTAATACACGCATGTAACCGGGTTGGCATAGGCCCGTTATAATTCGCCGAGCCGATTGGCTGCAGTCCTTTGGCCTTGCGGTGAGAGCGGATGCCTCCCCGGTCCTCGGGCCGGTGATTCAGTGTGGAGTCGGAAGAACCAGGCGGTTACAGTGATACACTTTGTTTATAGGGGCCATTTTGGACTAGGGCCAAGTCACGACACACACAGCCATTCATTCATATAGATATAGATTTTTAAATATATATTGATTGCATATTCACACAGACAATCAAATGTATTTATTACTGTTTATTATTTATAGCGGGCCATTTTTATCAAGAAGCCCAGCATTCTTTCCTGCATTATTAAAATATGTATACCAAATTAAGAGGGAAGTTACGATGGACAACGAGATGAAAAGAACAGTGTAGACTAAAAAGGGCAAAAAGTCAAGAATAAGTGCATCGACAATATGTGTGAGTAAAGAGTGACCATGTGTTAAGAAAGTGTCCTATGTGAAGGAAAGGATGCTGCTGCACACGCCATTGTGATGAGCCAACCCCCAGGAGCAATCCTCCATTTGGAAAGAGAAAAACATCACCACAGGGCCGTGACCGGGAACAAAACACAACTCAGTAAATAAATGTTTTGTTCCTCTCCTTATCGTCGCGCCGACACAAGTAAGAGCCCCTGTTGAACCACCTCCCCCGCGGGGAACAGCAGGCCCACTAGGAGGAGGGGGGGGGGGGGGGGGGGGGAGGCGTTCTTAGCCTCCACTTGACTTGTTCAGCCTCAACGAGACCTACTGGCAGTCCGCCCGTAGCGGTTAGCACCTTCCCTCCACCCACCCACCCACCCACCGCCTCCACCTCGCACAAATCAAACCTATCGATCGGTGTCACGCCAGGAGGGGACGGCCGACCCATGGCCCATGATCAGTGAGAGCTGCGAGAGCCAGAAAATAGCCGAGCGCAGCTAAAGTGAAGCTGCGGGGGCCGGCAAGGGGAGGGTAGGGCCGGAGGAATGATGGATCGGACGGGGATTTAAGATGGATCTGTGCTCCTAAACACATCCCGCCACTCCATCCTCCCTTCGGGAACGGACGCCTACGAACGGCGCGTGTCCCCCCGTGTGTGTGCTCCCCGGTCGAGGGCGCGCGTTCAGACGAACACGGCTAAATACGGATCGAACAACTCCTCGTCTGGCGCTGAAGAGACGCCATGAGGATGACACACCGGACTTCTGTGAAGAGACATGTGCATGTGGAAGGGTGATGGAGCGATATAACGGTCTCCTCCGGTCTCTCTGTGCGTCTTCTCCTCAGAGGGGAGGGGGCGCTGGGAGTAGGAGATGTAGCCAGAGAGATAGGGAGTTATCACCCCCGACCACCTCCCTTCCCCTCCCTACATGCACGCTATCTGGTCATCGTTAAATCCTCATTATCGCGGCAAAGTGGATCTGGACTCCCTTCTCCTCACGATCATCCAGATGAATGCTCCTGATCTTTGTCAGGGCGGCTTCCCGGGGCAGGAGTCGCTGCGTGGGCCTCGATATTCCCGATACATGGGTAGAGGTCCGTTTTCAGGGGGCTTCATCGTTTTTGTATCCGATGTTGTGTGTCCTTAATTATTAATGAGCCTTTGGTTGTTTCACTTACACTCTCAATTAAAAATCTACCGGCTGACAGCACACAGGCAGGACCCGGGCAAAACCTGGGGGAGAGTGGGTCAAATGTGTGTGTTAATGCCTGCATGTAGTCAGTGTGTGTGTGTGTGTGTGTGTGTGTGTGTGTGTGTGTGTGTGTGTGTGTGTGTGTGTGTGTGTGTGTGTGTGTGTGTGTGTGTGTGTGTGTGTGTGTGTGTGTGTCACACTGTTTTTGAGCCTCTACCTGTATGATAGTCCATATGTTTGTGTTAGAATTTAGATCACTGCTCATATTTGCTTTGCCCATGTCAATACCAACATGCCACGAGAACGAGAGAGAACCTCGCTTTTTCACTGGAAATACAAATTTTCAGTATGTTTCCGACGTTTTTTTTGGTTGTTATATTTTGTGCTTCTAATTTTGTATTTTATTCGCCTTGGCGCTTTGGCCATGTATTCCACGCCAATAAAGCCAGTTGAATCTTGAAGAGAGAAAGAGAGAGGGAAGAGGGCGAGAGAGAGAGAAACGGAGCGAGAGAGAGACATAGCTCCTGCTCCTGACCTTGGCTGGGGTGCTGCTGGGACCGTGTGGTGAGGGATGAGGTCTCCATGCTAGGATAAGGATCTAGTAATGACTCACACACCCACCCAGCTCCCAGGAGCTGTTGCCTCTTGAGGCTTATGATGTAACAGCTCTGTTTGGGTTTGGACCTGGGTGTGAAAGCCAGTATATTTTATACCGTTAGTACACAGTATCCGTCTGCGGTTTAACTCAGAGCCAACCCCGTTACGTAATACTGTGTTAATGCTGTGTTAAACGGTTCACTACAAGCATGGTTGACAATAACATTCATACCCTTTTTTAAGTGTTTTTTTCCATCCTTATAACCGTGAAAGGAAGCTCAGCGTACAGATCATATGGCCATCACAAGTGTTCTTGTGTCATGACTAGTATAGAAAAAGAACAGTATGCTACTGTTAAAAATAGGTCATACAGTATTTTGTATTGGTTTCATTGCTTCGAGAGATTGTTATTTTCAGACACTCATTGCTATTGATTTTCGATCTGTCTGAGCTGCAGGGCTAGCAGACAGTAGTAGTATCATACTGTGTCATTGAGCTTGACTGCTGTGTATGTCTGTGTGTGTGTGTGTGTGTGTGTGTGTGTTGCATGATCCTTTCTTGTGTGTGTATATGGGTGACTGTGTGTGTGGTTGTGTGTGGGTAATGTCATTGTGTTTCTGTGTGTGTGCGTGTACATCAATGTCCTATTGCCCCGGAGGAGTGTGTGTGGGTGATATATTTGGCCACATCACCCTGAGGCGTCTAGCCCCTTGGTTACGCTACAGAGACACAGGAGACCATGGCTGGACAGCCCCCATGAACCCCCATGAACCCCTCCCGCCGAGAGAGAGACAGAGACAGAGACAGAGAGACAGAGACAGAGAGACCAGGGACAGAGACAGAGACAGAGAGACCAGGGACAGAGACAGAGACAGAGAGACAGAGACAGAGACAGAGACAGAGACAGGAGAGAGAGACAGAGACAGAGACAGAGAGACCAGGGACAGAGACAGAGACAGAGACAGGAGAGAGAGACAGAGACAGAGAGACAGAGACAGAGACAGAGACAGGAGAGAGAGACAGAGACAGAGAGACAGAGACAGAGACAGAGACAGAGACAGAGACAGAGACAGAGATAGAGAGACCAGGGACAGAGACAGAGAGACAGAGACAGAGACAGAGACAGAGACAGAGATTCATTACATATGCAGGATCCCAGTTGAACAATGCACTGACGTATAGCTAAACAACTCAATAGGAAGTGAGTATGCGTATGTTCCTACATCGAGGCGTGAGTATGTGAGACAGACACTGGGAGACAGAAAGAGAGCAGGAGAGAGCGATAAAAGAAAGTTTGCCAGTGAGCCATGTAGACAAGAGGGAACGGCAGAATGAGAGCGGGAGGAAGCAGAGCACACAGAGCTGCGTGCGGTGCTCCTCGGCGGGCTCCTCACCGCGCCAGGCCATGGCGTCGGCTGAACCAATGAGCTGAATGATACAAAGCAGCTGAGCGCAGTCAGATGACGGCCCCGGAGATAACCGCGTTAGCCGCCTCGGATGAATAGAGCAGCCCAGGAGGTGCTCCTCACTCACTCAGTGGGACACGGGCTGCGCTGACCTACTCGTCTGAGACCTGGAGCAGCGGCAGGGTGCCGGCGACCCAGCGGGATTCATCTCTTTCATTTGGTTTTCTTTTTATTTGAAGGGGAAGAATTATTTGAAGGGGAGCGCTCTGAAAAAGAAGGGCAAGGCTGAAGGGAGAGTATTACGAGCAGCGGGGTCGTTAAACTCAAATCCGTAGTGGGAGGGATAAAAAAAAGAATATTCTGTCTCAGACACACGCGCACGCACGCACGCACACACGCACACACGCACACACGCACACACGCAAGGAATCATCCATGCACAACATGGGCTATAATCGCTCTCTGAATTAGAGGGGGAAGATTTTTTTTTGCTTCCTTGTAAATCTGCTCAGTGTCACGTATCACATTGCACTGATGCAGTGGTGGCCGATCCCAGGAAACATCCTTCCGTCTGGTTCTCTGGCTAAATGACTCTTCCTAGAACACCAAACACCCACACCCCACCCCACCCCTCCCTTCTGCCTTTCCGTCGGATGGTTCACCAGCACGGACAGAGTCCTACTCCTTGACATTCCCAACCCTCTTTGATGCTGTGCTATGTGGATTAAAAGAATCGGGTGATGACCCTGCCACCCGGACACTCACCCGGAAGTAATCGCTGCACGCGGCCAGCACTGCCTTGTGGGCGTGGAACTTCTGCTCCCCGGCCACCAGCGTGACATCACAAAGTAGGCCGTCCTTCCTCTGCTGGTTAAGGGCAGAGAGGACAGAGTCCTGGTGGGCCTTGGAGTGGCAGAGCCTCTGTCCTGTTAGCATGTTACCACCACTGAAACACAGATAGACAGAGAGACAGAGAGAGAAGCAATAGACACAGAGGGTAAGAGGGAAAGAGAGAGAGAAGCAGTCAAGCAGAGACATAAAGAGAGGGAGAGAAAGAGAGAGAGGTTACGTGAGGTTAGGAGTTTTGACTTAATTTGCTTGGCCCGGCATCTGAGTGTTAATAAAGAATGATGATTTATGTTTTGTGCTGTTTTTAGCACAGAGCAATGTACTTTCAAGGCGGTGACGAACTGAGCCCCAGTCCTTTCAGTTAATCATGTCCCACAAACTCGCACACACACACACACAAACACAGGCTGATCACTGGAAATCCTTCCTGTCAATCTCCCTGTGTCTTTGGGCGGCATCCATTCAATAAAACACTAAAACACCACGCAGGGCTGTAGTCGTTTAGGCAAACAGGCCGACAGATGCGTCTGGCGGATCCTACGACGGGCCGGTTGACTGATCCACCGGCTGTTCGCTGCGGGCAAACTGTGTAGCAGCGAGCACACATAGCTCATTCCAGCAAATTCCCCCACCCTTCTTTTTCGCTCTATTCTGCGTGATAGCATCATACATCAGCACAACGTCGTTCAGAAGTGCCCGTCCAGATCTGCCTCTGTCCCTCTACTTGCAGACAATAGCTTCGGTCAGGCTAAACGCGGTCGGGCGCGGAGAGCTCTGGCTGTCACCTTCAAGCTGATGCTAGGAAACGTTTGGGCTTGTGTGTGTGTGTGTGTGTGTGTGTGTGTGTGTGTGTGTGTGTGTGTGTGTGTGTGTGTGTGTGTGTGTGTGTGTGTGTGTGTGTGTGTGTGTGTGTGTGTGTGTGTGTGTGTGTGTGTGTGTGTGTTTGTGTTAGGGCCCGACCGATATTGATTTTTGAGTGCAGATGCCGATGCCGATTATTTTCAGAGAAAAATTACGATTACGATTTAATCGGCCGAAAAAAAAAAAATAAAATAGCATATAAAACATAGTTTTTGATACCTTAAATATACTTTAAACACTTTTGACGAATATGTGAATTGAATGCAGAACCTTTGAGTGTTTTAGAATACATTTACAGTCAAAAATGAGTGTAATGTAAAATGTAAAATAAATAACTAACTCCCAATGCGCTGCGCTCGTGAGCAGTGACTAACACGTGCGTGCTGAGCAGTATGGTCTCACCGTTAGAGTCTACAGTATAACAAATTAACATGGCCTGGGACCTAAAGAAAAACAGGCACAACATGCTCAAACAACGCGTCTTGTGTACATTGGTGAGGTGAGCGCGCAGCTGCCTGAGCGAGCGAGCTTTCATGTTGTACGGTAAAATTCAATCTCCTCTTTTTTACTCCAGCTAAAGTTGTTAGTTAGCTAGGCGAGTAGGAGCGCAACCTGGATACTAAGTGCAATAACATTTCTAAAAAAAAAATAAAAAAAAAAAAACGGTTGTAATCGGCGTTTTTTTGGCAGATGTCGATTATTTTCAAAAAGGCTATAATCGGCCGATTAAATCGGCAGGCCGATGAATCGGTCGGGCCCTAGTTTGTGTGTTTGTGTGTGTGTGTGTGCGTGCGTGCGTGCGTGTGTGGTTATGTTTGGCTGAGGTGTGGAGGTCAGGGGCGTTTGGAGGTGTTGGGGGACGTGGCCTCTTGTCAAGTACAATTTGAGGAGGACTGGTGTTCAAGGTGGCGTGATTACCAAGGGACAGAGGGAAGAAAAGAGGAAGGAGAGCAGGAGGGTAACTATAGGAACAGGTGTTGAGGTAGGAGAAAATAAAATGTGGTTTTCGGCTATGTACACTCATGCACTTTGCACATGCATCATTTATCTTAAACTGAAGAATTCATTTGAGGATCAGGTCGTTTTAAAATTCACCAAGATACACAAGAGCTGCAAAGGATACCCAGAGAAGTGAGAGAGAGACAGAGCCAGAATGAGAGCGAGAGAGAGGAGAGAGAGAGATATATGCATTATGTATGCATAGTGTCCCAGTTTAACGTGCACAGACGTAGAGCTAAACAACTCAATAGGAAGGTGAGTTTGCATATGTGTTCCTATGTAAAGTCTTGAGTATGTGAGGGGGATTGAGGTCCTACCTGAGTCTGTGTTCAGAAGGCATGCCCCTGCGGTCAGGGGATCAGATGAGGCTGTTGGAGCTGCAATAGGTGGATTCTGGGAAACACAGTCTTCTTACACCTCAGCCTGATGAGAAACACAATATTCAGCCGAACAAGGGTAACACAGACACATCGAAAGGGAAGGCAATCTGAACCGTGGACACACAGTATAATATCCTCAGCACTTTACTGAACAAGCTGAGAATCCGTATTACACAGAGTCCTTCCGCTGTAGCAGCAACCTTGACAATATGGGCTACACGACTGAATGTGATAGCCCACTGTCTGTGGTGCCATAATACCCCCACAATCACTGGATTAAAGCCTACAAAACTCAAGCAGAGGTCAGCAGCAATGACCTCTGAAACAGAACACAGAAAATCCATATGCTACTCCGCAGCTCACACACACATACTGGTATTATTCACCCTAGCTCTTCTTCTGCTCTTTTCATGTAAGGAAAGCTTGAGTGTTAGATCATGTTTACAGCCGCAACACTGGGGAGAGAGTGTTTCCTGCTCCTGTCCGCCCTTATATGGGTGATTCCCTCAGGGAGCTGAAGTTATCGACCTGCTCTTGAGTCACCTTCAGAATCTTTAGAGTCTGAGTGATGAAGGCACAGCGGTGTGGCTATACAGTGGCCCACCGTCCCATTTTACTCCCTGCAGTCCCACAATAAAACAACGCATGGCTCGTTTGCCGGACAAAATTAGACGTTAAACGTCTGGTTATAAGCGTCTATTATAAAGAAGGATGAGACATTAAGTTATAAACTATTATAACTGCTTATAATATTATATTGTACCTCAATTTAAGTTTTTTTTTGCAACTATTGTGTTGCACCAGTTAGAAGCTCAGTGTTTATCCTCCTAAACATGACGTTCAGTGTAAGTGAAATATCAAATGGATTCTATTCATAATGCACTACATCACCTTGATAATTGAGTCAAGGTCTTAGCTTTCATGATAGTTCTTCATATCATGAGCAACAAGGAGCCTGGAGATGAAGGGAATAGCACAGGGACAGAGAAAGCACTCAATGTGAGGAAAGGTTATTATGCTACTACTTTTTTTTTTTTTAATGTCTGAAAAACAAAAGTCGCACTTTGTAATACTAATCATGGGCATGACACTGGCAGCATTGTAATAGGGGAGGGGGGGAATCGATATGAATGTTGGAGAATGAAATAGAGAGCCAAAGATAGGAGATGTTGCCAATCTGTCTGCACCTCTCTCCCCCAGTGGTTTCGCAAGCCACTGTTGATCATTCTGCAAGCCAAGGATGATGATACACGAATACAAAAAACGGCAATGTTATATAGTTTAAGTTCGAATGGTGCGAATTGAAGTAACAATGCAGATAGAGTATAAATAGCCAGCGGCAAGTGTATGTAGGCAGCAAACCAAGGAGGGCAGGTTGCCCTTAATTTTTTTTTCCACTGCCCCTCAAAATGTCTGTGCACGTCCTTGAATTAGGGAACTCGTTAATAATATAGTCGGTCGGTTAACTCTAGCTCATCAAATGGCAGCCCTTTACGCTGGGCGGGAGACCGGTGAGTTTACATTTTGACGATACATATACATAGAGAGAGATAAATATGTCGACATTGGAATAAAATGAAAAATCACTGGAACAATGGTCTACAGTCGATGAGCAGAAAAGTAAGCATTTTAGACACCTTATAAGCATGATGATGATGATGATGGAGATGAAGGATACTCACAAGCAGCGCGCACCCGGTGATGGAAGGCGTACAGACAAAACGCTCCGGCTCGCCTGGACAGCTCGCGGCGATCTGTGTCCATCCATTCATCGTCACTTTTTTTTTTATCTTCAACCTGTCAAAAGGTCTCCTAGCAACAGGCCGTCACATCCGTCCGAGTAACGAATGTGATAACTTCCCCAATGTATAAACAATGCCTTGTTCCGTGGATCAAACACGACGTGAATGAAACGCTCCACCACTTAAGTTATCCAATCCAGTGTTATTTGAAGCACCCTCAGGCATGGAGGAATTTGTTTCCCTAATATTCCACATGATGCTACGCACCTCACTTGAACATGTTGACACCAAAAGCCGTCGTTTGCCGCGACTTGCTCAGCGAACACCGCCTGCTCCCCGTTTGCAGGCGCAATACACGCCTGTATGTTTCCGAGGTAAATGTGGCTTTACAGCGCGTCAATCATTCTGCAGCACACTGGGACACTTCATTGGATACAGCAACCAACAACTAAATTGTTAGATTGTAACCCCGCCTCCCCACTCCTCGCCGTCTGGTCCAAGACAGCGCCCTCGTGTGGATAATTAAGGTAATTCCAAAATAAAAAATAAAAAGGCTGACTTTTACAGTATGTTAGAGAAAATTTTCAGAAAAATTTAAGAATAAATGGACAAACACAGATTATTGCAATGCACATCCAAGTGTGTTGTATGTCTATTGCTCTGCAAATAGATGCATTTGAAATCAAAGACTACAACTTTATATTTGTATAATACATATTTTTTTATATATCATTTCAATTAGCTTTTTAATAGTGTATCTATGAATGTATCTATCAATGTTTTATTTTGTTTTTGAACAATCCTGCACACAGTCTATGTAGAATAACATCTGGTCACCGCCATCTAGAGGTATGTCCATGCATGAACCAACAGGATTTCTTCCTTGGGCTTTTTTAAACAGCATTAAGAGAACATGGCGCCTCCTATCGGTGATGGTAGAAAATGCAATACAATTAAATTACACATTTAACAGAGCGCAACAAATGCGTAACCTTAAAAGGTAATAGCACAATTATTTGGTTGAAAAGAGAATGATATCTATTTTTAGGTTTTACCTTAAACATTTCTTCTTAATTATAATGTTATTGCATACCTTGCATTCACTGACCTGCAGTGTTGTGTGACAACCGCACACTCAGGAGACGGAGGAGGAAAGGCGGAGGAGGGACTCTATGTTTGTCCCACAAAACCCTTTCACGGCGGCACCAGATCCGCAAAAAAATTGTATATTTTCAAACGTACCCATGTAGTCGTCGGCTCTTCTGTTGGGATTCCGAGGGTAAGTCTGTGTATGCTTTTTCTAAGACTTAACTTTTGTTGGAGAAACGACGCTGATCTGGGCCTGTCCCAGGACGACCAGGCCAGGTCTAAGTTACTCTCTTTACCCCAACTTGGTTTCCGACCTGCTGGGATAATGTTGTCAGACCTCTGGGAATATCTACCATGCTTAAAATACGTGTATATCATGTGTCTTAAGTTGTTGTTGTGTATTTAAAGTGAATGAATACAGTAACAGCTGTAACATATGTTTCCTGCCAATGTGCCTTAGAAGCATATTGCGTGCAAATGTTGTATGATGATGAGGTGAATAAGATATTGGCTTTATCATGTGTGTTTGAATTGTTAACCACTATGATCAGCACTGTATTCTTCACGCGTTATAGCTATGACGTTATAAATCAGTGTCAACGTTGTAAAAATAAAATGTCGTACAGTGAGAACAAAATATTTCTGTGGGCTCGAATAGAGTAACGTAAGCCTTTTCTATGGACTTTAATATATGGAGTCTATATAATCAGAGAGTTCTATATATGCATCAGCAGGCTTTTTTATTTATCAAGTTAGCAGTTCCTATTCAAAGGATTATAAACATAAAAACAGTCTCCTACATGTTTTCCCTTTAAAGTTAGATCAATCACAGTTTTCGAAGAGAACACTTTACAATGGAATGGCAAGGTTAGGGTTAATAGCTTATAAAATGTAATATGTGATCTGATACCTGAGTGTGGAACTGGCAGCAACACGCCTGAAATTATCCTTCTTTCATGTACCTGGTTATTACACACCCTCAAATATTGCTTACACTTTATCATCATACAAGATCTAAACATTTAATCTCTCAGAATTTTTCTCAATAGACTAACAGACCAGAGATATTTAGGTCAAGTCTCTTTATTTTTAAGCACAGTGCCATACCAAAAAGCGTAGTCTAGTGTGCTACTGGGTATTGGATTTGCATATCCCCAAATATCGTCATAGAATCATAATCAAATCACTTTCTTTGTTCAGGTTTGTGGGACTTCAAACTGTGAAGCCAGGCTTCCCGAGTGACCTGACTGAGGAGGTTGGTGGGTGGGGGGGGGGGGCTGATGGGTATTGTTCACCTGCTGCCGACCCTCACATCTCCACGGAGACGAGCCCGGGGCATCAGGAATGTGGATGGAAGTTTGAGCCAGCCGATTCCAACGTTCAGGCCAAGTTTTTATGATTTTGAGCCCAGGAGACGCGGGTCCCAGTCGAGAAAACCATAATTGTAATAATACAACTTCAGACCACATTACCACCCAACCACTACGATGAGGACGCCCGGAACGCTGTGGGTGTGCGTGGCCATAATTTGGGCCAAAAGTTGCCACGCCCACAGCCTGTTCACCTGTGAGCCAATCAAAGTGCCACGCTGCCTTGGAATGCCCTACAACATGACCTTCTTCCCCAACATGATGGAGCACTACGACCAGGATGTTGCAGCCAATCAGATGGAGGTAGGTGCACTCAGAACCTCCTGACCCTGACCAGTACTGTACACTGTACATAGTATACTCTTGAGTTTCCCGTCTTTGTGTTGTGAATGGTCATCAAGCCGATAGGAAGAAGGCCCAATAACAATGTCATCCAATGATGACGCTGTTACTTCCAACACATCTTATGCCCCCAGCAGGGAAAGGAGGAAGGCCTGCTCATGAAGCCTATCCGTGCTGTGGCTTCTGATCCCAGTTCCACCACAGTGGACTGGGACTGTATCTTGTGTCCTGGTATTTCTACTGGGCCCAGGGTTCAGTAACACGCGCCTGTTGTTTGTTCAGTCGTGTGAGGGGAAGAGTGACTGCCGAAGGATTCTTTGTGGAACATCTGGCTGAGAGGTGTTCAATGTCTTCTTATTTCCCAGCAACCTCCAGCCACAGGGACACCGTTGGCTTTGTTGTGGGATTCCTTTGATTATCTTTTTTTTTTGGTGGAAGGAAGGGGAGGAGGAACACACCCCACCCAGTCGCACACAAAGCCTAGCCTGCATACCACACTCTATACCCCCCTCCTCTCTCTCTCTCTCTCTCTCTCTCTCTCTCTCTCTCTCTCTCTCTCTCTCTCTCTCTGGCTCTCTCTTTGGCTCTCTCTTTATCTTGCTCTCTCTGTCTCTTACCCTCTCTCTCGCTCACATAATCACTCACTCATTTCCCCCCTGTACACAATGCTGCTAAGTATTGTCTCCAAGGTGACTGTCATACACACACACACACACACACACACACACACACACACACACACACACACACACATATAGGCACACACGCACACAGGCACACCGTCCTCAATTGAAATACATAGCACACAAAACATGAGCATGTGGCCACAATTATTATTGTCCTTTGGTTTTGATTCATAACCTTAGGAATGTGTTCAACTTGAGCTGAACTCAAAAAATACTTTTGAGGGTTATCATAGCAGGCGGCAGAAATCAGTAAAATGTGTTGACCGAAAAGGGGTTGACCTTCCCAGTGCCTCTACCTAGATTTCAACCATTTTCCAGCTATCAAATGTATACTGAGGTGCTCAAAGAAACAGGTCCTTTAAAAGATTCCCCTTTCTCCATCAGCGTTAAATGCTGTAGTCTGCTAGTCTTACTGAAGTCCACACAAGTTCAACGAAATTGAGATCACATTCAGACAAAATAGTGGAAATACTTTCAGATACCGTCCATCGAATAATAAGTTATTTTACAGTCGCATGATATACAAACAGACGTTAAGGTTGTGAGAGACAGCAGCATGAAACACATAAAAAGTGTCGATGCATGTCTGTCGTTTTTAGAATGGTAAATCCTTGCAGCCTTGGGAATAAAACTCCTCTGCAGAGGATTTAGCCTCTTAGAGGAGTAAGTCGACTCCTGCCTCCTAGCCCTGATCCATCCGATGACACTAAACAAATAAAACGCGGGGATTGTAGGAGAAGGCAGAGCTCATTCGGATGAATTCTGGGACCTGCACAGCAGAGCAAGACAAGGACGCCCTCTGTCTGAGAGAGGGGCTGTCAGACCCCCAGAGAGGCTGTGTGGGCCTACAGCCAGGGACCGTTTAGAAAGCAGCGAACGCGGACATTGAATAGTGGAGTTCTCTGACTTCTACAAGACATAAGAGCCTGTGTGTGTGTGTGTGTGTGTGTGTGTGTGTGTGTGTGTGTGTGTGTGTGTGTGTGTGTGTGTGTGTGTGTGCGTGTGCGTGTGTGTGTGTGCCCATGCTCCTCTATGTGTTTTCTATGTCAACATGTAGCTGTAGACTCTTACACTCATGTTAATGTTTTTTTTAAAGCTAATCATTGGCGCTCACATTGTGTCCACAATGATTCTTAATTACTATCTTGTATAACTTTAGTAGGTGTATACAAGTCATTCGGAATCCTGATGTACGATTGGATATATCTGCAAGTCTTGCAGATATATTCGCTTGATGTATGGATTTGTGTTCCTGAAATGGAAGGAATAAAAAAAAAAAAAAGATCAGAAGACAGCATTGTGCTGTTGTGGTTGATTATGTTCATCATAACAGTATGCAGCATCATAAAGTGCTGTCAGAATGATAGGCCCTTGATGTGTAAAACACCTTTTAGCAACCGAACTTGAATAAAAAAGGGCAAACGTATACAACAATACCTAAATACACTTGAATCTTCGGCCATGTTGTATATTCAAAAGTAAACAAATACTGTGGCAACCGGGTGGAATGGACCCATCAACCCGGGCCTCTTGTTGCCTAGTGGTCCACAGATGGGTGGTTTTCCCGATAAGCTATTTGGCCGTCCATTTCCTGTCTGACAGACCCATGGCCCCCGCACTTGGGTGGCGCGCCTCCACTACGCTGCTGTAACGGAAGAGGTTGCAGAATGGCCCTTGAATGAGGTCCTTTGTGGGGTGGAAACTGTGGGACCTCAGAGCTCAGCCACTCCGGCTGTGGGCTTCAGTACCGTGGGGAGGTTCTGCCTTTCTCCCCTGAATCATTTGTGCTGGTCCTTAAAAAACATATTTGCAGGATTGTCCCTGGTCAGGGACATCTGTTGATGAACACAATTTAGAATAGGAAGAAGATGAACTCTGTGTTTGTGTGTGTGTGTGTGTGTGTGTCTGTGTGTGTGTGTGTGTGTGTGTGTGTGTGTGTGTGTGTGTGTGTGTGTGTGTGTGTGTGTGTGTGTGTGTGTGTGTGTGTGTGTGTGTGTGTGTGTGTGTGTGTGTAATGACCATTTAATCTTTCTGAGCATGCTGGGATGCTAGCCTACATTGTACATTGAGTAAAAAATGGCCTTAAAGCCTGGGTGATGTAGCATGTAATGCTGACACTGAGGCGCCTCCATGTTCTCATACAGATCACAGCAGCAACTGCTTACTGGAGGTGTACATACACTTACACGTACCGTACTGTCTCAAGGCGTAAAAGCCGTTGGCAAATTCAACAAAAAATCTGTAAATAGCTCATTGATGTTTTTCCAACTTCCCCTTCCTCAGAGCTGATTGATAACAGATTGAAACAGTGAAACGTTCACAGCTTCAATCTGCTGCTTTTGGCAGTTCATTCCACAACATGGAATCATTTATCCCATTCCTGGAACGTTGGAAAATCCAGACCAGGGCTTCCTCAAAGCCGTCAAGCTCTGGCTGATAAGCAAAGAAAATGGTTTCAATGTGTCCTTGAACAAACTTGATGTTTGTTTTGAAAGTAATCAGTGGAATTCAAAAATGTGATTATAAATGCTATTGTTTGCAATAAACACGAAGCTTTAAGACAAAGAAAATTATATTAATTGATTGTTACCATATTCAATGACTCAACAAGCTAACATGAATCTAAACAGGTATCCAAAAACTCTGAGTAATATAGTTATTGACAAACAGTGAAGTGGTCCATTGTGTTCATCTATTGACGGTTCATCAGTTTTGTTATTGTCAGGTATGATCGTACATACTCGCTTGGAGGTTTATCCAGAGGGGGGAGAAGGAAGGAAGGAAGCTTAACTGCACAGCACTGAGGCTAAGATGCTAGGATGACTCATAGCTCCCACGTAGGATGTATCAAAAGCATCTTACTTACCCGACACCAAGAGCTGAACTGCTCTTATATAGAACCGATCCTCATAAGGGATTTGGGGGGGAAAATATGGTGATATTTAGGATTCTTTGCTTCCATAATACTTGTATAGTCAGGTGAACTCAGAAATATTTTTTTGTAAAAACATTCAATAGAATGTTAGTCACAAATGTTGCATCAACTATGTTCTGCTGTATTTGGTCGCAAAAAAAATAAATGGCGAACCTATAGAACCTAAACCGGTACGTTAAACCAACCCAAAAAATGTAATGACAATAAAATATTAACATCATCGCAATGCATATCATATTGCCACAAATGAACGATTTATTGTTTCTATGTAACCCTGCTCTAACCATGTCCCTGTGCTCCCCCAGCCCTTCATGCCCCTCGTGAACCTAAACTGCTCTCCAGACGTGCACCACTTTCTCTGCCAGGCCTTCATCCCGGCGTGCACAGAGGGCACCAACGTGCTGCGTCCGTGCAGAGAGCAGTGCGAGGCCGTGCTCACTGACTGCAACAAGCTCATCACTACCTTTGAGGTCACATGGCCGCCGGAGCTGCAGTGTGACAGGTAGGGGACACTACACCGCCGGGGGGAGGGATGTGCATTGCAAATAATACTACACAACAACCGGAACTAATCAGTGCACAGGGAATGGTGTCTTTGACTGCTTAAAGATGTTTTTGGTCCCTTACCTGCATAACCTGCATAACATTGATTAACTGCATTCGATTTTTCATTTCAGGAAAATAGTTATTGATAGTATTTCTAGAGGGTGGTTTATTTTACAAGATCTAGTCATATATAGTTAGTATATAATTTGATTTCTGTTCGATAACAAGGTCTCAGTGAATAGTCGTATGCATTTTGCTGCTTTGCTGCCACAGATTGGAGACATGCAGCTTCAGTGGCTCAGACGTTCCCCAGACCACGGCCAAGAGCTCCTCGTCCACCAAGAGGGACCTGGGCTTCTGGTGCCCGCTGCAGCTGAAGACCAAGCCGGGCCAGGGCTCCCACTTCCTGGGCTCCCCCGACTGCGCCCCGCCCTGCCAGAACATGTACTTCACGCCCCACGAGTTGGAGTTTGCCAAGAGCTTCATCGGCGTGTGTTCCATCATCTGCCTGGCCGCCACGCTCTTCACCTTCCTCACCTTCCTCATCGACGTCAAGCGCTTCCGCTACCCCGAACGGCCCATCATCTTCTACGCCGTGTGCTACAGCTTCGTGTCGCTCATCTACTTCCTGGGCTTCCTGCTGGGCGACACGGCGGCGTGCTCGGCGGCCACGCAGCCCGGTGCACTGGACACGGTGGTGCTGGGCTCCCAGAGCAAGGGCTGCTCCCTGCTCTTCATGCTGCTCTACTTCTTCTCCACCGCCGGCATGATCTGGTGGGTGATCCTCACCATCACCTGGTTCCTGGCCGCCGGGCCCAAGTGGAGCTGTGAGGCCATCGAGAAGAAGGCGGTGCGTGGCTTCTTTGATTCGCTGGATTTATTTCACTTTAGGGAGAGGTTTTAAGAGGAAAAGGGAACCAGGAAAGACTTTAAGAGAGGAGTTTCTGTAATGCTACCGATATAGTAGGTTTTGAAAAGTTGCTTGAAAATGAATCTAAATACATGATACTTCAACATTATGAATTATGAAATACATTGCAGTAGAAAGGTGAGAGGAGAAGCTTCTGAAAGGGGAGCTCTATATAGTCATATATATGGCTAGCTGGGCCACGAGAAGCGGTAATAGTCGTTGCATTTAGTAACTAGTTACATTTGAATAGTTACACATATTATGTACATGAGTACATATTGAAGATAAGTACTTATTAAAATGTATAATTAATACAGATACTTACTAAACTATGCATATAAATAACCTTAAACTAGTGACTACTCCCGAAGCAGTAATCAAGCAAGCACGCGATCAAGCAGATAGAGTGCCTCTATATGTCTGTGCTAACAGCGTTAGCGGGATGTGCGCCCGGGTGTGGTTCCCCTCTGCAGAGGGCTAGCCTTCCTCCGTCTGTGCTAACGGCATAACCATGATGTGTGCGCAGGTGTGGTTCCACTCTGCGGCCTGGGGGATCCCGGGGGTCCTGACCGTCCTGCTGCTGGCCCTCAACAAGGTGGAGGGCGACAGCATCAGCGGCGTGTGCTTCGTGGGCCTCTACGACCTGGACGCCCTGCGCTACTTC
The DNA here is from genome assembly GCF_031168955.1 of Gadus macrocephalus. NCBI lineage: Eukaryota > Metazoa > Chordata > Actinopteri > Gadiformes > Gadidae > Gadus > Gadus macrocephalus. Next base: position 15,113,379 of record NC_082392.1, on the reverse strand, counting down.
GTGCTGGCGCCGCTGTGCGCCGGTGTGCTGGTGGGCCTCTCGCTGCTGCTGGCCGGCATCGTGTCGCTCAACAACGTGCGGCAGGTGATCCAGCACGACGAGCGCAACCTGAGCAAGCTGAAGAAGTTCATGATCCGCATCGGCGTGTTCAGCACGCTGTACCTGGCGCCGCTGCTCACGCTGCTGGCCTGCTACACCTACGAGCAGAGCCAGCGCCGCGGCTGGGAGAGCACCTGGATCAACGACCGCTGCCAGGAGTACAGCATCCCCTGCGCCCATCAGGTGGGCCCAGCCGGGGGTTCAGGAGGGGACACCGGGGGGGATTTTGTGATACAGAGGCATGCTAGACCTAGGTTATAGGAATACAAATATATTTTGTATGCTTGATACATTCCTACCGATTAATTCAATATTGTTTATCCAGGGTTATGGGTGGAATTAGTAGCAGGTAGTAGCCAGATCCTTCGAATGGATATTGTGCACAATAAATGGGGGAGTTTTGGTGCAACTCACAACCAGTGAAAGTGAGAGCATGCGTGAGACAACAAAGGCTGACGACATAGTCCGACTCCTTGTAGCAGCTTGTTTCCAAATTCGATTTAGGCAAGTGTCAGAGCAATACAGACACACTCACACACACACACAGGCACCCACTTCAGGTCCCAAGGTTCCTGTTAAAATGTTGGCCTCTTTGTTCCCAGACGACAGAGAGCAGCCGTCCAGACCTGGCTCTGTTCCTGGTCAAGTACGTGATGACCCTGGTAGTGGGCATCTCTGGCGTGTTCTGGGTCAGCAGCAGGAAGACCTGCTCCCAATGGGCCTTCTTCTTCAACCGCACCCGCAAGAGAGAGTAAGAGGGCAATCTTTTCACACACCACCACACAAAAAGTGTAGTATTGCTGTATTTGTATTCATCTGAGCTGTATTATTGTATCCACCAATGGCTTGGTTAAATTAAAAGAAAAGAAACCTACCGGTACTTATGCTCATAAATGTTATTTTAAAGAAGTAATGCGTCATTTAAATAATTCAGGCCAATGGTTGAATAAAGTAAATACAATAAAAATAACACAGATACTTAAGCGATTGAAGACCATGACCACCACCGTTCTCTTATGTGAATAACTTGACCCCCATCACCCCCGTGTTCAATGTGTGTCTGCACCCCACAGCCCCATCAGCGAGAGTCGCCGGGTGCTGCAGGAGTCCTGCGAGTTCTTCCTCAAGCACAACAGTCGCGTGCAGCACAAGAAGAAGCACTACAAGCCCAGCTCCCACAAGCTCAAGGTCATCTCCAAGTCCATGGGCACCAGCACTGGCGCCGTGCCCGCCAACACGACCGCCGGCCCCGCCCCCAGCGCCGGGGCCAACCCCGCCATGGACAGGCACCGCGGCCACCGCAGCCACGCCGCTGAGCCACCCGCCGGAGCCGGCACGAGCACCCTGGTCCCGGGGCTCTTCCCGGACCCCAGGGGGTCTTCAGAGACATCCGAGAATCCGAGGAGGGAGCACCTGGACCGGGCGGCCTCTAGCCGAGGCTCCCGGCGCGGGGGGGAGAGAGACAAAGAGAGGGATGCGGGGGAGAGACGGGGCAAGGCCGGGAGCTTCGGCAAGGTCAGCAGCCACTCGGAGAGCTTCCGCCGCCTCCCAGACGGAAGGTGAGTCCGACACTGGAAATACTTTGGTCTTAAGTGCAAAATGTACACGACAAACTTTTCTTGCTTAGTATTATTTTAAGACTTTATTTTTGATGGGGAAGTGAAGCCACACAAACAATTCTTTCCTGGGATGAGGTACTTACAGTGTAATAACATTGACCTCTTCTATGTGTTGTGTCGGACTCCCAGGATAACTCCCAGGAGTGACCTATCAGAGGCCAGACAGCTTCCCAGTGGACAGCATCATCCAGCTTTAAACCTATCACACGGCGGCAGTGCCAAAGGTTCCTCCTCCCGTGTGGCGCACCAAGCACAGGAGGACAAAAAGGACAAGGTGAACAAGGATGGTAGCTACTGAGACGGCACGCTATCCACAACCATCATCCACCCTCCCATCAATCCATCCATCCGACAGCGGACCATTGAGCCAACCAAACAACCAAACCAATCTACTGTGTTTTGGTTTGGAAAATCTGTTACAAGCGCCAGCTGTTGTCTGTGCACATTTGTTTGTGACAGACTTGGATCTCATTGTGTCTTAACATAACCACTTTATTATTATTCTATTTTATCATTCTTTTTTAATGTCGTTTAGATCACAGTCAGTCATTAGTAAGCATGGTTTTAGCTCAGCTCAAGGGTTCATTCAGGGCCGTTTGCTGGTATATGTAATTTTCTATTTTTAATGGTGTCTCCGTGTCACTTAGCTTTATTGTGCAATTCAGACAAAATGCTTTACCACTGTGTGCGGCCTGTCTTTGTTCTCTATATAACAAGCAATAGAGTTGTTTCATAGAACACATGAAAAGCTGTTTGGGGATTTTCTTAGAAACACTTTGTCGATGTTACTGCAAGCTGTAGTGAAAAAATGCAATATATATGTAAATAATGTATTGTATAGATATGCACGTCTCTTTCACTGGGTAAGTCTTACACTGGGTGTCGTGGTGAGGAAGTCCTTTTGTTGCCAATCAAACGGCAAGATAGTAATTTTTTTTACCTTTTTATAAGCCAACTGTGTCATGAAAAGAATGTTTAGCAAATGTAGTCTGAAACCTTTTTTATACTGTTTTTAAAATGCCTTGTTTACGTGATTCTACAAGCATATTTCGAGATGATGCTGAGTTGAGTTGAGTTAACTCAACTTTTCAACTTTTTATATAATGCAATATACACCCCCATCTTTATTTGTGATCTAACCATTTTCCAGAATTTCAACTTTACACTTACGGCTCTTGTAGAAGAAAATACACTGCTTGGGAGAAATTGCTTCCGGTCATATGTTTTTATGGTATGGGCTACATATTTGTGGTTAAATAAAATAAAAATAAAACATTTTAAATCAATTTGCACTGTGTATATCGAAGCACAAATCACACATTTGCAATGGTCTCAAATAGGTAAAAGACTGGGTGGTGCTGTTTATGGGTTATTTATATGAATTACATGATACAGACCATTTTCTTTTCATCTCATCGATAGTCAGAATATTTGCTTATGACCCAGTATTTAATTGTCTGTGCTTTGGCGCATGGAGAACCGATTGGCCCAATGGCAGACATTTACCATTTGGGAGTACAAGTAAGATTGTATTTTTACGCAATAAAAGGGAATCATATTCTTGAAACTTGTGCAAGCCTAAGTAGTTTACCGAGAGTTGATTTCATTTATACTGTTTTCTACTGTTTTTAAAAATGTATAGGCATATTATATGTATGATTGATTCAATTGTTTAGCCTAAATAGGCCTATGCCAATTTCTTATTTGATACAAATGTTACTGGATAATAAAATTAAGATAAAATAACGTCTTAACGTGTATTGTTGTGTCCTTTATAACTAGTCAAACAACTTGACTTGCTTTGCAAACATCACATGTTGAGCGCGAAGTTCACTGTTCCTCTCCGTTTTGCCCTGCCTCCTAACCTCGTTCCCAGGCGATCTCCTCCCACGACGGAACGCATGGAAGGGGATGCTCCAAACGAGCGTTGTTGGCGTAACAGGGCGGGCCATTCAGTTAGATGGGTTTAGCGGTGAGAGAGGGTGTGACATGCGATAGATTGAAATCCTTTTCTATTCAATCTTTCGGATATTGCTTGGTCAAATGTTTCGTCAAAACTCTATATTAACCCTCATTTATGTCGCTTTTCTCGTCATTTTCTTATTCTTCTCGCACCGGGGACTGTTAACTGGCAGTAAATTGTCTCGTAATAAGTAACAGACCGGAAATTGCGTTGAAGTAGACCGGGATAACGCTACAATTCAGGATCCTCTCTTAACCTACCTGCCTCCTCCACCAAAACTCCTGTTGGAGTGAAGCTTTGGCTCAAATCGCATCTTCGCCGAGACACGATGTCTCCTTTCGGCCGGCTGCTGCTACTCGTCTGCCTCGTTCTTCCTCTTTATGCAGTGGAAAAGGTGAGGAACCGAGGGTATCGAAAGGATGCAGAATTTGATAAGGTAAGACAGTTACATGAAGCCAAATATATAAAAGGAAATAATTCGCAATTCCAACTTAGCCGTTCCTAAATGTTTTCTCTTTGTTTGACAAATATTGGCTGCTTCAATTGCAGACTATTTAAAGTAGAATTTTTAGGCGACCTTTTTGTGATTATTAAATTACAAATAGTAAAACACTATATATCCAAAAAATACAAAATACATGTTTATAATGAGTAATGACATGTTATGACGTTATGAGGTTATGGCAAAGTTACCTAAAAAACATATGTATTGAATGTCAGTCTTTTAATGACAATATATTTTAGACATAGGACTATTTGTTATATGTCTAAGCCAAAGTTGGCATCTTTCCAGCAGACACAACGAAAATAAAGAATGCCGGCCCAGAAAGGAAGTTCTGATATTGAGATTGAGTCTGACTTTTCTGTTTCTGTCTCATTTCAGCAGTATTGACAACACATGGCAAAAAGCTTTGAGACAATATTCTCAATATTGTTTATGTGTAACGCTTTGTAGTTGTATGCAGTACGCCTATGCAATGCTCAATCTAAATCACACTAACCCCCCTGAAATATTGACCTTCACATTTACATTTGACAGACCAGAGCAGCATTGTATAATGAATCTGGTAACTCATGTCACCCTCTGTATCTAGTGCACTGGAAACGATGCAGACAATCCCAACTGCACTAGAATCTCAGAGGAAGCACGATCTACCAATTCAAACACCATGGTAATCATCCAAGATATTCCATATCAAATTGTTTAAAACAAATGGGGAGAAAAATACAGTTTTAACATAAAAAAACAATTGCTTGTCAGATCACCAAAGCCATGCTTTGCATGTTTTGCATAACTTCTTGCCCTATGCATAAATTAAAATGTGATTCCTGAATGCTTCTTTGCATGCTCTTGCTTGAGCTAGAACTAAACTACTTACACTTTTCAGGAAGCACTGCTACATTCACAAGGCAGGAGGTTAATATAAAAGCCAGCTGTAAAGTTCAGTGGACTGGACAGAGGCTCCATTCACCGTAGTGTATACTTTGAATGGGCTCCAAATACAAACCCCAGCCTTACTAACATGTCATAATTTATTTCCCATTTTTGAATACCAAACCCTGGCGAAATTACTCTTCTATATTGGAGGGGTCTACAGTACCTCTGAAGCATTTCCATCGTTTGGTCCATTCATGATCAAATAATAATGTTTTATTACACAGACAAATTCCGTTAGCTCACATGCAATGCCACCACATATTCCATTAGAATTCAGCACTTGATGCATTTATTGCGGCAGTCACTGCACTGCGAAGCATGATGTCATGCACCATGGTTCCAGCAGAGCACAGCAGATGGTTGTGTGGCTCAAGCATGACCACCACTTGATGACTAAAACAGACCAGGGGCTTTTCCAGCAGACAGCTGTACATAGATACCCACAAGATCAGATCTGATCCTCTTCCTCACTTTCAGATATACCATCCAAGGATTTGCCAATCCCAGACTAAAAACCAAAATGAGTCTTCCCCTCCCCCGGCCACCCAATTAAGTTAGGGCTCCATCCTGAAACTTGAGATTTTGTTTTCTCTTGAGGCCGTCTTTGCTTTGGCTTTTGGCCATGTTATGCCTCAACTCCCACTCAAACTAGGCTTAAAAAAACACGGCAGTGATAGTCTTTGTTCAAGACCACTACCTCAGTGGGCACCAGGGTTTGCTCAATGCAGCACTGTTCTCACTCTTGTCACCACTGGATGCAGTTGTCATCACAAATACTGTTTACACAGCATGCACAAACTGCTTTAGCTTACAATTCATCCGACCATTAAATACAAACCTCTCGTGATGTAAACATTTCCCTTTGACCCATTATCCATCCTCCGATGTGGTAATCTATCTGCAGGCGTCTGTTTTCCCTTGGTCCACCACATGATTAGAACCAAATGTCACCTTGTAACTGCATTAGGGCTCCCCCTCACCCTGTGTGGTGTTGGCTGACTAGCCAGCCTGTCTGTCTGGGATTGAGTCAGCATCACAAAAAGGCAGCATCTGTTTTAAAAATAGCCGTGATTCACTCCAGGATATCTCTTAGTCAGACGCTGAGCAGGAACCTCCCGAGGTTTACTGTCACCACAAGACCTTCAGTGTCAGACCCTCGAGTGAACTCATCCACTCAACTCATGGTTTAACAATGGGGCTCGGTTTGATAAGATAATCTCCTGACTAACCCTTAGGAAACACAAAGAAACCTATATGATTTCTTCTTCGGACAGTATGTCTTTCCTCTTCCTTTTTCCCCTTACCCTCATTTGTGCTCATCATCACCACCACCTACCACACCTTCTCTCTTCAACTCCACCTCCCTGTTTTCTCTCGACTGATCTTAAACCATTAAGTATGGAAGCTGTCTGCAAGGGCCAGCGGGTAACCCTGGCAGAGAGGGAAACCCCGGAACCAACGGCATCCCTGGGACGCCGGGCATCCCCGGCCGTGATGGCATGAGAGGCGAGAAGGGCGAGTGTGTGAGTGAGGCGTTTGAGGAGCCCTGGAGACCCAACTACAAGCAGTGTGCCTGGAACTCTCTCAACTACGGCATCGACCTGGGGAAAATAGCAGTAAGTTAATGCTGATGTTTTTACATTAGGGAGACAGTGGGGAGCTCAGAGAGGTGTAAAATACACATTGCTGGTTTATTTTATTTAATCACCCTACTGTACTTGACTACATTAATCGTGAAACATATAAAAAGAGCAGTAGGCCATATATATGTAAAAATAATGAAGACAGATAACATAAGACTAAATAAATTATAGTGTGCCTTAAGACTGTGTAGTAGACTCGCAAAGAAGGGGGGGACGGGGGACGGGGGGGCTCAGGGCAGTGGGATGTTTTTGTTTTCTTCTGGCTTTTAAAATTCTTGTCAGTTTTTGGAATTTCCTCTAAATCTTGCCTACTGCTCCGTTAAATGTAGTAAATATATAATACAGTATAATAGTGTATATAAGTAGTGTATAAGTCTAAACTTAAATATCTATTGAGTGCAGATGTTTTTGCATGCTGTAGCGCTGTGAGATGCTTTAGTTGCTGTCTGCTGTGAGTATTTCAAACTCAAGATAATAGTCCAAGACAATGAACTACCCATGTCGATGCAGATTCAATAGTTCTCCTTTACTATTGGACAGTGCCAGGCTAGTGTCCTTCCTAATACTTGAACCTTTTTATATCTTGTGCTGGTTTCAGGACTGCACATTTACCAAGCTGCGCTCAGACAGCGCCCTGAGAGTTCTCTTCAGCGGTTCCCTCAGACTCAAGTGTAAGACCGCTTGCTGCCAGAGATGGTACTTCACCTTTAATGGTGCAGAGTGTACAGGCCCTCTGCCTGTCGAATCCATCATCTACCTGGATCAGGGCAGCCCAGAGCTCAACTCAACCATTAACATCCACAGGACATCTTCAGGTGAGGACTGAACTGAGGGACAAAATGCGATAATCCTATTCAATTGTGATTTCATTTATAGTTTGTGGGAATTTTTTGAGATGTATGAGGTCGCCATGAGTATGAGATCAGTTCTTTTTGATATATGAACATTTCTAAATCTGAAATATTCATATGGAGTTATAAATATAGACATAAGACCTTTATCTTTAGGCCTTTTATCTATATTTATAAGTCGTATTCCAAGTCTGATATTATATAAAAAAAAGTTAAATATATCCTTGTAAATTACTATGTCCCACAATATGCTATTTTAGGGTACAGTTTCTTAAGCAGAAGTTGACAATCAATAAAGAGTAGAGCTCTCACCAAGAGCATATAATAAAAAAGCTTTTCCTGTCAGCAATATGCTTTCAATTAGCTTTAAACCACTGTGTGGGAGATTAAAGCCAGTTAACAGCTCTGGAGTGGGCTTCAGGCCTTGGCTGAACGTGAAATGACTGTACTGCTCTCTTCGTGTGTGTGTGTGTGTTCCCCAGTGGAAGGGTTGTGCGAAGGCATGAAGTCGGGCCTGGTGGACGTGGCTGTTTGGGTGGGGACATGTTCTGACTACCCCCGGGGTGACGCGTCTACGGGCTGGAATTCTGTCTCCAGGATCGTCATTGAAGAGCTTCCAAAATCATTTTGAACGTATATATAATTAGCTAGAAGGGCTGGCAGGGCCCTGGGAGTGCAGTGTTATCTCCCTCTATAAAACCATCAGGCGTGGCTGGAACATGAGAAGGGATTTTTAACTTGAATGTATTCTTTGTAATGCTAGTTGATAGAGAACAGTACTGTAATTTTTTACTGTACATTGCTAATGTTTTGTAGCATATGCAGTGAAGAAAAATGATTGATTACTGCTAGTAAAGAAGTCATTTTTTTTTTTATAACTTAAGATAAATCACGCGTTTCCTCATGTTGTTCAGTCTCATTGAAAGTTACCATTTCACTTTTGTATTGTATTAGCATGATTATGAAAAAATGATAAGCGATATGTATTTGCTGTATTTCCAAATGAGCAGGTATCGGTTATAAAAAATGAAATTAAAAAGACACATATTAAAAATATATTCCCACACAAATTCTTAATACGTGAACCAAGGAGGAAATAAATACACATTTTTGAAGAAAATCCTGTAATTAATTAAAAAGCAACCCAAATGTTTTATATATGAATTAATAAGGTGTTTGAAAGCAACTACAAACCTGAGACCAAAGGTTGCGTTTTGATGTTGTTAAAGGATGATTGGAAATTTGTTACGGTTAATCTTCAATTCCAGGAAGAAATCGTTGCAACTCAGAATGAAAGGCATGTATTTTGCACTGATGTTCAAGGCTCTCGCCCTCTCTAATTTCAAGAGGCCGATGTTACAACAACTAGCATCTATAATTTCAGATGCTAGTTGTTGTAACTCAATAACCCTGTTTAGGAGTGGAAACATTCACATTTCAAAGTAAAAGTAATTTCAAAGAGTATCTCAAAATACATCTACGCTCCCATCTCATCCAGTCTCGTCCGGGTGTAACCCCACAGCAGGGAGTCTCTTGTTGCTCCTGGCAATATAAGGAGTTCATAAGTGTAAGCAGGTCTCTCCAGCTATGTCTGCCCACTTTGGCGCCTCGGTCCAAGTGCCTCTCCCACAGCGGTGCATGGCCAGCTCCAGACCCATGTCTCAGTTTTGTTGTGTCCTTTGCACCCGTTACTCACTTGTACTGACCCAGCAGTAAGCGAGACACGTTCTCGTACACCACAAAGGTGATGCAGCAAGCGGGAGTGACGCGGATCACGTTGGGCCCTATGCCTTTGTAGAAGCCCCGGGCACCTTCGTTCCTGCGGAGACGGATAAAAAGATCTCTCATGACATCTGTGTGTAATAAAAACTAACTTTTTAGGGGGGGATTAGCACACCAAATGAAATCCCACTTTTGTCCCTTGCCAATAGATTTCTACCAAAAAGATCAGAACAGATTTAAGCTATAAATTAACGATTTGAACTTTGATCTCGATACAACATCTGTGGATCTGGATGAAGTCTCCCTGTACCTCCACGTCCGTCTGATGACATCTGTGACGCCATTGTATTTGTTGTGCTGGTCCTGCAGTCGAGCCCGGACCACCTGGTAAGGGTACGTCGTCGCCACAGCAAATATTTTGGATAGGGCTGCCATTGTGATGTATTCCAGTGGGTTCTGTGAAGGTGGGATACACATGATTGTATGGATGTATATCCACACCTAGCACACACACATACATATATATATATATATATATATATATATAACATTTGGGGAGACAGATGGGGTGAACAGCCATGGGTCATGGAATGGGAAACATGAGCCCTGAGGAACTGCTGACTCACCAGCTTCTGCTCTGGAGCCATGTTCTTGTATTTGGTGTAGTCTCTCTTCAGCTCTTCATAGGCCATGAACTGGAGTGCTCCATGAGACGTCCCAAACAATCCAGGGATGTACCCCTTAAAAGAAAATACAATAACATCATGAATTTGAACCAAAGCTATTTCATTATTTAAAGAACTGTTGTGCTTCTTCAAAAGCATATGAAACAATACATCACGCATAAATGCACCAACATAGCATTAAGAAAGGCAATGTTATGAAGTAATAATGAATTATCACTTCATATCAGATCATGGCGCAGCGTTGTTTATAATGCATTAATATGGCTGAGGAGTGCCCTCTAGTGGCAAATCCAATGCAACCGAATCAAAAATGTTAAGGACAGGGGGGGAATGAGGTATTACAAAGTAAAGCTGACATTGGTTATTAGTAGCTAATACATTAGTATTAGCTTATACATTTACCAACTGTAATTCGCAAATCAACACTTACTCTGTATAGTCCACGCACTCCCTCCTGCTGGTAAATCTTGATCAATGCATCTACCATGCCCTTGTACTGTTTGCTGCTAGGGTCACTGTTGTATTGCAGAATTAGCCTGGTCTTGGTCACCCAGATTGGGTTGGTTATTGTTAGAGTCAGTATACCTAAATGGAAAAGAGACATGCCGTAAGAAACACACTTTGTCAGGACAGGTGGCGAGAATTCACATTATCTTATGAATCTAAGCAATGAATTAGAAGCATATAGAAAGAAATACAGATACACAATAATACACTAATAACAAACATATGCTGCGAGTACATTAACCATTTGCATATTTAATAAAAAATTATATTCCGACATCCTAGTTTGTATCCTTATTTCTCGTCCCAATTTGAGATGGGCTCATGACGTTGTTAAGCAAAAGGACAGCCATATCAACGATGGAACTCTACTATATCAATTGTTCCAGCAATAGTTCAAATCTATTCCGTTCCCCCCTGAGAATCTTCCATGTTTGTGTGCAGTCTCTTTACAAAATATCTATCCCGTTAACGCTTTTGAGCAGCTTACTTTGAAACACCTAACTTGATTTAAAATCTGACATGTGACTATGGGGACTGAGTGAATAAAGGCACAGGCTAATCAGCATTTCCCCATTATGGGCGCACTGTGCAGCATTATCTGTGTGTTGGTGGGAAGAAGCCAACAGTCATTATCAGTGTGTCAATAGGGCATGCGTGCTCGTAGTAAGGCGGCAGCCAGGCCTGGTTCTAAGCGGCGCTAACCTGCTTCAGCCGCGGACACCAGGTGCTCTGTGGCACTCAGCTCCGTTTGGCGACCTTCCTTTGTGTATGCTTTGATGGCGTTGTAACTGTGGGGAGAGTAAGCAGAGCCAAGAGACAGGTTACCGATACAAACTTATGAAGATATGAACCGGCTGCTTTGGACAATCATAACACTATGATACACACTCCTATTTTCAGTGAGTGTATAACAGTGAGAGGAACATTTTGAGAAAGTCTTGATTAGCATTGTGAGATGTGACACTTTGATGTGCAATCCCAATACATATTTATGTTTTGTGTATGATTGACTGTGAATGTGTGCGGTATATGACGTGGCCAACAGGCTACTTACAAGAAGAAGTAGAGACCCCATGAGGCTCCAGCGCCCCAAATGTTAGGTGTAGCTCCTTGGTAGAGCCCTCTCAGACCTTCTTGTTGCCAGACACTCCTCATACAGTGGATGATGCCATTGTATTTAGGTCTCAAGTCCAGTCCGTCGCTTACTGAACGTAAACAAATGGCACATGCTCAAGATCAATGGAAGAAAAAACACGTGAATAACCAATGTCACTGTCACATGTGTTGGTTAGGTACACCTACCTGCAAACCTGATTTTGACTAAATCCAAAGGATGGAGGACCATCGTAGACACTACGCCCCCACTCAGCCCTGCCACTAGGTTCTCCACCTTTACATGTCTTAACAACTGCTGAATATTCCCCGTAATGGAATATGACTTGAAGCTAGATGGGCTTTCGGTTTTGACACTCACACTTCCGTCAGTTGGAGAAGAAGTCATGTTGGCTAGCCAGGCGATCGATAGCTATGTTGAAAATGTGCGCTTCTCTTGGATCTAGTCCTCATCCGTCCACACAGCATGGATTAACATGCTAATCACACTGTTTGCTGATACACGATTATACCAACATTGAATATGTGTGATCTGTCGCTAGTGACCCACGTTTTGGCATGTGGGGGGTGTCTCTGATCACCCTGTCAGTATCCTGTCTGACCTTCCTCAGCAACTGTGACGCTTCTCGTACTGAAAAATAAACGGTGCCACGATATGTGACGTACAAATATCCCACACTGCACCGCGGCCATGTTTGATAACTGGGCTCTATGGCTAAAACGCATAGGCTCAAAAGGGAATGGTGGATTTAACATAATTTCGTGAAGTTGAGAGAAAAGCAAGAATATTGGAAGGGATGACAAAGAGGTGGCAAGGGATATGGGAAATGGAAAAGCAAGACAGATTCGGGGTTCAGGGTTTTGAGGAGAATGCAGATCTGCAGGACTTCAGGGGGAGAGGAAATAAGAAACACTATTTATACGGTAAAGGTTGAGACATTCTAGCTTGAATAAACACCCCGACCTCATAGGGAAGCATCCTACAGGAATTGTTATTTGTTTTTTAAAATAAGTAGAAACAGTAGAGCTGTTTATATTATAACACTGTGAGAAATAGGACAGGGAGACATAACTGGGGAAATCAGGCTGACTGGGGAAAAACTATATGTACTTAAGTAAGGTATTACAAAGTTTCCCAAATTAATTGAGCAAAAAGGTGTTTCGATTTTTAAGTTGAACTTGGTTTTTGAAGAGTGCAGTTCCACTTTGTCCCTGGCAGGGTCGGTAGTGCTCAAATGACGTCGGAAAGTAACCGCTAAGAAAAAACACGAAGAAGTGTGTTAATCCACGTGACCTCACAACATCAACACATGGCCACTCTTTCATAGAATGCATTTCTCATAGAAAAATATACTTTTTATGAATACGCTCACACTTTCTCAACATCACAATGAAGGTTAAAGTGCTGTCCAGAAACCCGGACGACTATGTCCGCGAAACTAAATATGATATCCAGCGTGGTAAGTCCTCTATACATTCACCACAAGCGTGTTCGGCTAGCTTGCTGTTTAGCTTGGTCCGTTCAGTTAACTGCAGGCATACAATTTTTCCAAATAGTTTAGTTGCGAAATAGTTGTAAATGCTACTAATCGATTCAAAACTGACCGTATGGTTTGGACCTCGAAGAGGTTCCCATCTCGGACTCTTATCGCTATTCATTCTACGGAGTTTCCAATTTATGTATACGTTAACAATGTTGCACCTCTACGGTGTTAGAGCAACTTTATGTCAAGAAGTCTGAAGTGATTGAACGCTTCAGCCTTATTGGCAGAACGTTGCTTGAGGATGACCTAAGCTGAAAGTAGAGGTGCAATCTTTTATCGCTATTCCCATTTACTCAGTTAAAATTTACTTACTTACTCAGTTTTTCATGAATAGGGAGGGATCTATTGAGGAATTATGACCCATTTTCTTATTATCTAAATAGTCAGTACAACACCTTTTTATAAACATTCGGTGACATTGTGATTATTAATACTTTGTTTTCCTTTTTAGTCCCAAGAAATTATGATCCAACCCTCAATCCATTCGAAGTGCCAAGGGAGTACACCAGGGCTATGAATGCCACTAAGCTAGAGCGAGTACTTGCCAAGCCTTTTCTTGCTTCTCTGGATGGACATAGAGATGCTGTCAACTGCATGGCCAAGCACTCCACTAGCCTTTCCACTCTGCTGTCTGGCGCATGTGACGGAGAGGTAAACACACACACAATTACCATTTGTTTTATAATTACATAATGTATTGATTTTTACGAAAAGGAATTTACCCCTTTTTATTATGTATGTGAAGATCCATCCCTGCATTTACTTGATATCTTTGGAGGCAAACTTTCAATTTGAATTCCTAAGGTGAAAGTGTGGAATCTGACGAAGCACAATTGTGTCCGCACAATCCAAGCACATGAGGGCTTTGTTCGCGGGATGGTGGTCCGCTTCTGTGGCACTTCTTTCTACTCGGTAAATGTTTATTATTGATAAATGATTTACTATTTTAGCATACAAGACAAAGACATGACCATCATTCTGACTTATGGTTTCTTGTGATAGATTGGTGATGACAAAACGATCAAACAGTGGAATATGGAAGCGCCGGGCTACGGAGTGGAAGAGGAACCAATCAATACTATCCTTGGCAAGGTATGGTTGGATTTATTTTGCATCTTATGAAGAAAGGGAAGACTGTGTAAATATGGTTGTTGTCAGGACATATTCACATAGATTGCTGATCTGCACTGATTCACTTGAAACTATCCAACAAAAATATAATGAAGCTGTTTGGGATGCGGCATTGTCTGCTCGTTTCAGTTTAAAATAATTGGCTTGGCTCTGAAACCCTTTTACTATTAATTGGCATGCTGACTAAACTGTTGCAAATTCCATTGCCTCCAAACAAAACTATGTTGTGTTTTTGATCCAAAGTTGTGACAACTGAAATTGTGTCTCCTGTAGCCTTTATTGTCTTGTCACATGGTTTGAAACTGGAATGGATGATAAACCATGGAGTGCTCATTTATGTGCTGTTCTCTCTACAGACGGTTTTCACCGGTCTCGACCATCATCAGAAGAACGGCACATTTGCCACCTGTGGCCAAACCGTTGACATCTGGGATGAGCAGAGGAGCACTCCCATCCGCTCCTTCAGCTGGGGTGTGGAAAGCTTCAGCTCTGTGCGCTTCAATCCAGTAGAGGTGAGCGGCCTTCCCTCCCATATATAAATACCTGAATATTCATGGCTCAATTACTGGTACAGAATGCAATTGAATGCCAGAAATGTACATAAAAATTGAAGACCTCCACATTCTTATGGAACTTCCTGAAGTTGTTTAGTCAAGGAAATATGATTGTTTTTTTCTTCCAGACGGAGCTTCTTGCTAGCTGTGCTTCAGACAGAAGTATAGTCCTTTACGACATGCGGGAGTCGATGCCACTTAAAAAAGTAAGTAAGGACCAATCGCAAACAAACCTTGTCTAAAATATTTAGTGGTTTTAGGTTCTTTCCATACCTTAGCATTTGAAAGTTTTTCAGAATAGCAAAGAAATTAAGGCATTTTCTTGGCACTCTCAGAGTACCCTGGGTTGCCAGATATGCAAAAAATTGGCATACAAACAGTGTGTCAGCCATGGAAGCAATTAAACGAACTGGAGATTGTAAAAGATTCTACCGTACTCTAAAAAGCCTGGTTCTCTGAGCCCTGTTAAAACACGAATACAATTGTGACAGTCCTTGTGGGCTTCGAGTCTTGGTAAGGGGGTGGTGGGCAGTGACAACTCTCTCCGATATTGTGAATTTGTACTGCATTAACCAGTTTAAACGCTCTGTCAATGTTGCATATTGTACCTTTAACCTTGGATGTCTATTTATCCTCTCAGGTTATCATGACGATGAGAAGCAATACATTATCCTGGAACCCCATGGAAGCGTTTTATTTCACATGTGCAAATGAGGATTATAAGTGAGTGAATGTATTGGGTTAGGTTTTCATATAATACTTTTATAAATGCGTATCCATATTAAATGTGTGTGATCCTCACCCATTGGGTGATTCTCAACCCACGGGTATTAACACGCTGACTCTGGTGTTTTCCTCTAGTCTGTACACGTACGACATGAGGTACCTGGAGAAGCCGGTCACGGTGCACATGGACCACGTCTCTGCGGTGCTTGACGTGGACTACTCCCCCACCGGCCGGGAGTTTGTCTCGGCCAGCTTCGACAAGAGCATCCGCATCTTCCCCAAGGAAAACAGAAACAGCAGGTCAGGCTCCATCCTCACCCATATCACAACTGCTGGTCTTTTTTAATCTAATACGACAGTCAAAAGCCATCTCGACACGAAATAATGATTTTAGTTCCAGTCCTCTTTTTCATTAATAATTCTCGCCTTGGTTACGGACGACATTGCTGAATAGTGTGTCTGAATTCTGTCGCTCCAGGGAGGTGTACCACACCAAGCGCATGCAGCACGTGGTCTGTGTCAAGTGGTCGGCCGACAACAAGTATGTGATGAGCGGCTCAGACGAAATGAACATCCGCTTGTGGAAGGCTAATGCAGCCGAGAAGCTCGGAGTGGTGAGTCCCGACCTTTTTACGTTCTCACGTCAACTAATGGTTCCGCCACACATTTACATGACGCACCTGAACTAGAGTGCTCAGTCTTTACACTGGGTGTCAGACGCACTTGTGGAATTACCCCTCTCCTGGAGGATGCCTCCAATTGTGAATAGTGACTTCAAATGATCTGATATCAAATGAATCAATGCGAGAACCAAGTCACAATGTAAAGTAATGGTGAAATATGCGATGTTAATGTTTATTAATGTTGCAGTAGCTATGTTAATGTTTTATCTATATCTACTACGTGAATTACTATATATTCCTCCTCCAAACACCTACGGCCTCTGGAATCAGTCTTCCCCCGCCATACGATTGACCCACGACAGCTGTGTTTTAAGTGTAGCTTGCCGTTCCCTCTTAATTGTATGTATTTGATGGCTTTAAAGCAACCTCACATAAGCAATGTCTGTGTTGAGGCGGGCAAAATGAACATTCAGCTATCCATCCAGTCAGCTAATCGGCTAGCTATAAATGGAATGCGAAATATGAATTTGACACCAAAGCTGACTACTAAAAACGGTCATTGTGTGGACTTGAGTAAAGTACTTGATGTACATTTTATGTGCTGTGCGCATCACTTCAAAGGCACTGCTATTAGGGTTGATATCATCGCTGATGCCGGTCCTAGTTAGCTCCTAACAGCCATGGCTCTGTGCCTATCTCAGCAGGGGAAGTGTTGGCAATTGTGGCCGGAATACGGCAGTGCCGCAGCCAAGGTTTCCGATTGTTGCTGACTTAGGTCAGAATCACTCTCAATAAGTACAGTGTACCAGTTGGCACAGCATTCCCACTGACAGATCGGAGTCCAAAACGTAAAAAAAAAAAAAAAAGTGGCAGTTGTTTCACAAATATGTAATGGTCAATTGTGAGATTATAACTTGCCTCCAACAATGCTTGGCTGACTTTATGATTTTAGCTTGGACGCCGTTGTTGGCGGTAACATGGTCGGCAAAAGTCTTGGCGCCTGATGCTTCGTTCTGTGTGGTCATCTTCGTACGACTTCTGGGTCAATATGTCTGGACCTGCTCCTGATAGTGCTGGACAATTATGTCCTCTTTTGTTGCATGTCCGATAGCAATTGTTGCATTCATAGTCAGATTCACTCTTCTTTATCCCCTTGATGCAGTTTACAGAGTAGAAAATTGGCCCACATTTGGCACTTGTTTTACTGTCACTTTAAGGGGGGAATTTATTTGCAAGCGTTGCACTTAAATAAATCAGAACAGCCCTGCTACTATCAGCAGTTTAAATCGGCCAATCACTTAAAGCGGGGCACTCAGAACATAATGAAGCATTAAGAATCTAGTTGTACAGAAAAGATTTTTAATTCGGAAGAAATGCTGAATCTAGGCTGTCTCTCTGATCCATGGAAAGAGACATCACTTTAATATTTCCTTGAAGGGCTGAGCTTTTCATATTTAATGGACAGCTTCTCATATAATAAAGTCCCCCCCTGCCTGGAATAAATGTAACAAAGCAAAAGATGATGAGGTTCATTTTGAGGGAACTTTATATACAAATGTTGCATGTGAATTTGTGTCACAGCTTTCCATCTACATCTACTGCTTTCCATCTACATGCTACATACAGAGAAATAGTAAAAGTACATAAACAATGCTTAGCAGACTCCAGCAGGTCTAAGTTGATCACTAACTAATGGCCGTCGTCAAAGAAATTTAATCTGAGGGGCATCAAGAAAATCATTGATTTTAATTACAATGAAAGCCTTGAATGAGTTCTCAAAAGCCACTGCGCTACCAAAAAGACGGCCAGGAGTTGAAAGCTACGTTTTTTTTTCTTCTTTATGGGCAGGGAGGGCCTCTGTTGAGCTGGCGTCTCCGGTTTATAAGCTGTCATTGATTTAGATGTGAATGCGTAGGGGTTGTCAAGCGGAACTTGCTTTACTGCCTCCCGTACGGGCCAACACTTTAAAGTGGAAAGAGCTGTACCTAAATCCAAAACAATCACAACATCCGATACCGGCCCGCCTGCATCTATGTTTACCGTTGCTCAACATTGCCCAAATCTTTCTCTCACAGGCGCTTTATTTCTGTTATTCCCCCTTTCTTCATAGCTCTCCCACAGAGAGAAGCTAGCAGCAAACTATAACCAGAAGTTGAAGGAGAAGTTCCAGTACCATCCCAAGGTGAAGCGTATCGCACGCCATCGCCACCTGCCCAAGCACATCTTCACAGAGGCTAAGGAGCACACCGTGATGAGAGTGGCTCGCCGCAGGAAGTACGTCAAGTGTTCAATTGATTGATTGACCCGCAACTGAAATTATATGATCTTACTTGTTTTAAATTCTGTGTTCAGCCTTATCCTGAGCGTCTTATTAAGACAGTCCCAAGCCCTCCATCTTAGTAGCTCTGATCACGCTGGACTGGAGGCCAGAATAGGGCTTCTATTCAAGTTGTAGTGTCAGGACGTGTTCCCTAATAAGCATCCCTTCTTTAGAGGTAGAGCGTCACCATTAAGTATTAATTGCTCTCCTCAAGGTTGTAACAGGCGTGTTGGTTTGGATCTTGATGTCAGGATAATGTCAATAGTTTATAGAGGCTGTCGTCCTAGGTTTAATTCAGGGCAGAGTTTTTTCACCATTTATTTTATAGACGTTAAAATGCATATGTTTTGTTAGCGGGTGTTAATTGCAGCTTTGATTCGCCAGTGGTTAAGGTCAGCCTCAAGCAATCTGAGCCACTGGTACACATGCAAAAGGGGGAGGTGTTGTTTGTCAAACGCTGACATCACTGGTCAGTGATTCAGTTAATGGAGCAGGTTTTTATGTTGTTTCCAGGACCGATTGTATTGTTGATCCCCAGGCATAGCCCACTTGACTGCATCACGCTGTGCCCCATGCTCCAGATGGAAACTAGCCACCGCACATGTCCTCTCTGACGTGGTCTTCCTAGGCACTACATACTCATTCAATGCTTCCGTGGTGAATTGATTCTGCGCCGGCTCTGCACTGCGGAGAGTGTTATCGTATTTGCTTAGTTATTGATACGATTGAGCCGCGCCACACATGTTTGGACTGAGTCAACTTTGTACTGCTTTCATGTATATTTTAGGCGAGGGGACATTAGTCAATGACGTGTGAACCCCCGGTCAACAATCTCTTCCGGTCTCACCCATCCCACCCCCTTACGTCGTCTGTCTCGCTGCTCCCTCCCCCCCCTCCCCCTCAGTTCGCCCCAGTCACCAGTGAACGTGCGAAGCTCGATGTAACCATGGTTCTCAATCTGTTTTCTAGGGAACGCAACGTGCGCAAACACAGCAAGCCAGGAGCCGTGCCCCTGTTGTCGGAGCGGGAGAAGCATGTTGTGGCCGTGGTGAAATAAGAGAAGAGGCGGCGACCTGGTGGAATCCAGCGGGAGGCGGAAAAACCTCAACATGTCCCACAGTCTCCCAGTGCAGTGACACTGAGACGATGCTGTCACTCAGAGGGATATATATAGATTTAATATTGTATATTAACAGGCTGCCTGTGACTTTTTGGCTTGTTTCAGTACTAGAGTGAGTCATTGGATTTATTTTATTCGATGATTTGTGTCATTGGTTTTGTGTCAAAAATAAAACCCTGATTACTTTTATTCAGGGGATTTTCCCTCTATTGTATACATTCTTTTTTTTTCAAATGTTGGAAGGTCACCATATCTTTATGTATTGCTACCGAAACTCGACAGCAAAAAAATGATGAAAGACACATTTTGGGAAATGTTTTATTAATTAAAAATTGACTTTTTGAACTCTGCATTCTTTGTTATTTGACAGGTGCTAGTTATTTGTTGAACTAATAATGATCACGAATTACCATAGTAGGTTATAATTACGCAAGGCTTCACTGTCCGATCGCGTCATTTTATTATGCCATCGAAGCGTAAGTGAGGTTTTTCTTCTTTGGAATGGGATCAAACTAAAGTTTGTAGGGGGTTAATATTAAAAGCTAAGGGGCTAAAGGGCTTGCTGTGAAAAATATTTATTGATTGTATTTTAAGGGATGTAGCCTACTCAAGTTGGAACCTATACGCGTCCCTTGTTCAGATAAATACGATTGCTTTTGATAACTGATGCTTTTGATGTAAATACATCTCACTGAAGAGTTTGACGTGAACCAATCGAGTCACCTAGTGGTTCATACTCATATGTTTGCTCTTTCACTCACATTACGTGATGAAATATGAATGAGGCTTACTGGTAGTAGTGATGCTCCAGCTGCGAATCATTCCAGTCCGCGTTTTGCAGCCGCTGTCAATGAACCCTCTCCCGTCCGCTCAGCTTTGTTCTACGTGTTCAAGTCGCTCCGCCTACTCTGCCTATCTGGATTTTTTTTCATTGCATCCATTTTTGTGCATTTGAGAAATCTCCAAGAATAACCGACCCGGAGGAAAGAGAGAAACGATAGTAAGACGGGGGAAGGATCACAAACAAAAAAGCACGGACCGGGCACCATTGTTCCAGCATGAGACTAAACCCTTCCTAGAGGATGGCAACGATGGGTTAGACAGGATTTATCATGATTGCAAAATAAAAGGCAAGAGCTTTCTTTTTTTCTCGTAGCCTCGCTAATTTCTCTACACTTCACAGTCTCTCCTGGATGGATGTAACCATGTTTGGACTACCATGATGCTTTAGATATAGACAATGTTGCGTGGAATATTTTAACGCGCTGTCCACAATCCTCACATTTCTGCCTGGAACTATGGGAAGCATCTTCCCATAGATTGACGAGGAGGCTGTACACACTGCCTGCATGGGGAGATCAGAAATCACCTCGTTTGATGTATCACTTCACTTGTAATGATGCAGACTGCTTCCACATTTTAATTGGCCTTTTGATGCACATGTGCAGGTTGCAATGTATGCACTATGTGAGGATTATTGCTAGTTCTGTTGGGGTTAACGTACAGCCTTGTGTCATTCATTTCACCAAGTAGTTGTGAGCAATCTCAATTCTCAGGAAGCCACACACAGGCACACATTGCTCCACCAAATCCCTTCTACTTTTCTTTTGGACAGCTTGACATTAGAATTTGATTCATAGGTTGTCTTGCTATTTATATTGGTATTTCTTTTTTTATTTCATTTAGCAATTGTGTGTAAAGATGTCTGCTCCACACGGGCCCCGGGGCGGCCCTACTGCTGCTGCTGCTGCTGCTCTGGCTGTGGCTGCTTCAGCGGACAGCGCTATGGCGGAGATGCCGGACCTCAGCCACCTCACCGAGGAGGAAAGGAAGATCATCATGGGTGTCATGGACCGACAGAAAAAGGAGGACGCGAAGGAACAGACGATGCTCAAGTAAGGCACAGCGAGTCATCCAGTACATTTTGACGTGGCTGTGGGGTAGGGTTGGGGGTTGGGGGGGTGATGAAAGCGCTGACAACGCTGTCGGTGCTTGAGTAAACCCCTTATTGGCGAGCCGATAGATGGGTTACCAAATCCAAAATTACAGCCACACCAGTTCACGTTTTTTCATTTTCTAATCTGGAAGATTGGGTGTTTGTGATCGAGCTGCCTTCTGACACCACGAGGAGCTGATTCTCCCATTGAGCAACATTAATATCACAGTATTCCATCTTGACAGAACGGTGGCATATATCATGTTGGCACTGAATGCGCTGTCTGCATGCTTCCCCGCTTTGGAAGCTTCTTCTCTCTTTAATTTACTGCAGGGCATCTTTTAATGCGCCTGCGACAGCGGGGGGATTGGGGTGGGGGGGTATATATTGTGCAACCACAAGCGAGCTTTGTTACTTTGTGGAGCTAAACGGGTTGGGTAGGTCTATAACAACCATGCATCGGCGCCATTTTCGAGTAAAGCGTGTCTAATGTTTAACCTTTTCACATTAACGTCACGGGTGGGGGTTGGATGTGGGGTGGGGAGGGGGGGATTACACAATGTGGCCACTATGAAGCATCATCGTCTAAGCCGCGCTGCTGTTGTTAGTGAGCGTGTAGTGTGGACGAGATACAAGATACGAGATCTAACGTTAACCCGTAGTAGATCCATCCAAGGTTTGCCATCGAAAAAGGAAGCGTTTCCCCAGCCTCGTTTGTACAGATGTCGCTCAGAGCGGTTCAGCACCACGGCGCTGTCCGCTGGCTTTTAAGGTGGAACGGACGAGTTTCTCCAAAGCCCGACCCGGCTCGCCAAAATGATCAGTTTTTCAGCATAGCCCTTATTTTCACTTTAGATAGCCCTATTCTGTTCCGATTACCGTAATGAAGGCAGTTTATGGTTATTATATAGGCCTATGTATATTTATATGTATATATAAATATACTTATATATTTATATGCATCTCCAGTCAAATACACTCTTATGTAACACGTTTGTTTTACTGAGTTTCCTGGAACTGGTAGCTATTTATAATGTTTTCCTGGTATTTCTGTCAGCAGGTAGATAGATGTTTGTTTAGTTTCCCTTTGAAAATAATAAGGAAAATAGTTCACATTCTGAGTTTATTACTAATAATAGATGGACCTTTTCACTAGCCTATACTATATATAGTGCTAGACTATGAAGTGTAAAAACTCCACAAAGTGTATCCGGTAGCGAGGGAGGGGATGAGACAATGATGAAACCCATTCAGGATAATGCCGGGAAGCTTTCATTTAGCCACACCTGTCAGGCCTACTATCCACATGGTGTGCGGTCAGTGACCTATCGTGAGCAAACCGGTCTCACCCAGATTGCTGTTGAGATCGCATTAGATCCATTGCTTTTCATCTCCAGGTAAATATTAGCTCAACGACCACATTCCTAATGGAAAGTAGAAGTTGTGTAATCCCCGCACCTCGCACTCGCATGCCAAACATGACTCATGCACAGGCCCCATCCAACACATGACTCCTTCAGCTGTTTGTGTGTGTGTGTGTGTGTGTGTGCGTGTGCGTGTGGTGTGTGCACGTACACGTGCATGTACGCACGTGTGTGCGTTTGTGCGTGTGTGTGTGTGTGTGTGTTCGCAAGCTGTGTGATTCATTCTAAGCCTGTTCCAGCCCCCATCCCCTTTTCTCTTTTCTGTCTGCTTCACCCATAGCTGAGCATGTTTTTTTTCTTCCTTCTCCTCTTTCGCCTTCTCTGAGGTGAATGGATTGTCAGTTGTACTCATGCTGCCCGTGACAGTGACGGCCCAGCCTTGCCAGGCTTGACTTAGCATGCAGTGGGCAGGAGGGGCGGGTACCTTGGTACCAGGGTAACACGCTAAATTGCCGGCTGGCATCGGCTCACTCTAGCCGACCGACTGTACCAACTGTAACTCTGCGCTGCTCACTCCAGCCTCCTTACAGCGGGGAAGCGTGGAAGACGGCAGGAGGTCAAAGGGTCCTTTGTGTCGAATGCTCATATCCTAATTTGCATGAGTATTGTGTTTCCAGCACCTTGGCCCCTGCCTGCCTTTAGTTACCGGAGGTCTGGTGTCTCCAGAAGGGCACGCAGGAGACAATAGCAGTGGTAGCCAATCAGCCGGTCTCGAAGGATGTGAAGAGAGAAAAACGATTTTATCTTTCAAAGGCAGGGAAAAAGAAAAAAAAACTCACGGCTCAGTGCTGCCGTGAACGCTCTGCACAGACGTCACCAAAGAGTTTTTCTCACGAAAGCTCCCATTGTCTTGTCGAACGCCAACGAAATCGCTCCCAGTTATTTTTTTCCCTTCCCAGTATTTAGAAGATGAGTCATCCTGACTCACCACCACCACCAATGCAGTTAAACCTCCCATTTCCTTCTTTACCTACCAGTTAGACGAAGCACACACCACATCCTGTCATATACGCAGCGTCTCGTTCCCAGATACAACTGCGCTGGCTTAACGTCGTCATCTCTTTGTTGGTCTCAAAACAGCCACCACATGCCCCCTGTTTCCTATTTATCCACTGTCTGATCCACGGCCTGAATGGTATTTCTGGGGGAAATTATTATTATTAATTATTTGGTAGAGATGGGGGAGAATATTAGAGGGAGTAGCATCCAGCTGCAGAGTTTTGTGTCAAAGTGTTTGTGAATCTCCTCAATCCAGCTAGGAGCCCAACTGTCTGATTAAAACATGCGTACATGTGTGCATGCGTGCACGTGTGTGTGGTGTGTGTCCACCTGCGTTCAGCAGTCCATAGGAATCTTCTAATGGCCCATTAGGTGGGACACCTGCAGTCTTCACAATTAACCCCATATCCCCACTGAGGAGTGATCTCATAACCTTAAGCTGATGCCATTAAAGCGCTCTGCTGTACTTTTAATATGTGTAGAGTGTATAGTACACACACACACACACACATGCAAAGGCGTGACTCTAATTAGGCAGCGCTCCAGCTGCATTTCAGACGTCAAAGGAACTGCACGAGAGCAGTCATTCAGCTTAGCTCTCCATGCACCAGTGAGCCCTGAGCAGTACAGTAGTGACGGATGAGGGACCCTCACCCAGGCCTCTCTCTCTGGCTCTCTCTCACTGTATCTCTTTGTATCTCTCTCTCTCTCTCTCTCGCTCTCTCTTCTCTTTCTCTCTCCTGCTCTCTCTCTCTCGCTGTGTATCTCTTTTTCTCTCTCTCTCTCTCTCTCTCTCTCTCTCTCTCTCTCTCTCTCTCTCTCTCTCTCTTTCTCTCAATCTCTGTCATCTCTCTCTCTCTCTCTCTCTCTCTCTCTCTCTCTCTCTCTCTCTCTCTCTCTCTCTCTCTCTCTCTCTCTCTCTGTGCATCTCTCTCTCTCTTCTCCTCCCTTTGTCATCCAGCTGCCTGTAAAGGGGGTGAATCAGTGAGCCCCTCTTTTAGGGTCTTTGAAGAATAAAGTCAGTGTACCCTTAGTGATTTATTTTGCGAAATCCCACAAAACCTCTCCGGCTCCGCCCCTCCCCGCATCGTGCCCCAAACCCACGCCCTACTTCCAGGTTGTGGAAGTCCTTCCGTTCTTCTATCCTTTTTCCCTCCCTTCCTCATAGTTTCCTCTACAGCCCATATCTATCTTGGTTGTTAAACCGGCTGCCGATTGTGTTTGGGGTCCCGGTCCCGATGGCAGAGAGCAGGGGTGCTCCGTCTCTTGACAGCCCAGGTTACACCGTCTGCTCTGGACCCAGGGACGCCCTGCGCTCTCCTTTCCCCTGCTTGTTTCTCTGAGGTGTCCGCCTGCGAGGTCACACCTGTCCTCGGCCTAAATGGCAGGGGACGCTCGGTCAGGGAGAACCCCCTGTCTGCCGACAGGACTCTTGTTAGAAGTGGCAGGGATGCATGCCCATATGGATTTGGATTTGAAGAGTTACTAAGTCACTCGTGACTTAGTACTGCTGTCTCTATTGTCTCTAATGTCTTGGGGAAGTTTGTGCCGGTAGGTTAAGCATGAAAGTAACACGAGTGGTTGAAAGTGGGTCTTTCAATCTATATCTCTATCTGTTATGTTGCATTCCATGACTGTGTTTTATTTTGTTATAATTCATCTTTTGCGCTGTAACTCCTGGATTGTGTGGTTGCAAATGGGAAAATGTTTTGTGTTTTTGCGTGTGTGTGTGTGTGTGTGTGTGTGTGTGTGTGTATGTGTGTGTGTGTGTGTGTGTGTGTGTGTGTGTGTGTGTGTGTGTGTGTATTGGAAAACCACTACCTGCCTACCCGTTTGCAATCCAACGCCATAGTATCTTTCTGTGTGCGTGCGTTGCATGTTGCGTGTGTGTGTGTGTGGGGGGGGGGGGGGGTTTGAATGGGTCTACAAGTAGCTGTTCTATCAACTATGGATTACATATACAGTCCAGCAACACTCCCCTCCACTCCATCAAGCCCCCGGTCATCTCCCTGTCAGAGGAGCTGGAGAAGGCAGCAGCAGCAGGGCCAGGGGCGGACAGAGACACAGAGCAGCCCTCTTGGGTCCCCGGGGGGCCAGAGGACCCTTCTGCTCCACAGAGAGTAGGAGGGCAAGTGATTGACAGAGAGGAGAGAAAGAGAGAGAGAGAGAGAGAGAGAGAGAGAGAGAGAGAGAGAGAGAGAGAGAGAGAGGCAGTGGTGGTAGAAAGTGGAAAGAGGGATGGAGACAAACACAATCACAGGTGCCAGCGTGCTTTTGTAGCATTTGATAAAGGCGTGTACGAGCTGCAGGTGCACTTGCAACCGGGAGCATGTGTGTGTGCAGAGCATACACATGGGTCCATTTGGACACACACACACACACACACACACACACACACACACACACACACACACACACACACACACACACACACACACACACACACACACACACACACACACACACACACACACACACAGCAACCATGTTACAGAATTCAAAGCTTTTTTGTTCATTTTGCTACATTCCACACACACAGAAGAGGGCAGGATATCTATGGATGTGAAATGAGGCGAGCCAATGTTCAGAAGCTTCCCACTGGACCGCACGAGAACGCACACACACACAGACACACACACACACACACACACACACGCACCCATCCACACAGACGCACACACACACACACACACACACACACACACACACACACACACACACACACACACACACACACACACACACACACACACACACACACACACACACGCACACACACTGCTTCCCATACCATGCAAACTGCAGATTCTGTCATAAGGCTTCCAGTGACTCCCTTCCCCCATCACTTGGCCCAGGGGGAAGGCAGGAAGAGGAAGTGGGAGAGAGAGAGAGAAAGAGGGAGAGAAAGAGAGTGATAGAAATTGAGGCAAATAGAGAGGGAGAGGCTATATGTCTTGCCTCTATAAAGCAAAATATTGCATGGTGCCAAAATGAATTCATCAATGTACAAATACAAATAGAAATCTGTCAGCTTTATCTGTCCGCTAATCTGTCTAACAATCTGTATATCGTCTACCTGTAACCTGTACATCTATCTGTCTATCTGTCTCTGTCTCTCTCTCGCTCTCTCTTTCTCGCGCTCTCTCTCTCTCCCTCTCTCACTCCCTCTCCATCTCTCTCTCTCTCGCTCTCACTCTCTCTCTCGCTCTCTCTCTCGCTCTCTCTCTCTCTCTCTCTCTCACTCTCTCTCTCTCTCTCTCTCTCTCTCTCTCTCTCTCTCTCTCTCTCTCTCTCTCTCTCTCTCTCTCTCTCTCTCTCTCTCTCGATCTTTTTATATCTATCTGTTTTCTTGCAATTAGACCTTTTCATTTTACCGCTGTGACTGCTGAGCAGTTCAATATTATCCTGATTATTAAGCTGGATTTGAACGGATTATATCACATCATTAATCAGTAGTACTATTGTTTCGTGGACGTTTATCCTAGAAGTTAGGCTGCCTTGGAGCAACGAACATAGGTCTGAGGGCAGTGAATGTAAGGGAAAGAGCCAAACAATGGAGAAGGTCAACATACACAACAGAGACCACAGGGTAGAACACTGAGGGCACAACGCATGGGAAGAGGAAGGAAGTAATAAAAAGAAGAGGGGATAGGATGCAAGGTATAGGATGTGAGTACTGCAGAGGACGAGAGGGAAGAGGAACACGGGCGAGAAGATGAGAGACCCTGACGTCTGAGATGCTATCAGCTCTCCTGGCTGTCACTGCTGATATGACAGCACAGCACACCGTCCCAATGACAGAGGAATCAGCCTGCCATCTCCTGTAGCTAACTGTTGTCCTGCTCGCCACAGCACAGCACGGCGCTTCAAAGTCCAAACGGCGTCCATTGTCCCCCGTTTTTGTTCCAATTCGCATTGGCATTAGTCAGCACAGGTGCCATTCTCTGTGTGCCTTCTTATCCGCTGCAGAGCGTTTGAAGGGGATTTTCCTGTTCGCCGGCTTCGTGTGTGTGATTTATAAATGCCCTTGTTGATAGATGATTTGTAAAAGAAAAAAGAAAAACTTTAATTAAGAAGTGGTTTATTGTAACTACATAAGGGATCTTGCTCGCTGTGCTATAAAAGGCCGTACGGTTTTTATATAGGTCTCCCCGCTCCCCCTTCGTCGACAGACTAATTGATTGTGCAGGAGTTTCCCGTACAATTCCCCAAGGAGCCCAAAAACAAATGTGCAGTTGAAAAAGTTAAATCTCTTCAAGGTACTAAAAGCATCAGTACATTTGGGGTCAAACTATTGGCTTGGCCGTTTGTTTTCATGTTGACGTTGTGGGCGGATTACGCTATTCACAGCTATCCACCGCTATTCACAATCCTACATCATTGGGCATCCTCTGGCTCCGCTCAACAGATGCTGACTAAAGATGGAGATTCATCACCATATGCATGCACAGGTGTGATCATGGCCTGTGTGTAGTGGGTGCATTTGAGTACAGACCTTACTGTACAGATTATAGATCCAGTACGAACAGCAGACATTCGGGACGGAGGAGGACACACCGATGGTATCACTACGGCTGCCTAATTAGCATCCTGACCTCTCTGTCTAACTACAGTGTAGAACACATCCGAGCTCAACGCAGTCCAACAAGGGATAAGGGGGGAAGGGAACATGAACAAGTATCAGGTGACGTAAAGATGAGGCAATGCATTATGTATATGGAGGACAATGGAGAGGAGGTATGGGAACAACAAGTCAGTCAAAGCGAAAGCCAGGGTGACTGAGAATGACAAGGGCTAGAAGGCGGGAAGGAGGGATCGCGGGGATAGCGGGGGAGGGCCCTGGATTGTAGTTCATCATTTTTATGACCCACCCTATCACCTCAACCCTGTGCCCCCCATCACCCCTGAGTAAAGTCAATGTGGGGAGGGTGTGTGTGTGGAAGATTTATGACATGTGAGCCATCTGAGGAGGTGGCCGCCTGCGCTTCAAGGGGAACATGCTGGTTCTCCTTATATACGCTGTATACGCTAACGTTGAAGTTAGCATGTATAGCGCCCATGTTAGCATAATGAAAAGCACAAGCAGGGAGGTACACTCAGTGTAGGATGAGGAGGGTGGGGTCCCAATGGAACCATTGTGCAAGGCTTTGGATATGATCATTAAAGCTTGCTTTTTTTTACTGTCGCTCAAACTGCTTCCTGGTTTGGAGGTGACGTTGATATGTGTCATTGTTGACTATCATCGTTTCAGTCAGAGGTTTTATGGGATTTTGCTAAATAAATCATTCAAGAAACACTGACTTTATCCTTCAT
Source organism: Gadus macrocephalus (assembly GCF_031168955.1). Classification (NCBI taxonomy): domain Eukaryota; kingdom Metazoa; phylum Chordata; class Actinopteri; order Gadiformes; family Gadidae; genus Gadus; species Gadus macrocephalus. The sequence goes on along the minus strand of NC_082392.1, from coordinate 15,084,048 downwards.
GACCCTTAAAGAGTGCGGTGCGAAGTCGTTACACACTCTTCAGCGTTAAATCCACCCTGTGCTCCAAACTCTGTGATCTATGGTCATGGGCTGAGGTTCATAGTGTGTATTGTTGTTTGCACCCATGAGGGAATAAAAGTTTGGTAAATAATAAATACGATGAAGAGAGAAAATGTCAAGGAGAGAAACATCATCCTAATGTCAGAGTATTGTGAAAATAAATGTTTTGGAATACTATAATATAGCCCTGACATTTATTACCGTCACCAATTTGAGTCCCATACAAATCTTTTGACTCTAAACACTGGTACTACTACAAGTTAAGAAGGAAGCTTTGGAATAATTTGAGTCAAATGCACCACAGCCCACCTTCAGATTATTGTACTCCTCACTCTGTTTAAGTAGCTAAATGTAATACCGTTTTTTTTTTTACTTTGTTTACCTTGCAATTGCAATTACAGGGTATCCATTACACAGGTATCTCTTTGTCTATCTGTGCTGCTCGTGTACAATTCTGCAGTGTGAAGCAGGTGGCCTGTCCAGTGACTCAACCGCACGTGTGCCTCAAACACACTCCCTTTTACTTTCTGTCGTTGTGGCTCATTCTGCTCTGATTTTTTCTATAGAGGTAGCAATTCTAGGGAAAATGATGACATAGGACTGTGCCTTGTTACCGGGAAATACAGATAGTATAGAACACTCTAGAATTAGTTTGTGGCACGCATTACAGATTCTCTTAGAATTACATTTATTAATAACGATATGGACTTTAACGTTGTTAGCTAATGTTGGCAGAAATGTAGCTTATACTTAACTTTTTTTCGAAGGCGTCCTCACTACTTTCATCGGCTTGTTGTTTGACTTTACAATAATTTCTTCAATGTCGACTCACACAATAGAATAGAATAGAATAAAACAAATCTTGAGAATCTTAACACTTCTTAGCACATTAGCAACAGCCTCGATTCATGCTCAGGAAGCCCTCATGTTAAACGCTATTAGTTTTAGGGCCTGTGTGTTGAGCCTGTACCCATAGAGCCGACATAGTTCAGGGTCACTCCCAGTGCTCTAGGTAGATTACAATGGCAGCCCACGGACATCAATGGAGAAGAGATGGAGCGCTCGTTGTCATTATGATGTCACTAATGCAGCAATGGCCTCTTATATAAGCATACTGTACAGAGGAAGACGCGCTGTGTAGACACACTTCAGTGGAAGCTCCCGTTGTAACGCACACACACACACACATGCATGGTAGACACTGTATAGGCCACTAAGCACGATGCCACAGGCAGAAGGTGCCTTGTAAGTAGTCCAAGAGCAGTATATATGTGTTTAGCATGTAGAGCCACCATGCATATATGGCGGCTTGGATGATCTACTGCGGCATGCTTGTTGTTTTATGTGCGCAATACGATGACAACCCAACAGACCCGCTTGACGCTGTCCCACAGTGAAAACAATGGCTTCAGAGAGCCAGGGAGAGAGATATAGTAAATGGAAGTGTTAAAGAGAGAGATAGGGAGGGGACTGGAGAGAGAGAAAGCTAGTAATAGAGTCAGAGCAGAGAGAGAGAAAGAGAGAGGGCGAGAGAGTGGATAGACTTTGTGATCCCAGGCTCAAGCTCATGACTGAAGTCCAATGGACGCTCTCCTGCTAATCCCTCAATGTTGCTCGTCTCGCTGAGATACCACCATCGCCATGGCGATATTCGAGTTGGCCAGAATGCGATGCGTGTTTACTTTGTGTGTGTTTCTATCGGTGTGGGTGTGTTGTCGTGAGTTGTCTTTCTGTGCAACGCCATTCATTTCCTCAATCATCTGTCATTGTTTGTCTTTTGGGGCGCAGTTCAGCGGGACGGTGTGACATCAGCGACCTTCATAGCCCAGGTTACTACAGACTTATAAATACTCCCCCCCCCCCCGGACCCCCAAATGGATGGCTATTGGGATGGCCCGGCAGGCTCTGCAAATCTGTGGGAATCCTCTGCTTGCTTCTAAAATCGACTGTAGCCATAGTCAAAACAGATCTGTTCCGAGAAGGGGACAGATGTTGAGGGACAGAGTTCAAGTTAATTTCACTCGTACAGTATTGTGCTTCCATCTGTTTGTCTAGTCAAACATGTCCACGGCAATGTCACATTTCTCCCCTTGAATTTTGGTTGGGAAAGCTGTTCCTGTCTAGTGTGACAGCACCGCTTCGCAGGCGGTTTCAACCAGCTGGGCCTTTGTGGGTGTGTGTGTATAAGTGTGCGTGTGTGCTTGTGTGTGTGTGTGTGTGTGTGTGTGTGTTTGTGTGTGTGTGTGTGTGTGTGTGTGTGTACCATCATAGGTTATTCATCAGTGATATTTTAGTGAGGTGGGTGTGTGCCAAGTGCAGTTCGGTGATATCAAATAGCCTACTGCTCGTGGCTGCATGTGTACACACACTGTATGTTTTCAATTTAGCAAAGGGGCCGAATCGTGACACGCCGGAGCCGTGAACTGAGATAGGAAGCCACGAGGAGCAGCCCAGCCCCTCAGAAGGCAGGGTATCCATTACCTCTCTATTGTTAGACATAGCCAGGCTATTATTATAACCTGGAGTGAGACAGGGACGGCTGACTGCCGTTTTAGCACTGCCCACTTACCGACTCACTGAAAGGGACCACAACAAGAACCGTCATGGGTACAGGGGCGGGGCGGGGGGCGGGACTAGCCAGGTTGAGATCGAGTAGAAGGCGGGGCACAGGGCAGTAAGAGTGACAGCATATCATTGTCACGGGTCAGGGGTCGTAGGCGAAGGAACAGTGGGATGAGGCTGATGTGGATGAGATGATCTGCGTGGGGCTTGGTTGAAGCTGTTGCTAGATAGAGGTTGTTTTCTGGAGCTCGGGGAAGAGGAAGTAGAAGCGGTAATGGAGCATATGGAATTGGGCAGACAAGGGGTCATTAGCTTTGGTGTGCGATGGAGTGGGCGTCTTTAGTTTGTTTTTGTTTTGGAGACAGTCTAGAGAAGGGCACCATTGGAGCTGGTCTACTGTGTGAACATGAGGGGACATCGGGCAATGTCAGCTGCCAAGAAATCGCTGATGACCGCAAAAATGAAATGTATCTGTGTCAGGTTGAATAAAGTGAGACGGACGAAACGCTACAAAGTGTGCGCGTCCTGGTGCCCGACAGGCTCTCATATGCTAATATGAAAGCGTTTACTAAAACCCACATAGTAATGTGCAAAGAAATGTAGACACGGCAATGGTAAATAATGATGAATAGCAGTTCCCCAGACCCTGATCTTAAACCTATATGTGCACTATCAACGCTATCTTCATTAATTAATGCTGGAAGAGACCAGAGCGGATGGGTAAAACAGTGCTTAGCGGAATGGTTCTGACACTTTTCCTGGGTGTGCGCCGGTGAACGTAGTACCGCTGGGCTCTGAGCTGAGTTGCTGCTGCCTGAGAACCTCCCAGGATGGAAGACACCCAGTAGCTCAATTCTCGCTTGAATCCTGGCAGGTAATCTGAGGAAACAGATGGATTTTTAGTTATATTTGGCAGAAGATTAGCCAACCCCCCCCCCCCCTCTTCCACCTCCTTCTCCCCCTTCCTTTACATTGCTCAGTGAAAATCTGCTGGTGCCAACTCCTGTTTGACTATCTGAATATTAATCCCCGATCAGGAGGGTGGTCTGCCTCCGCCTGTGCCGTTCCGATTGCCCTGTTCTGATGAGTGTGCTCCCCAGCCCGGCCTCAATGCTATCGCCGCTCTGTAAGGACCACATGCCCGTCCCCTTCACCTGAGCTCCAGCTCCCAGCCCTCCCCTCTCTTCTCCACCCTCCACCCCGTCCTGCTGTGTCGCTATCGAATGGTGTCCTCTACTTGGTTAGGGTTGGGCTGATTTAGAGAGAGAGAGAAAACTAAAAAGAGGGAGGGAGGGAGAGAGAGAGAGAGAGAGAGAGAGAGAGAGAGAGGGAGAGAGGGGTGGAGGGGGGTTGAGAGAGAAAGAGAGAGGGAGAGAGACAGGAGGGAGGGAGGGAGGGAGGGAGGGAGGGAGAGAGGGAGATGGGAGAGAGAGGGAGAGAGATATGGGGGGAGAGAGAAAGAGAAAGAGAGGGAGGCAGAGGAGAGAGAGAGAGAGAGAGAGAGAGAGAGAGAGAGAGAGAGAGAGAGAGAGAGAGAGAGAGAGAGAGAGAGAGAGAGAGAGAGAGAGAGAGAGAGAGAGAGAGAGAGAGAGAGAGAGAGAGTATGTTTGTCAGGCCAGGTCTGTTTATGTCAGCCTTGCGGGACCTCTTGAGTAGCAGCCAAGAGGTCTATATTAGTGATGTTCCCTCCACTTTTCTACTGTGTCTTTACAAACTGTTCTGCATGCGTGGTGACCTCCCATCCCAGCTTTATTGTCAGAGGTGGCGTCAGGTCAGACCGTTCATCTCAGAAGTGACTTCAACTGCACATTAGAGTCATCCCCTTGGCGGTGCAGACAGGCTCGGGGTTCTGTTAATGATGTATGTGCTTGGTATTTACCCACTGAGCCAGATTATTCCCTTATGATCCAATTATCAGTCGGTCTCTTGTAGATTCCTGGGGCCTGGAGGGTCATAGCTTAGCTGTGAGATCCAGCAACCAGGCCAAGCCAACACCCAAACGTCTGGCTATCTGTGTTCAGGGCTGTCAGCAGCGCCAAGAGCAGGGACATATCTCACTCCTCAATCATTGAGGTAATCGCTCGCATCTTCAGGGTAGACTACAACTACCGGTATCCAGATTCCCCAACACTGGCTCAAGGATGCCTTTA
>NC_082392.1:15061776-15074276 GCF_031168955.1 Gadus macrocephalus | reverse complement strand
ATTAATTTAGATGAATTGTGACCAGTAAATACAGACTACTTTTTGTGAAATCAATGATGGCTGCTTTTTCTTCGAACCATGTTGTACAATAACGTCCCTCTTTCCTTTCCCTTTGTCCTGGGTTTCTAACTGGCCGCTGTTCCCCATCCAGTTCCTCATCTGCATTTCTTTGGCTTGTGTGGGCTCTTACTGTATCCGCTTAGTCCTCTTTGATGCATCTCCCCTGCTGTACTGTCTCTGCATTTTGACTTGATCTTCAAGTAGGCTACTGAGTGTGAACATCTGTTTACCTACCTGACTGACTACATTGACTCAGTTTCCCTGAAATGCTGCAATGTTTTGTGCTACCTGCATCTCCATTGGCTGTGGAGCTTTCCTCTTTTAGACTTTCCTACTGGATCCATGATCCATGTTATTTGTGCCGGTGTATAGTATTATTATTACTGTAGCTATAAGTATTTGTATTATTCTCTTCTTCAACATTCAGACATATAATTTCTTCTGCAATGGGTGCTCTTTCTCGCTCTCTCTCTCTGTCCCTGTCTCTCTCTCTCTCTCTCTCTCTCTCTCTCTCTCTTGCAAAGCAACAATGTCTCTCTGCCTATCTCTGTCTCGTCTGTCCGTCTGTTTCTTTGTGTGTCTCTCTTGCTCTCCCTCTCTCCACTTCACCCCACTTTATCTCTTTGTCATTTTCCCTCTCTCCTCTCTTTGTCTTCGGTAACTACCTCTGTCATTCTCTCTCTCTCACTCTCTCTCTCTACTTATCTGCCGCTGTCTCTGTCTCTGTCTCTCTCTCTCTACATATCTCGCTCTGTCTTCTGTGAAACAACAAAAACTGAATGACTGATTCTCTGGCTGGTTGTCACCTGTGCTGTCCTGGTGTCCTCCTCCTCTCTCTGCTTTTGGTTCTGGTGGACCCCCTCCTCTGCCCCCTCCCCCTCTCAGCTGTTGGTCCCACTTCTATTGTCCAAAGCCCGCCTCCTCAGTGCTCTGTCAGGCCATATTGTCTTTCCCACAATGCCTCTGCCTCTTCCTTGTTCTTGAATGTTCCAGTCACAGTGTTGTTTGCTTATTTGAACAGGTGGTTTGCCTTTAGTGGGATCACTGAGCTGGTAAATAACGTTCTTCAGCCCCAGGAAAAGTCCAAAAATGACAAGGAGCCCGAGCCTGACGCGTAAGTAAACAGCCCCGATCCCTGCCTCTGAAAATCCCCCTCTGCCAACCTCAACCACAGAAATCTCATAATAAAACTCTCCCCTATGAAGGTTGAGCATGAGGTGCTGCCACCCGGTGGCCACACAGCGTCCTGTTGACTTGGGAATAGCTTCTCAGAGCATGCCAGCCAGGGGGGTTCTAGCGAGTTTCTCCTAACGTTACATCCAACACTTACACAGACTTCCACCACACCCTGAGTGTTCTCACGAATCATGCTGCTGTATAGCACGTGCAACAAGAAAGGTGTCTCAGATTGACGTACAACACACTATATGTAACCTTAGATATATATGTATCCTGAGGGCTTCGGCAGCGTTTAAAAGTTGTTCTTCAACGGTAACTAGTTTGGATCTGTCATATCTCCAAGAGGCGGGCTCATGTTTCGGGGCATGTTTGGCTGAGCCCAGGCAGGGCCAGAGGTAAGACGGCTCCGATTCGCAGGCGTTGGGGCGGGACAATGAGCTGCGTACAGTTACACGTCAGCTGTGGCGCCTGCGTTTGCCCGCGTATGACCCCGATGGGTACTGTGACCTTCGGTGGACAATGTTGGCCCTGCACTTTGGCCAACATCGGTGGAGCCATTATCTCCCGCTGTGACCTCCAACTCCGCCCTCACTTATCATCACCACCCAACTTTTTATTGTATTCATTCTACCGCTGAGACAGATATGTTGTTTTCCCGGCATACAAATACTTATAGACATCGTACACTCATGCACGCACGCACACACACACACAGAAAGACAGGCAGACAGACACACACACACACACACACACACACACAGACAGATAGACAGACAGACAGAAAGACAGACAGACAGACAATCAGACAGACAGACAGACAGACAGACAGACAGACAGACAGACAGACAGACAGACAGACAGACAGACAGACCGACCAACGCTAAATACGATGAAGAACTTATGAAGAATAATACTTGACTTCCATGCTAGCATTACTAGATATCGCTCAAAGATTAAATCAGCTTTCCTCGCTTTCTCAGACGGCTCGCTATCTATCTTCCATGGTGTGCCAAAAAACATTGTGTTTTAAAAGTAGCATAGGAACAACTTTTATTTTGTACGCTTGTAGTTGATATATTTTTGGCTGCTCCACACAGATGTTGAATATTGATTAGCATTTGGCTCCATTTGCTAACTTTAGCAAACCAGCCTCAGAGCCGATGTTGTGCTGCCACTGTCGAAGGCCACTTTTGGAAAACATTGAATGGGTACCAAAAACCCCAGAACAATAGTGTTATCACTATTGTCCTCCAGTGAGACCTGTTCAACACGTTTACTTGCTAATCTCCACTCAGAACAGTAATCCTCACACAGGTCCAGATAAAAGCATGCTTCAGCACAATGGCGGGACACTCATACATGCACATGCCCATCAATTACATTTTGGGCACTGAAGGTGCGTTTGTGGACGAGCGCAGCATGTTTGTCTCGCAGGGCTCTGTGTGGTAAACGGATAGTGCTGCTCAATAATTCACCAGCGCTAATGAATTTTGCAGGGGGACATGTGGGGCCAAACCAATTCTGATCATCCATGTTATGAAGTCAGTGCAGTGTTTAGTTTCCAGGGAGACGCTCGATTGACACGTGTCATACAAAATGCATGTGAAGAGTACATAGTTCAGGCTTTCTGCCAGGGCCTCTCAGGACCTGTTAGAATGGTTGTTCACCTTCAACAGGAGCTGTTAGTCCATCTGTAGTAAGAAGAGATGACCAGCACCGATCCCTGACTTTTATGTATATATTAAAAAGTCTAAGATCAGTGTAATCAGTGTGATCAGTGTAATAGGGTAAGTAATTTATGAGATCATTTTACACACAAACCCTGATTTGACTTTTAGCCACCTTGTTCAAGGATGTTCAGGGTTCAAACCCAGAACCATTTGGCTGGGAGTTGAGCCTCCCCCTGGTACCACACTGCACTATTTGCCCTTCTTTTGGACGTCCGACATATCTGCCCTCATGCCCGTCTATGTTTGTGATCTCTTACGCTGGAGGTCTGTGACGCAATTTTACCGTGTGTGTTTCGTATATGATGTGTCTCTTTGTCTCGCAATGGCATTATCCATCTCGCCTTACTGCTGGCCGCCGATATAGAAACACGGGGGCAAATGATTCATTAAACGCTGGGGAAACCTGAGAAAGTGGAATTAGGTGGTGTTCTTAAACTTGCAAAGCAAATTTGATACACCAACCCCCCGACACCCAGACACACAAAGCTATCAGGGACCAAAGAGTTTAGCGGACAGAGTCTGCTTTTACTTTCAACAATGTCATGCATTGTGCATGTCTGCAAGGTCAAATTGGACTGAATCATTATGGGAGTATATTTATAGTTTGTCAGATATAGTTACCTTAACATTGAATTCAAAACAAATATGTGGTGTTTATATATCTATGTCCAAGATGCGAGTGAATCCCATATTCCCTGCTAGTAGAGAATAAAAGCAGACACTGTAAGAGTTTTCAAGAGTTATTCTAAACTATTAGAAACGTCAGTTTGGTCTTCCTGGGAACATATAAACATTTAGGTCACACACACAAAAAGAAGAGCACAATTCTGCGGTGAGCCTTGTAATGGAGCGTTGCATTCCCCTGACCGGCCTGCTCTCTGCTTGCTTACAGGAAATTGCACCAGCAGTTTGAATCCTACAAGGACCAGGTGAAGAAGATGGGCGAGGAGACCAAGCCGGCTCTGGACCAGAAGAGTGAGGCCCCTACCTGTGGGATTTGCCATAAAACCAAGTTTGCCGATGGCTGTGGCCACCTCTGTTCATATTGCCAAACTAAATTCTGTGCTCGGTGTGGCGGCCGGGTGTCTCTGAGGTCAAATAAGGTAACCCTGGCTTCCATGTTTTGTTGGCACTTATTACTATTTGCTGACACTCACAACAGTCATGCATGCACACACACCACACGCGCACACACACACACACACGCACACGCACACGCACACGCACACGCACACGCACACGCACACGCACACGCACACGCACACACACACGCACACACACACACACACTCACACACACACACACACACACACACACACACACACACACACACACACACACACACACACACACACACACACACACACAAACACATTACATCTCACACACCCTTAACCCCAACGGGCCTTCTGCTGCTCACACTACTTTTTTAAATCCAAAGATTATGAAACATTGACATTTAAATCTGGATTGGGGGGGAGGGGAACAGACCCAACATTGCATTAACGGCCGCTCATTCCGCTCAGATTATGGACACAGATTATAAACATCCGGTCCAATCATTAATGCTCACAAGTAAACACTCACCCTGAATGCCTTCTTATTAACTCGCTTCACTTTCAACAGCTAACATTCACGCAACACAACACCTTCCCTTATCTCTGTCTAACTGTCCAACTGTCTAACTGTCTACTGTCGACTGTCTAACTGTCTAACCGTCTGTCTATCTAACTTCAACTGTTTGTCTTCCATGCCACTGGAGGGCGCTGTTGCTCTCCTTCTGTCTTTATCCTAAAGGAATCTAGTTTTACTGTTGTTTATTTATTTTCTGGTAGCAGTGCTGGTATCTTTAGCTAACCTCGGTCAAATCCGCCCCCACGAGAATAAGCCGGGGCTTTTAGCATTTAGACTGCTTAAAATTTAGCATCATGAGCTTAGCTGTTTTTTTCTTTTTTTTTCTCATGTGATGCTGACCAATCCTCTGCTGTTAGTATATCAGATGTGTTTTGGTTCTACTGCTAATGCCTCTCACTCTTTCTCTCTCACGCTCTCTGTCTGTCTGTCTGTCTGTCTGTCTCTCTGTCGGTCCGTCTGTCTGTCTCTTTCTTTCCATATCTCTCTCCCTGTCTCTCTCTGTCTGTCTTAAACTCTGCATTTCCCTGTTCCCTGTCCCTATCCCTTATTGCGGTCTTCCTTCTCTGCTGCATTCCTGCTTTCATGGAATTGCACCAGGAGGACAAAGTGGTCAGCAAACCCTTTTCTGTGTTTCCCTTGGATTGTCTCTCTTACTACAAACATCGCTCATCCAAACGCTGTCATGATATCTATACACATACAGTGGTCAAAACTAATCTGAAACCTGCCCCAGACTAATCTCTGTCCGTCCAATCTGTCTGTCTGTGGGTCAAATGGTGGTCAAGTAAAAAAATCGATGGCAAGCAATACAAATAATTGTATTGTTTTCTATTGCTATTGGTTCACATAAAAATATATTTGCATTGATGGCAGAAATAAATAGGAGCAACCGGATGATTAGGAAAAGCCTAATCGCACGCTTAGATTAAGTGCAGCTCTGATGGATGTACAATTTTCAACCGAGTCGATGCTCAACCATTTCTCCAGTAGGGTGGTACTGATCCATTTTGTACCGGCAACATGGATCAAACAGAAGCTTGAAATGACCAAAACACAGTATTGAATCTGCCTAGGGCTGTTTATCTGTACCATTCCACTTAACAAATATGGCATTTCATTGATTCAGCAAGTTGAATGCATTACGGGGTTCATCGGAAAGGCATAGCCTTGGGTGAAGAATTGGTATTGCAGAAAATATGTTCTGTGCTTGGAATGTGTCCCAGACGGTTGAAGGTGTGCGTCAGTGTGGAAGAATGGGTGTCTCGTCAGATTTCTTACGAAGGACTTGGTGAACGGATGAAAGAACAGGCAAACTAACTGAAGGAATGAATGAATGATCAAACAAAATGAATAGATGATTGAGTGAACAAACAAACATAAAAACAAAATGAATGGATGAATGATCTAACAAACAAACAAACAAACAAACAAACTAAATTAATGGATGAAAGAATGAGTGAAAAAATGAACAAAATGAATAGATTAATAAATGAACAAACCAACAAAATTAATAGATGAATCAATGAACATCCGACAAAATGAATAGATGAATCAATGAACAAACCAACCGAATAAATAGCTTAATCAATGAACAAACAACATCAAAGGATGAACGAGTAAACAAACAAACTAAATTAACAGATGAATGAGTGCACAAACAAACAAAACATATAATAATGACAAATATGACTGAATGAATGAAGCAACGAAAAAATGATGTCAGGACAGGCACACAGGAAATCCAAGTGGCCGCCTGATCCCTGATCCTCATTGCTCTATAAGCCTCTCATTGTTCCCGCTGAGGTCGGTAGGACTGTCATGATCACTGTCTCATAGAGAAGGTATTAAAGGAAAACACCGCTCCGGGTGTTTCAACCATCGTGACCCTCGCCCGTCCTCAGTAAAACATCAGTTAAACATCTACTAAAACTCCTGCCTTCACTAACAACACACAAAAAGAAACAGTACAGCCATTTGTTTTTTTGGAAACAATGTACGTTGTGTCCGTATGCAAACGGGTTTGTGAATGTTTGTGGACAAAAAACATTGGATAGGTGTTTGATACACAGTACATATCACTATCAACATGTATTATATAAGCTCTTGCTGTTTGTTCTTTCATTCACATTTGTATCACATTAAAGCAAGATCAAAGACCATCATTCATATAATTGCAACATAGCTAATTGCAGGCTTGAGTAGTTGTATGGCAGGCAGGACAGCAGCAAAATATAGAAGATGATCAGTGGGAGGTTGGAGAGGTTGAGAAAGTTAGAGAGAGGTTGAGAGAGGTAGAGAGAGGTAGAGAGAGAGAGACACACACACACACACACACACACACACACACACACACACACACACACACACACACACACACACACACACACACACACACACACACACACACACACACACACACACACACACACACACACACACCTACACACAGACTGAAAGACAGACAGACAGACAGACAGACAGACAGACAGACAGACAGACAGACAGACAGACAGACAGACAGACAGACAGACAGACAGACAGACAGACAGACAGACAGACAGACAGACAGACAGACAGACAGACAGACAGACAGGCGATGGCGAGAGACCAAAGAGAGTCATACGGAGGAGAGTGAGAGAGGAAAGCAGTATAGGAGATGTGGTCATCATTGTTGGGGTCAAAGCCCCAGCCTGTCCTCTTTGTGTCTGGTGACAGAGTCCAGTGTCTCTGGACCAGCGAGGGCCATCAGAGGCCAGCGGGGGCCAGCCAGCCAACAGGGTTTGGTTCCCTGGTCCGTCTGCATGGCCAGATTCTCTTTCAGTAGGAAAAGAGAAACAGAAGACGACTCACTAACCTACTTTGCTGCACACCGTGTTTAAGATAGTTTGGGTCATAATGGGAATTTGGAGGACATTTTCAGGGTTGATCAGCACTGAAGATGTTCTCCACATTCCCAACATAGCAGTGGGAAAAAGATATGAATAAAGATGATTGATGAGACAAAGTTATGTTTTCTGCAGTTCCCAGTGCGGATTTAGAGGGTGAACTAGAAAATTCTTCCTTGACTGTTTTTAATGGCACTGCAGTTGCAGAAGCTGTTGGGTGGCAAGATCTGTGATTGCCCCTGATCGCAAAAAAAACGGCAGCGACATAAACGTTGTTGGTGTGAGGCGATGATGAAGGTGCGATCTGTCTGCTATTTCTGTTACCCTGCATCTACTCTTTCTTCTTCTCCCGCACCAACAGTGACAGCGGTGGCGGGATAGATCTCATTCTGAGAAGCGGCATCAATATTTACACCGTCTCTGTGTCTGCGTTGAGTTTATAGGCAGCAGCCGATACACTGGGTTGGAGGGTTAAAGAGATAGTTTATAGGGAAATTATTTTTATCGGGGCAAAGACCGATATTTCACTGCTAAGTTGGGAATTCTGTAATTAACCCATGCATCCCGATGTCAATTGATTTTATGAATACATTTTCATGAATAAATAATTAATATACAAAATTGGGTAGAGACTTCTGTAAGATCCTAATTATCTTACAACACCTCACCTTAGCATGGGTGACCCCAGCAATAAATTGGATGATTGCGTTGACATTTCCCCATTTCCTCTTATTGTCTAAAAATCACATATTCTATGTTTCAAGAATATTATTTTGAATACTATTGTTTTTATTCCACTGCTGTCCTGTCCTGGTTGGTGTGGCCCCAGCATCTCCCAGCTGGGATCCTAAATTACTATCTTATCTTATCCTAACCCTGGCCATTTTAAAGCCATGCAGTAGCAAGTGAGCGACACATGTCGCTCATAACTTGTAGTTTGAAGTTGAATCCTCACTAACCAAACAAACTATAGAACTGACTTTTTGGCCTCTGAGTCCCAAAGACATTTCCAAGTCGGTCATTCACAGGTAGAAACGTGACAAGTGCTGACCTGAGAGTCTGTGGCCCAGCCTACCGTGTAGTGTGTCGTCAACATTTAAATTATGCAACATGGGTTGTTTCAAGGCATTTTCCGGTCTTTTTACACAAATTCGGGACTGACTGTAAAAGGCAGCCTATTGACTGCTTGGCTGTGTGGAGAGCCAACATTGTGCTGCAGCCAAGTCTGCTTGTTTCAGGGGGGTGAAAAGCTATGAAATAGGTCATCAGGAAATCAGTTCATTTTATGGTTAAGCTCTCCTCATAGTCATACTAAGTAACCACGTTCAATATAAAATATTGGACGCTCCGGCTTATTAAATGAATATTGAATACAGAGCTTCTTCAACCAACTATTGGAATCCCAACAATGAAAGAGAAAAATATGTTTGAAATGTCAAAGTCAGTGTAGCTCAAATGTTTTTTTCTGCGGAAGGTGATCAGCTTCTAATCTTTCAGGAGTGCTGTGCTAAGGCTGGTCAATCATTTAATATTATCCGTCATCGTCTTTGAATGGTATTCAAAGATAGTCATGGAATTAAGATATCAACTTATCGTGGTACCCAGTTTTAGAGTCTAAATGAATCACTGTTCAAAATCTCAAAATATGAGATTTAAAACATTGTTAGCCAAATACTACACAAAAAATGTCCATACACTTGAATTTTCAGCTTTTAGATGGTATTTTGAATTAATGATATCGTGACATTTATCTATATCAAGTAAAATTCCCCATGATTGTGGTGAAAATACATGTTTCCATAATATGGCCCAGCCTTATCTGTGCTTATCCTCCATATGCCTTGAAAAGCCTCCTCAAGCCTTCTGATCGATCCCGATGGGATGCTATATGTTGGGGCTGTGTAGGCTTCAGAAAAACAGTCCTGTGATGGTCGCAGAATCTCTGCCACCATTTCCTCTCCAAGGTGAAGATGTGGAGAAATGCAAACAGTCTCCGCTTTACGTCCTAAAGCATTTCTTGTAATGTCATGAATATTTGAGAATGTCACGTATCTCGCCTTTCCCCCATATATCCACACACATACATACATGCATGCATGCACGCACACACACGCACACCCACTCGCACACAAGTCAAAGCATTCACTCGGGCTATCTTCAAAGTACACCCTTCAAAGTCGACAAACACTTTATTATTGAATGAGATCCGGAAAAGCTTCATTCCCACCCACGCGACACACACACACACACACACACACACACACACACACACACACACACACACACACACACACACACACACACACACACACACACACACACAAACACACAATTGGCAAACGCACAAGCACACACACAAGCACACATAACCCTCAACAAGACGACACACACACACACACACACACACACACACACACACACACACGCACACAACCCCTCCACTCGCAAACCGGATTGAGCGGACTCCTGCCGAGTCGCAGCCTCACGCCGCATATGGACACATAATCAGCTGCGGTAGCATCGCGCGAGCGTCTATTAATGACGTCATAATACCTATAGCGGTGGGGGAACGATGCGTGATTTGCGAGTTATCGTTAACTCGCGTTCCCTCAACGGATATGCGTCGTTTCAGTCAGACTGTGTTATTGTATTTTTTTGAAGCACCAAAAGCCGTTGGCTGCTCACTCAGCCTACCTGGATAACAACAAAAAAGCAAGCAAAGAGAGAGACCTTGGTGGATATTGGGAAGAGAACGCTAGCGTTTGGTTCGCTTCGTCCCAATGACTCCCATAGTCAGCATCGTGTAACCTTCACGGTGTTTCCAGGCGGCAGCCTCGTCAGCCTGTTGTGTGAGTTGGAGCTGTCCACGGTGCTGAAGGTCGGAGCTCTCCGTGTCTCTACGTTCTGAGGCGAGACACAGGCACAGACACAGACAGGGACACCGAGATAGAGAAACTGCGGCCAGTTCTGTATTGAAGAAGGAACCGAGACATTGCTCTGCATAGATTATTATTTTTTTGCTTAAAAAAAACGTTTTTTTCTCCCGGCAGCATCATGGGTAAGCTAAAAATGGCATGTCTGCGTTTGGCGGCTGAATCGCGTTTTGCATGGGTCGTGTTCATTGATAAACTGAGATTTTTTCATCTACGCTGCATGGATCTTGTGAGAGGCTGTATAGTGCAATATTTTGCATGCATCTTGGAAAAATGCAAACCTTAAGCAAGTATGGTGCAAAACGGGATACATGCATTCATTTGTAAACAGGGAATGTATCCTCGATTTTTAGTCATTTTTTTCTTTAGCTCAGTGAAACAAATATGCAATTCCATTTTGGAAATCGTGTGGTGTCGTGCAAAATGTAAAATATAATGGATCTAAAATAGAGGCATGTCTGTGAATTCCAATTGATTTGCATAAATGTGCATCCAGTCTATTATTATTACGGCCGCGCCAGACTAAAATTAGAAGCTCATTAAAATGTAATTGACCACGTGCCGCCAGTGTGGGAGCATGTGAATGTAGGCGCTGCCCCTAAAATCTCATTGGTCCACTCTCATATATGAATCACACCAAAATGGCCTGAAAACTTTCTCATCTACATGGTCTTTATATGCTTGCTTATTTTTAAAACATTGAATGCAGCTGCACTATATGCTGTTGACTGCCACGTTTGCCCGAACGTGATTATATAGCCTATGTCCTAATTTGTAAATCGGCTATAGAAAAGTAAAGCCAAGGCAGTGTTTCTAGCACATAATCCCACGACAAGTAGGCCTAACAACAAAATTATAATAGAAGCAGACAGTCATTTAACTATCACGAGTTTGAACAATCATAGGCCCACTAGTGCTTTGTTGCATTCATTCTGGTTTATTTAAGGACTTGCAGACTCAGCTTGTTTTAAGAAACACTTAATTCCCGAAACAATGAGTTTTTAATGAGTTCAGTCCGGTTCAGGTCCGGCAATATGATACCTATGACAGTTCATTTACCGCCACATCAATATTTCAGCACAGGCCATCTCTTCTGAATCATCCCTTTGGCTCCACTGCTGCTCAACCAGGCTATGAACAAAACCACCTTGTCATGTGTGGTGGGTCTCTATTTTTATACTTTCAATCGTAAACAACGACATTTCTCGGGAAAATGGCTGCATCATAAACATCTCAATATTAATTTGTCTCTATCCGTGAGAATATTATTTAGATATAAATAAATTGTCTATAATAACATTTAATATTGGAGTTGATCTCCACCTAAGTGGTCGTAGAGCGTGTATTCGAGGATCATGCTGATTCACTGTTTTAATACAGCAGTGCCAGGAACTGGCCACAAGAGGGCGCTCATACATTAATCAAACTCTTGACGCAAACTAGGGCTTCTATGTGTGAGCTTTTTTAAGTAGTACGCTGTGAAGCGTTTGCTAATATGCCTCCTCAGATTACATATGAAGTAGGCATACATAGGTTCATATATTTCACTATGTGATGCCAATTTACTGCTGCGTCCAAGGTGTGGTGGATTGTCACGATGAGGGGGGACATTTTAATGCAGATCATGTAGGAGAAGATTAATGTTGTAAGTTGAAGGACAGATCAAACTCAGCAGTGTACATACACAAATCCGCACACACACACACACACACACACACACAACACACACACACACACACACACACACACACACACACACACACACACACACACACACACACACACACACACACACACACACGTGCAACCATGCACAAACAGACGCACGCATTCACGCACAAGCAAAAACACACACACACACACACACACACACACACACACACACACACACACACACACACACACACACACACACACACACACACACACACACCACAACCATCGGTTTCTGGGAAAAAAATCTGATTACTGGTATCATTGGAAGTACCCTGGATCTGAGAGGGAACTATTAGAAAGGAAATTATTTATTGATCCCATGGCACTCTGTGTTTGTTTCTTTGAATCCAGCGCCTGGGTAA
>NC_082392.1:15054276-15056776 GCF_031168955.1 Gadus macrocephalus | reverse complement strand
CGACGGCCTCACTAAACATGTCTCACGGTGGTTATATACTATCTTAAGTCACATGGTGGAAATGTACAGGACACCATTTTCATCACAGCCCATCGTGAGTCACCCTAAGACAAAATGTCCTCCCTGTTCACTGCCACTGCAAACCGCTGACTCTGTCCTCCCCCTGCTGCAGGTCATGTGGGTATGCAACTTGTGCCGAAAACAACAAGAAATCCTCACCAAGTCGGGGGCGTGGTTCTACGGGCCGGGCCCTGGGCAGGCGTTTGAGGGCGGGCCGCAGGGTAAGAAGGCCAGGCTGCAGGATCCGTCCCTCTACCCCTACCACCAGGGAGCTCCAGGGGACACCTCCACGTTACCGGCGTCCCAAAGGGGCCGACCCCGCGGAGGGCTCCTGCCTCGGCAGTCCTCCCTCGACAACGGAACCACGTCGAGGTACTCCGGGTCGGGCGACCTGCTCATCGACAGGTCAGTCAAGTTTTATTTTCCTGCCTGTGTCCGTTAAATTTTTCTGCATGGGTGTAGAAAAATGGAAGAACGGAAGAATTCCATGCTGATTTCCACCGATATTCTTCCTGCAAAGAAAGCTTACACAAATGGCCGCCACGGCATAAAACTATGAGCCTGTGGGAGTTTGCTTTTTTTCGTCGTCATTGTTTCAATTTGACTGAACTGTTTGCCAGGATATAACTGAATCTCCAAAGGGAAACGGATTCTGCAGAGTTTGTAGTCACAATGACCTACCTGTGTGTAAGAACTGATTTGGAACCAGTAGTGTAAGGGCAGGGAGCAAAGAACGACACAAAGAACTGCAGTAGTGGCGTAGACAGTCGATGTCCCACTTAAACTCTGTACATTGAGTGTCAAGGTCCTATAAAGAGACAGGGATATACTGATGTGCACATGTGAACGCACTGGGACAAATACCAGCACATATTGGTCGTTGTTCTTGTGACACACACAAGCACACAGACACACACACACACACGGACAATGCACACTTTTCGCTTGTACTAGAAGCCTTGAGTGAGACCTAACTCATTGTTGATAAAACAAGCGTGTACAGGGTCCATTTCGCAGTGCAGAACACCCAGTTCTTCTTGGGAGCCGTTATCAGACAGACTCAGTGACGGCCTGTGTGTCAGTGCATATGCTAAATGGCTTCTCTAAGTAGAACATTCTGGGATGCAGCAACTGATAACAAGTACACTGCATCCTTGTGAATCCCAGCTCCACTTCTCTGCTCCTCAGTGCTGCTGGTGTGAAAAAATGTAGTTCCTTTTAACATCCACACGGTGGCTTCTTGATCTCCTTCTCTCTCCCCCCACCCCCCCCCCCTCTCTCTCTCTCTACCGTCACCTCCTCTCTCTCTCTCTCGCACAACCACCACCCAACACACCCATCCACCCTCCGCTCCCTATCTTCTCCCTCCACCGCTGGGAGGAAGAAACGCTTACATACAGACACACACAGCAGCTACACAGTTGCTTTGCCACACAAGTCGCAGGCGGTGTGCCATTTCAGCCAGACTTCCCTGCTCATGCAGCCCTCGTTAAGTCCGTCCAAACAGTAGCAGGCATACGTTTGGAGGCCACGTGGCCCATCAGCGCATCTTTGCAAACAACAAAGGACGCATGTGAAATGAACCGCGACCACAGATCGAAATAGGGCCATGTCCTTCGTCCCATGCACAGCAAATACGTTAGACGCAGGAATAACACACCCTGTCTCACACACCCGGTCCCTATTTCTCTGTGTTCCGTTGTCGCGGCCTAGCCCGGAATATCAGATCCTGTTCAACCCCGGGGTCAGAACCCAGCAAGTGGTCTGGCATTTACCAGATGTCCGGTCCTCTCAGCCGGGGCTCTGTGCCCACACCAAATGTTGCTTCCTGACGGGCGCAGAGGCGTTTTGGCCTGCGCACACGCGCGTTCGTGTGTATGTTGTAGTGCAAGAGAATAACTTGAGGGATATATTCACAATGTTTTCCCTCAGATATACACAAATACTGAACTTGGAGCACACTGCTGTTGTTTGATCAGGAGAGAAAATAAGGCGTTTTACTTTTGTACACCAGCCTTTCTTACCCTTGTCTCGCTCCCCCTCTGTTGCTGACCTTGCATGGGTGTACCTGACAGGGCTTTTACTCCTTGTCGCTTCCTCTTAAATAGGAACAAAACAGCCTGCACGTGCTAACCTCCACAATGGCTTTGAACACACTAGTCATTAGAGACTGTGGTAATTGCAGTGTCCATCATTGCTTAATTTTGTTGGCATAAAGGTGGAAGGATTTGAAGTGTGTAGGGACTAGAACTGCTGTTTAGTCTAATATACACTAACAATGATCCATTTCAGGCCTGACTTGACTGTTCTCTTCTGTATTGTGTTGCTCTGTTCACAGAATAATGTACGGTAGCACCATTGGGCAATTACCAGACAGTCTCTTTTTGTTTTTATGTAATACTTTAGAATTATCAATCAAACCAGCAACATTGCATCCTTG
>NC_082392.1:15006792-15054176 GCF_031168955.1 Gadus macrocephalus | reverse complement strand
CGAAGCCTCCCCAATGTCTTTGGTGAGACATGCGGAGCCCTGCCAGCACCCCCTCCCTTCCCCCTCCCTCCCCTATCCTCCCCCTCTCTAACCCCTCCCATCCCCTCCCCCAAGTCCTCCTTCTCTCAAGTCTTTTGTCATTTTCATGTTTCCTTTGTTTTATTTACACCTCTGCATGTCTTTTCTGTTTTTTCTTTCTATTTTTTTGTTTTATCCCACACCTGTAGGGGACAGTCAAAGGGGAAAAAGACAAACTATTGAGCAGACATATATGTCCGAGCCGACACACACCTTATCTGAGAGACAAAAGAAAATGGTGCGGTTTGGGGGAAACTCATTTGAAGAGGACTTGGCATGGTGCGAGCCCCAGGTTAAAGACTCTGGAGTTGATACGTGCAGTAGCACTACCCTAAACGAGGAGCATAGCCATAGTGAGAAGGTACTGAGACAATTGAGCCTGCTTTGTTTTCTTTATTATTCTTATTGTTCTATTATTATTCCTATTTTGATCTTTTAATGATTTGATATATTACCAATTTCTCAAAAAAAAGTGTTTGCTCTCTTGAAACTGTTAATGGGTGGGCTGTTTTTGTCCTTTGGATTTGATTTAATTTGACATTTTATAACCCTTTGGGCTTTGGATATCTTACTTGGATGATTGAACTTTGGCTGCACATTGCTCTGTGTTGCCAAAAAAAAGTATTCTTCTTTTTTTCCCCTTGGTTTATTTCTTCTTTGTTTGAGGGTGGGACGGGGGGTCACACATTTAGCTTGCCACTTGCTATTGTGCTCTATGACCAGAAATGATCCCTCACAGTCTGCAGGGCAGCACTGAAACACACCCCTGTGTTTGTGAAGGCACACGGGTGGCTCACCTCGTTGCATGCGAGTTCTCTCTGCGTACCTTGTCTTCTTGCTCTGCGGCGGCCATGTTTAGTGGGTCAGGGAAACCCTTCCCCCCCTCCCCTCACTCTGCTGCCCAACCTGCCCCCCCCTCACCTGAACACTTTCTCACACACATATATACCTACACACACACACAAGCAAATATACACACACACACACACACACACACACACACACACACACACACACACACACACACACACACACACACACACACACACACACACACACACACACACACACACACATACAAACACATACACATTTCCTACACATACACACACACACATACATACACACATAAGTACATACATAGTAAAAAACACCCATGCAAAAACATGCAGGCGCCCACACACAGACACCAGTCCATCCTTCTCACCCTTAACTCTAATCCTAAACCCTTAACTGTCAATACCAAAACCCAAATTAGGCACACTTAAGAAATGTATTAAAAATATCACGTAAAATTAAAATTGAACAGGAAAGATCAGATTAATATAAATATATTTCTAAACACAGACCAATAAGGTCCTTTGTTTTTCTTTTCCCCTTTTCACTGCCATGTCTGTGATCACATCCCATTTGGGTTTTGTGGCTTTGATTCCATCGCTGTCCTTCACTCTTTTCATGATCTTCCTGAGAAAGTACAAACAAAAACACTCATCCCCCATTTGTTATTCGTCTGCTAGAATGCCATTTTTGCCCCCCCCCTATTCCCGTCGTTTTTGCCAATTGCATAATGTCCTATTTTTAAACAACCCGACATAGTGCACTTGAGGTGGGTCTTAGTGTACCCTTGTGTTGCGTGGAGCGCTCATTGAGCGAGAGGCCCACAGCCCTCGTCTCGAGTGTCGGGGCTCTGCCTGCGTTATCTCTGCATGGGTCGCTGCTGCATGAAGCTCTAGTCTCCACCGGCGCAGGGACAGGCTCTCACAAGCTCAACCCCATCCTGAAATCCGCCTAATAGACCTTTAAGGCCATACTGGGCGTGTGCTCTGCCAACAATTCTTTTGAATTTGTTTTATCTATCTATCCATGGCCTTGTTCAACAAGTGGATGTAAACCGCTTAGAAAAACATGTAGCCATTTAAAAGTAGGATTTCTGCAGAGTTTGTGCGAGCTTCTCCTTATCTCACTTGAATTGACAAACCTGTTCACCCACTCCCCACCACAAGCTCCCTCCCCCCCATCCAACACCCAACACCCAACCCCCACCCCCACCCCACCCCCTCACCCCCCCTCCGCCCCATCACAATGAACTGAAGTCTGACATGATAACTCTTAAGTGGATGAGTTGTAAAACACAGGCTGTGTGTTGTCACTCTGACCGTGTAGCACCCAGTGACATGGCAGGCTTCCAAAGATGAGGATCGCCTGATAGGACGCATTCTGCTCAACAAGCGCATGAAGGACGGGAGTGTGCCCCGAGACTCGGGGGCCCTGCTGGGACTCAAGGTGAGCAGCTCCAACCCCCTCACTGCTCCTCTGTGACTGTGTCTGAGCAGTGTCCCGGGTGCTATGTGTCCTCTGCGTCTTTTCAAGGAATCACACCATCATGTGCACTTTTACCATTGCTGCGGCGTCAATAATGATCTGCGGTATGGAGGATGATTCCGTGGCATTAGCAGCGCGGAATTCTTCTGTGGCTATTCATCTTGCCGGGCTGAATTTACCCACCCCTCGGCTGTACTCATTATAGATGTGATTCACACTATTAAGGTATATTTGATTATATCCAAAGCTTTTAAAGAAATGTTCACTCTGCGCTCCTGTAATCTGTATTGTTATAGCTGTCTCCCATAGTTGTGAAACAGCCCCCCTTGTGATTAGACTCAATCCCAACCCTTCGGTTCACTATCGTTGGATCAGGGTGATGTCATGCCCATGATTTGGTGCAATCCCCCTATTTTTGGTGGCCGCTCCATCCCAGCGCAACGCCTAAAGAATCCTACAATCCTACAGAATCTTACAGTACACATGCTGCCCAGGGGCTTGTAGCCACGCTTCAGAGCAGCAGACTATTGAGGCTAGTAAGAGCGGCCCTGCAGAGGAGATGGCAAAGCACAGGGTGGACCCTTTCTCCTCCACACATAATGCCTTTATTTATTTATTTTTATTCAAGCAACGCGCCTCGCAGGCGAAAAAAGCCCGAGCAGTGAGTGACCTCAGCAAGATTCTTGGAAGAATAAAATAGGAAAACAAGGCAATGTGAAGTGTTTGTGGATTTATAGATTGTACATATTCATTGCTTTATATATGTTCATAATTGAGAACCGACTGAAGGAGAGACAGACAGACCAACAGACAGAGTTGTCGATTCATCAATTCATTGACTCACTGATTGGTGTCTTTGTGAACGGATATACACATGTACCCATCCTCCCCGTTCTCCTCTGCAGGTGGTGGGGGGAAAGATGACAGAATCTGGGAGACTCTGTGCTTTCATCACCAAAGTGAGGAAAGGGAGTCTAGCGGACACGGTCGGGCACCTGAGACCAGGTAGGAAAAAAACCAGACGCTTCACTCCTAAAAAATATTAATTCTGTGCTTCTATACATTTTGCAATAAGAGGGATCTGAGCCACACCCACAAGGATGGCCTGATGATTTAAAGACACAACGCTGAACATGTGTCTATGTCTCTATGCCACAGACACATGATTCTCTCTATGTGTCTTTGTCTAGTTTACCTGATCATTCAAATACACGTCGCTGATTATGGTGTTTGTCAAATATCTGTCCGCAGGTGACCAGGTGCTGGAATGGAACGGGACACTTTTACAAGGAGCCACATTTAAAGAAGTTTACAATATCATTCTGGAATCCAAGCCTGAGGCCCAGGTGGAGCTGGTGGTGTCCAGGCCAATAGGGTGAGACATTGGTACTGCTAAGGCGTGTTCACTCGAGGAGCGCCTGGATCACCAACCTCACGGTGGTTTGCCGCGGAGTGGCACATGACGTGCACTACAGTCCAAAAAGCCAGGGTGTGGTCAGCTGATTTTGTGTGATTTATACGTGTCGTGGGACCACACCGCCTGACCTAGGGGTATCCAAACGCTTCTCAAGTGAAAGCACCTTAACGTGTGTGTGATCAAAGCATTCCAACACATGTTTCACAAATGAAACATTCGAGGCTTGAAATGTTATCTGCCGTCTTTTTCTGGGTATAAACTGATGATATGCTCATTGATAGAATATGATAAAAAATATTGCAGATGGTTTTGGATTCCGATATTCAGAAGGGATTTTAGGGGAGAGCCAGGAATACGAGCGGATTGGTGTGGACTCGGGTGGGTGGTGGTGGGTGGTCGTGGTGGTGTGGCTTTATCATCAAGTCTCCAGCAGGGAGAGCCCAATGTGCAGTTGGACCAAGCAGCGCTGCATATTAGCTAATTAAACATTAGTCTCTGCCTGCCTTTGAGCTCTGCATTCGGCTTCGCTCCCCGAGGAGGGAGTAGGTGGAGTGGGAGAGAGAGACAGACCGGGAGCCAGGCAGGAGGTCTCTCTCACTCCCTCTCCCTCTCTTTTTTACCCACCGCATTGGCACATCTCAGGCTAGCGGCTACGCTAAATGAAGACAAATGCCGTGCTTATGAGCGCCCCGAAAGCGCAGCGCATTTAGCATTAGCCTCGAGTGCTCCTCTGTGCTCCTATTCCTGCTCCGCTCCCATCCGTCTCCTCTGTCTTAAAATCTTAAATGTGTACTCACCACTTTTCTACCCCCACCACACTCTCGCTCTGTCTCTCTCTCCCCCCCCCCTCTCTCTCTCTCTCTCTCTCCCTCTCTCTCTCTCCGTTTCAGCGATATTCCGAGGATACCGGACAGCACACACGCACAACAGGAATCAAGTGAGTGTGGTCGCGACGTGTCCTCTCCCCAGCCCCCCCTCATTGGCCCATTTAACCCGGTTAATCAGCCCAGAAACATCAAGCTAAGGGAGCGTCTGGGAGAGAGGATTCCATCATTGTGTCGCTCTATGCTTCACTCGCCCCTTTTTTCTTTTCTTTCTTTTCTTTTTTCTATCTTCCTTTCATCTGGTCTCACCATCTCGCTCTTTATTCTCTCTCTCTCCTCCTCTTTCTTAATCTCTCTCTCTCTCTCTCTCTCTCTCTCTCTCCCTTTCTTTAAGTCCCTGCTCCTCTGATTTCACTACAAACCGATTTTTTCATTGTGTTACTCGTGTCACTCATGTCACAACACTTTACACAGAAAAGCAAGTATCTCAGCCTCTCTCTCTCTCTCTGTCTCTCTGTCTCTCTCCCTCTCTCGTTCTCACCCTCACCCTATCTCTGCCTCTCTGTCTGTCTCTCGCCCCTCTTGTCAGGTTCAAGCTCTTTTGAGTCTCAGAAGATGGACCGTCCCTCCATCTCCGTCACGTCCCCCATGAGTCCCAGCATGCTGAGGGATGCTCCTCAGTACCTTTCAGGACAGCTCTCAGTAAGCACTACAACAATACCAACCTGTGCTACTCTGAACAGTAATAATAATAACAAGAGACTTTATTCAAGCAGATGAACAAAGTGCTTGACGTGTAACACAATCCAAACACATTAAACGACATTCAAAATACATCGTGATAGAACAACAGAGGCAGGGCAAGACACACCGAGACAGATCAAAGAGCGTTGCGTCGGATCACCTTGACGACGTTAGGACCCAGACCAGGCTTGTACATTTGAGACGCGGTTGGAGACCATCTGGGAGCCACTCCCTCGTTGTACTCCGATAGAGAAAGCACTGCAGCAAATTCAGGGGAGGGAAGGAGGGCCATGCACCTAGCTTCACAGAAAGTTGCCGTGGTGATGACACACGTTCCGAGTGGAAATGGTTTCAACTTTGACCCGGCCAGCAGATAGATTTGCAGTAGAGTCCAAAAAGGCAGGAGGATTTGAGCCGTAGCTGATATACGTAGCTTATACTTGCCGCTCTCGAGAACAAAAATGCCCGACCTAGCGGCGCTAGGTCTGCAACCGCGCCTCAACTGAACTGGCTTCATGGATTTATGCGACATTATAAAAGCTTGATTAACTAGTTCGCATTTGATGTGACAGCGTTATGGACGAGATGAAGCAATTTAGGTCGATTAATGATTAGACCGTGGAGTTAGAGGTCCATGTTCAGGTAGGTGTAACTCTGAGGGAACACAGTGAGCCTGTGAGTCGGTTCCACTGGCCCTGTCCCAGCCCGGTGTGGGACTCTAGATAAGGTTACGGTGGGTTGTCCATTAACCCACTGTAAAATACACCCCTGGGGCAAGGAACTTAGCCCAGGCTCTTGAACTTAGGGCTCTTTAAGACCCCAGCCACTAGATCAAAAGACTCCAAGAGGGAATTTGGTTAGATATGTGGCCTTCCTTGTCTAATCTCCTGCTAGTCCTTAGCAGTAGGATACACATATAGGCTTTGAAGACCTCTCTTTTTACCTTAGCCCTGAGAAGGAAAATGGGTCTAATTTACTCCACCCATTAAAAAAATAAACCAGAGCAGTTAGAAGTACTTACTGCCAAGATGTATGTTTACTGTACACCAAATATATTTATAACAAATTTTATCTACCAACTCACTACACAAAAAAACCCTGTATTTTACCGCAGTTGCAGATTATGCATTTTATGAGAAGCTTAGTTAACTCTGGGCAACCGTTTACTGCAGTTTAAACAAGCGAACAATGAAATGAATAAAAGTTTTGCTTGGCAGGTTACAATTGTCAATAGGTGCGTCACTGTGACGCAAACGTGCGCAGAGGAAAATCGTCCGGTAGAGAAATAAAAGACGATGACTCATAAAGACGATGAGTCATCGATAATTTCTCTCTGAAAGCCTCTCTTTTTGGGGCGGGTTGGCCTCAGAAGAACAGTCTAGTGAATAGCTGCTGCAACCCACACTCCCGAACACTTGCAATGAATAAAGAACGCATGAGCACTAATTGTTCACTCAGAGTATGCTGTCCTTGTGTTTAGTTCATCTAATAGGTCTCTTGTATCAATGTATGAGTTCGTTGTGTGTCTGTTTTGTCGTGGGGTTTTGGTTTTATTGCAGATTTTTTGTTTTTCTTTGCTGTTCAATTTTGCTTACCCAGAGCCAAAGCCTTAGTAGAAGAACAGCGCCTTTCCCCCCTAGGGTTCAGGTAATGGGCCCTCCAGCCCGTGCTTTCTATTGGTCTACGCTCCTTGACTGTTGACATGGCCTTTCTTTTCTGTTTCCATACTCTGGAAAATGCATTCCCTGGGAAATGGCCGCTTTAACTTCCCTCCGGTGCCGTCCATCGTGCCATCTTATTGCCTTTAATTTTGACTCGAGTTTCATGACGATGGTTATATTTTTCACGTTTCCTTTAACCCATTCTTGCCATTATGCTCGGGTATACTATTGCATGCCCAACGGTTCTGAGCTACATTGCTATTATTCTAAGAGACCCTCTTCCATGCCTGTTTTCCTAAAGTTATCTCAGTAACGGTCTTGCCCTGCTGTGGCAATTTAGGAGGGTGTCTTCCTGGATATGTCATTCAACATCTTCTTTCTTAATTTCTTCTATTTAACAAAGTATATCATGGTATCTGAACAATGATATTAGCCCCTCCTTATGGTTATCATCACAGAATGCCATAAAAATCTCTGTCATCACAATATAAGGTAGAAGGATATAAAACAGCACATTGAGGTAGATGGGAGGGGATTTTCATGCTGCATCAAAAAAAACAACATAGTTCACTCTCTGCGGCTGGGTGTGAACAGATGGCGTATTTCTTTGCAGATGTGAATTAATTAATAAATAATAATTTATATCACTCAAATATCAGACTTCAATCCAACCAAGCCTTTGATGCTTATTTGGCTTTGGGAGGCTCTTATAGTCCGCATTAATTCTATCATCACAGTTCTATATATACATTATATATTTAGTATATTGAATTGTTTACATTTACTGGGGATGCTGTTGTCCTTATTATTTTCTTTATCATATTAATATATGAAAAACATAATATGCATGTCTTTTGTTTTCACTAATTTACATAATTCCAAAAACCTTATAAAATAGGCAGTTTGGGAGTCTTGTTTGTTTGTGTCTAAATGTTGTATCATGTAGCCTGCTATAAAAATAGTGTACTCCTCTCCTTTCTGTTAACCAGTGGCTAGGACACATTAAAACCCATAGTCCTTAATTTGTTTAAAATGAATAGTAAACCCAAACACATCCCTTGACCTCAGGCTCCCTGCTCTGTATTGCGTGCCGATGTCAAGTCGTTTCTTGAATGCCTTTCCTTGCCTGGCTGCATGACACGCAGACAAACAAAGCCTTGGTCCAAACCCTATGTGTCACCCCCTTTCCACAATCATAACATGCAAAGTATGGACCGGTACTTAGAAGACAATTTTATTTACATTCATCGGCTTTCTTTGATTTCACCTCCACGTCTTCATTTTAAGGAGATTCCTCCTCTTCTAAGTGTTTGCCGTGAACATGTGTCCATACGGGTCCATTCACAACCACACGCATGGTTGATTTCTTACTATCAATATGCACTGAATTAACGGAGAGAACGCTATTGAAGAAGACATTACAGGTTTACAGGACCATGGCAGGCGAGCAAACACTGCTGACTTCACAGAAAGTTTCCTTTAGCATTCCATAGCTCCGCTTCAAATGATCATCAACCAAAGTAAATATCATATTGGCATTGGAAACTACATTTGAAAGTAGGCACCCCCACAGGGCTGCACAGTCAGTACAAGCACCCATATTGTTACACTATTGTTGACTTAAATTATCAAATATCATATAAATTATAAACTAGTCAATAAACCTCGACATCAAAGCATCAATAGGGATCTCAAATTCAGAATTGCATATTTGGCAAAACCATTGGTTTGCTCATGTCTTCCTGAAACCTCAGCCTTGAGACATTTCCCTGCAGCATGCGAGCTGTTCAAAATCTTTATCTTTGTTTAACTGCATTGGGCAGATGCAGGAGAATAGAATGTTTGCACAGTGTCGCCAATATTACATCTTAGAACTAGAGCCACATAACATTTTGTATTAAAGACACAATAAGCAGCATCAAGAAAACGTTATATACACCGCTCTCCATCCGGCCTCCACTTCCACGTCTTCTCCTGCATCGCTGCTATTTTTAAGCTTAAGATTGTTTTTTTATGCATTACTTTTTTCAAATTGCTGTGGCATATACAGCACTCTCTCATCCTGAAGTGTCTGCTCCCCTTCGCCCCCTGCAGGTCAAACTGTGGTATGACAAGGTGGGCCATCAGCTCATTGTCACCATCCTCGGCGCCAAGGACCTGCCATCCAGGGAAGATGGCCGACCCAGGAACCCTTACGTCAAAATCTACTTCCTGCCTGACAGAAGGTAAGAGAAGGAACAGTTTACGCCCCCCCGCCCCCCCCCCCCCCCACCCCCCCGCACCAACTGTCCCCCTCTACATCGTATCTTATCTAGTGTTATCTTATAGATAGGTTGATAACATAGGTATTTGTATGTGGTGTGCAGAGGCTGAATTGCTTTCTATCTGCTATTTGTTAGAAAGAAAGACCAGTCAAGGTTGTATGGAAAGTATTGCTGCCTTTAGGCTTGTATGAGTTTGTGCAAGTTCATCTGCTTTCCTTATCTAATGACTAAAATAGTGTTTACGAAGGCTCCCCTGTGTGTATCTCCCAGCATGCCGCAGTGTCGTGCTCTATTCTGTGCCATGTACCAGTGACCCTTGTTTGTGATTGCGTGCTTTTGAGTGTGCGTGTGCGTATGCGTATGTGTGTGTGAGTGTGTGTGTATGTGTGCTTGTGTGTGTGTGTGTGTTTTCGTGGCTGTTCCCTGCCGTGGTTGTAAATAAAAACAGTTTGAATTATTGTTCCTCCAGTGACAAAAGCAAGAGGAGAACAAAAACGGTAAAGAAATCCTTAGAGCCCAAATGGAACCAGACCTTTATGTACTCCCCCGTGCACCGGCGGGAGTTCCGCGAGCGCATGTTGGAGATCACGCTGTGGGACCAGGCCCGGGTCCGGGAAGAGGAGAGCGAGTTCTTGGGAGAGGTGAGCAGATCCACGGCCCCCTCACGTTGTCCTTCTTCCTCAGCCCTGGTCCTCTCACTTCCCAATGCACACATTAACTTGCAATATTACTACAGCAAGGGTCTGACGGTTCCCCCTGCATTAGGGGGTCTCCGAATATGAACATTCAATGTTTTCGTACTTTAATTGTTGCGTTAAAGCACAATTTACCATAATTTGAGATTGATGAAAGGAGAAAAATCACTGAAAAACTGTTGATATTTGCAGCATGCTTATTTTTCCTACATCATTTAAGTCTGAGCTGGGTGTGTGTTCCCTTTTTCAAAATAATTCTACATGTAATTTTCATGTATTAAGTCTATACTTATTCCTCATCCCGTCAAAGTAGCTAATTACCTTTGGTACCTTTGGAAGATAATCGTTTTTGAATATTGTTTGAATATGGTTAAATTACCCTCTTAAATAAACTCTTTTTTTATTAAGGGGGGAACCGAGTCTCACCCTGGCTAACCCCATAATTCAACAATGACATGTGTGTTTGGTGTGTGTGTGTTTTTTTGTGAGTATGACACTTGTGTATGCTATGTATTAATGTATGTATGCAGTGTATGTGTGCAGTGTATGTATGCAGTGTATGTATGCAGTCTGTGCCTATAGCATACAAACCCACACACTCATACAGTGTGTGCACTGTAAGATGTCACCTCATCCCGGTCCGTCTGTGTGTCTCAGATCCTGATCGAGCTGGAGACAGCACTGCTGGACGACGAGCCCCACTGGTACAAGCTCCAGACCCACGACGTCTCCTCGCTGCCCCTGCCCCGTGCCTCCCCCAACACCCAGCGCAGGCAGCTCCACGGGGAGAGCCCCACGCGCCGGCTACAGAGTACGTAGCCCCCCCTCCGCACCCCCTCCTTAAAGGTGCAGTGTGTAGCATTTAGTGCCCTCTAGTGGCACAG
The DNA here is from genome assembly GCF_031168955.1 of Gadus macrocephalus. Taxonomy (NCBI): domain Eukaryota; kingdom Metazoa; phylum Chordata; class Actinopteri; order Gadiformes; family Gadidae; genus Gadus; species Gadus macrocephalus. The sequence continues at coordinate 15,043,287 of NC_082392.1, read as the reverse complement.
ACTTGGCAGGAATTTAGTATTACATCCATAAATATGTTTGGATTAGGGTATGATCTCATAAAAATAAAGATATGCATTGTTATCGTTACCTCAGAATGACCACTTTATATCTACATAGTGAGCGGGTCGTTGGCTTCATGCCCTCTATCTGCTCATTTCAACCCAGAATTAGTTTGGTTTTATATAAATGCTTGATTTATTGTAGATATATGATATTTTGTAATCCCTTTGTTCAAACACAGAAACGGTGAGAGATTTTATAAAATATAGTTGGCGTGTCTATGACAGGATAACAACCTGCATTATATTTCTGCAGAGCAATGCCCTCGCCCAGATATTCAAAATGTGATATTTTTTATATTTATCAAAAAATGCATGGCAGTGACTCTGAACCAAAGATGGGAGTCAAAATTACTTCAAAATCACCAATTAGAGAACCTGTGAAATGCTGGGAACATATGTTGGCACTCCATCAGGACTAAATGAGGATCTGCTGCCGTCTTCAGCAGGTTCCTTGTGTTAAAGAGGCACTAGATCTCACTCAGACAGCTCATTTGTAGGCTTTTGGTTGCTCTGCCATTTTAACATCTCGGGTGCGTTGTTTGCCTGCTTATGATTTCACAGATAAAGGCCCGTACAACTCAGGTAAAGGACATGGGGTCCCCTCCTGTGCCTCTTTGTAAAGCCCCTGAGTGTTACTGTGCGTTTTGAAGGCAACCATTCCCGTGCCCCAATTCTCCAGCCTATCTTGATTTATTTGCATTCGTCCACATTTAGTCAATTTCAAATATTGGTGCATATTTATTCTACCCTATGCGCCAATTTGTTAACAGACATGTGCACCTCTCTTTAGGAGTAACTGGAGATTTGGGACACAATAATCTCTCCTTATTTGTCGACAGCTTTCCCCCCAATCCTATCCCACAATCCCTGATCCTTTCCCTCGTAAAGACATAATGAAACGGAAATGGATTACTTACCACGTCAAACAGTTTCAAATCAAACAGACCCGTTTATGGGATTGTGATGTCAAGTCTGCGCAGACCAAATGTTATGTTATGTTATGTTACGTTATGTTACGCATCACATAACAATGCAGTTCCAACAACGGCAAATATGTAATACTTTTATACATTTAGATTTCTTCTAAGCGTCTTCTTCTAACCATTATCACAAATCAAATCCGGAAAGCTCGATACACAAACCTTGTTTAGTGTAGTTTCTCCATGACTTCCTGGTGGTTTAGGTTCATACTGCGGAGGTTAGGATGCCGTTTCACTCCTGTCTTTATAAACAATTTTATTTTTGTAATCCCAAACCCGAACCCTATTCCTCTCCTTTCCTTCGCTACTCTTACTTTTATCCCCAATGTATTCCCCTTTTTCTTAAAGAGCAAAATATTTCGCTATTTTGCATTCAATAGACCTTGACTTGTTGTTGGTGTGTGCTGAAATAGTGAGTTTATAGAAATAATTGTAATTCATCTGCATTATTCTATATTGTTCTCATTATCAAACCCCAGAGAAAAGTGGCCTCACTTTTTGGTTACCCAATAGGACTTAGTATGTTGTACTCTAGCGACATGCGGTGTACAATCCGCAGCCCGGTCCTGTCAGTACCTGGCACTCCACACAGACAAATCACCTTCCCTGGGCTCAGTCGCTCTTTGGCTGGTGTGTTAGTGTGAGATTCAAGAACTGACAGCTGTAAAACTGAAACCAAAAAGAGAGTCCGCAGACACACCGGGGTCGGAGTCGGGCTGAAGACAAGTGTAGCACTGATTATTTCTGTAGAAAGCAAAGGATCCATTTTGTTTAAGTTAAGTGAACAGCCATGTACTCGTGGAAGCGGGAATTAACATTGAGAAAGATGTGTGTCTGTGTGTGCATGTTTGTGTGAAAGTGAAGTTGAAAATCTGTGTGTGTGTGTGTGTGTGTGTGTGTGTGTATGTGTTTGTGTGTATGTGGATGTGTCTGATCTACCAATCTCAGGGGCCCCACGCCAAACTCAGATGTAAATGAAAAGATTGGACATGTCAATGTAAAAGCGCCACCTCTCAGATGAGGATAGAGCATGAAGGCTGGTCGGCCAGCAATGTGAGCTTTTATTGGATGGAGTTGAGTTAACGTCTCATGTTTAGGATAAAAAACACATGAATGCACCCACCCACACACACACACACACACACACACACACACACACACACACACACACACACACCCACACCCACACCCACACACACACCCACACACACACACACACACACACACACATCAGTACAAGCGATGTCATCAATCAAGGTCTCATTCCATTCGTCCATTGATAGTGAAGCATAGGTGGGACCGAGAAGGAAAATTCAGTTACATATATATTCCAAAGTCATAGAGTAGATCGTCATGGTTTAGGCGTACTGTATTACCTGTACATATTGTATTATATTTATACCTTATACAACACTCAATATAACCCACAGTTTACGCTTTAACATGAGTGTCTGATTCAAGCAATGTATCTCTTCCCCCCTGCACAAATTAACCTTCTCCCTCTGTCTTTCTCTCCTTTCCTTCTCTCCCTCTTCCCTCCCTCGTTCCTTCCTCTTTTCCCCCTCCGTCCTGCAGGATCTCAGAGGATCAGCGACAGCGAGATCTCCGACTACGACTGTGAAGAGGGAGTCGGCGTAATCACGGGTATGGCTCTCAGCTTCTTCGCTCGCTGGGAACCAGTCAAGCTAGAGCCTCGCTTCACTGGGAACCAGTCAAACTAGAACCTTGCTTCACTGGGAACCAGTCAAACTAGAGCCTCGCTTCACTGGGAACCAGTCAAACTAGAACCTTGCTTCACTGGGAACCAGTCAAACTAGAGCCTCGCTTCACTGGGAACCAGTCAAACTAGAACCTTGCTTCACTGGGAACCAGTCAAACTAGAGCCTTGCTTCACTGGGAACCAGTTCAACTAGAGCATCACTTCACTGGGAACTAGTTAAACTAGAACCTTGCTTCACTGGGAACCAGTTAAACTAGAACCTTGCTTCACTGGGAACCAGTCTAACCAGGGCCTTGCTTCACTCGCTCGGAAACAGTCAAACTAGAGCCTCGCTTCACTCACTGGAAACCAGTCAAACCAGGGCCTGGCTTCAATCTCTGTCTAGTTATGATCTCTGTCTAGATATGTTCTCCGTCTAGTTATGTTCTCTGTCTAGTTATGCTCTCTGTGTAGTTAACTTTTCTGTCTCTAGTTAGGTTCTCTGTCTATTTATGTTCTGTGTCGGCATAAGCCAGCGACAGAATTCTGCTTGTGCTGAAACACATAACTAAACCAACATATGGAGGTGGGTGGGGGGTGGGGGGTGAGATCTCCACTGGCTCGATGCGGTTCCTGCCTCTACACACTCCCAGTAGGGGGGTGTTGGAGAGACAGAGCGGAAGAGAGGGACATCTGCCCCCCCATGATGCCTTTCAAGTGCATTGTAATGGTTTGCACTTTTAAAGTCGGACGGTAATATCTTTGAGATGGGAACACAATGCCAATAGAGAGAGAGACAGAGGGCACAATACGTCAGACAGACTTACAGACAGAACAATCGTTAGACAGGCGGGCAGACGGGGCTTTGTGGATCAGTACAGTAGCTGAAGCAAAACCCACCCACAGCTAACTGAGCGTTCTCTCTAGAGCCTCGCTGCCTCATCACGCTAGTCCGCCGCCTCTCTTCATTTCCAAGGAACACCCCCCCCCCCCATGTTTAGCTGTGATCTCACCATCCTACAGAGAGACTCTCTCTCTCTCTCTCTCTCTCCCCCCCCCCCCACCCCTTCCTCTCACTAAACTTGAGACCACAAGCTAATAGGCTTAGCCGTCACATCAAACCATAAAAAATAGTACTAGAGACACAGATCTCAACACTAGATAAATAGATAGATTGGAACGGTACTGATCTGAAGCTTTAGTTCCTAAAGCCTTAACAGAAGACTATTGATAGATAATATTACTTTAATCTAGGTTTTACCATCAGGAATGCGAGTGATAGATTTAAATGGCACTCACTGTGGCTTTCGTTACCAAAGCTGCTGGTGTAACACTGACACGTTATACTGCCGTCATTATACAATCCCGCCTTTAGAACAATGAACATGATTAAAATAGGATCACAGCCAACCACAAAGCAGGCAAAGGTGTGCCTACTTAAAGGACAACACTGGTCTGGGGGATCAAACCATCGTAGCAGTCTCTGCCGTCAAAATCACTTCCATGTACCCATTCTACTGAAACATTAGGCATGGGTACGCCTGCCATGATGGTTGACACTAGCAGTACTGCACTTTTGTCTTCTGCAATCAATGTGTTCCAGTTAGTATGAATTTGGTGGACAACATAACAGTTGATGGCCATACAAGTACATTACAAAATGTGTTATCACCAAGACCAAAGTAATGCAATACTATTTTCTACAATCATGGCATGACCACATGCTCAATGCCCTTCAGCAAAAACGGTACAAGCTAATTTTGACAAATGAGATCGGTAACGGGTGTTGAGAAAATCTACTGGGAAAGGTTGGGAGAGGCAGAAGTTGGCCTTTCCTTTCCATCAGCAGTATTCTCCACCAAATGTACTCTCTTGCTGTATCCAATTGCAGTATCAGGAAATTGTCAGCAATAGGATACAGTAACACTATCAGTGCTATCAGAAATTACATTCATGTCGTCCTCATGCATATTGGTGGCACTGCAGTGCTGATGTTTTCCATGCAGGGATTACTTTCAGAAATAGAGATACCTATATGTCTCTATTTTTATGTATATGAATAAAATGTGTTTGACTCCCATCCGAAAGGTTCTTGGTTCAAATGTCCACAGTCTACATCCTTTAGAAAGATTTCTACCTTCTCATTAATGACTTGATCTGACATTGAACTTAATAAAAGGTAATAGGTGAAGCCAAGTTCGGTGCTGTTAGCTGTACTATGCACAAGAAACAGTAACAGGAGGGAGCACCATTTACCCAAATTGTTTGACAATAAATGATTTTATTGTCAATTTTCCTACAGCATCATATCCAATCTTTCCCTCCTAATCCCACACTTGATTCATGGTTATATGTAGCTCATTTTAATGCGTTATACACTCTATTGAATACTAATCAACTTTAATAGTGCCAGGCATTGACCCCTACCTCTGCTGCTAGCCATGCCTGATCATCGCTTAATGAACACTTTCAAGTTCAACAGAGGAATCAGTCTTGCAGGAAAAATTCATTATAATGTATAATATTTTCTCAGAAAGCTATTTTCATGTTTAATGCACAATGTTAACACAGTCAATGATTCACACGTACACTGAAACCTGTTCCTCATTTGTTTGAATCAAGGGAGCTCAGTGTAATGAAAATTTAAAATACATCACCTGGACCAAATGCCATTTAGCAGAAGTTTCTCTGTCAAAGTTTTAGCCTGATGTGGCCATTTTGCAATTATCCCGAGCACAAAGCTAGTCTTTTTTGTATACTAGAGAGGAACGCACAACACCCTTTATGCACCATGCTTGTCAAAGGCTGTCTTGGCATCTGTCACCATATGGATAAGCGATTGTAAATGAAAATAATTTAATGAATACAAACCTGTTCTGAAACCTACAGCAATCATACAATTATCTTTCATTCTTACAATATTTCTGCTCCCTTCCTTTTTCTCTTTCCATTTTCCATCTTCTACCCCTCCAACCCCCCCAACCTCCTTTTTTCCCCTTTATTTTCTCCGTCTCTCCGTTGGCAGACTACCGATCGAATGGCCGGGACTTCCAGAGCTCCACGCTGTCGGTACCTGACCAGGTGATGTCGTCCAACCACTGTTCCAGGTCGTCCGACATCAACCGGGCACGCTCGCGCTCTCCAAGCGTCCCCCCTCCCTCTAGGTAACCCTTGACCCCGGCTGTTGACCCCTAACCCTGCTTTCTGGTCCCTCAGTACACCTAGGTTTAACCTTTTCTCTGAGGTTTAGTTGGTTCTTTTTTCTTTTTTTGTTTGATTGTCTTTGAGTCTAATCTGACAAATGTCTTTGTCAGATCATTTTGTTTTTGTTCTTTTGTCTTTTGTATAAAATGTGAATTTGGGGAAAAGGGAATTTACAAAACCTTAAATGGAATGCGTTTTACCAAGCTTTTTAATGCACTTACATTTAATTGAAGGTTGATACTGTGAAATTCTGCCATGCAGTGTCTCATATGACCTTTAGAGGGCAGTGTTTAACCCTTCAAGTTAAGGAAGGGTGTGAGCTCACTTCAACTGCTGTATCACAGCACAGGTTTGGACCGAGCTTCTGGCCCTTCGTGTGATCTGACCCCCACTGTGTTTGGGTGGAGGTACACAACCAACAGGTGTTCACACAGGTGTACACACAATGTTCACATATGGACGCAGGCTAACAGACTGTGTGTCTAAGAAAATGCAATGTGCATGGGAGTTTAACATGGCTTACTAGCAAATTAAAATATATGTGTGTTTTTGGCATCCTTGTGAGGCTATGCTTCACTCCCACCCTCCGCTCTGCTAAAAGCAACTTTACCCATTCATATCAGGAGGAAAAAAGCTTTGAGCTGAATCAGGAGCGATGGAGGATATATTTTGTCCCAACAGTAAAAAACCTTGGCAATGGCACAGCCAGTCTACTCCCAGCCATCCAATCAACTTTATGTGGATACTTCTGAGCTGAAGCCTAAATCAGTGTTAGGCACAGACAGATGCACTTATCTTAATTGTCTTTGACAGTGCTCGACTTGACTGCATTACTGCTGCCTTTAATGAACAACTTCCGGTCATTTATATGAATCGGTTGGGAACGACTGAGAAAATTTGAGGTGAGATTGCATTTCTGGAGGAATTTGTAATTTGGCCAGATCCCTATATATAAAAAATGCTTCCAACTATATTCCTGTCCTGGTATATGTATTTATTTTATTTATTTGATATTCTTTGCCTTTCTTTTAATGTAGCTTTTTATTTTGTATGTACCTTTTGTTTTTTTATGTATCATTTAATTTGTATTTGTTCATTTTTTGTCCATAAATGTTCTGCAAACATCTTTAAATTGTAGCTGTCAAATTCAATGTTATGTAATTTGATGTGAATGTTTTTCAGAATTCAAAACTGTGAAGATTAGGGAGTAGGTTTTTATAATGATGTAATTATATACCTGCCTTGGCTGGTTTGAAGAATGCTGTTCTGTCAGTCACACCACAACCACACTGTGTGTGTGTGTGTGTGTGTGTGTGTGTGTGTGTGTGTGTGTGTGTGTGTGTGTGTGTGTGTGTGTGTGTGTGTGTGTGTGTGTGTGTGTGTGTGTGTGTGTGTGTGTGTGTGTGTTTGTGTGTCTGTGTGTGAGAGTGAGAGTGAGAGTGAGAGTGAGAGTGAGAGTGAGTGTTGGTGTGGGTGTGTGATGAAGACAAAATAGAACTCTCCATATCCTGCATCTACATTGTCTCTATTCTCATCTCTATTGTCATCCTCATAGACAGATAGCTATAGATCTATCTATCTATCTATCTATCTATCTATCTATCTATCTATCTATCTATCTATCTATCTATCTATCTATCTATCTATCTATCTATCTATCTATCTATCTATCTATCTATCTATCTATCTATCTATCTATCTATCTATCTATCTATCTATCTATCTATCTATCTATCTATCTATCTATCTATCTATCTATCTATCTATCTATCTATCTATCTATCTATCTATCTATCTATCTATCTATCTATCTATCTATCTATCTATCTATCTATCTATCTATCTATCTATCTATCTATCTATCTATCTATCTATCTATCTGTCAACCTATACCCTCTTCCTCTTCCTCCTCTTCCTCTCCTCTACCCTCTGCGCCATTGAAACATCTCTGTCTTCTCTATTTCCCCTTCCCTCTTCTCCCTCTCCTCCTCTCCTACCTCTCTCTCCCTCCCTCCCTCCCTCCCTCCCTCCCTCCCTCCCTCCCTCCCTCCCCGTCCTTCCCTCCATGGGGCTGCAGCCATTTTCTCACCCTACCTCGAACCAGACATACTCAGCCTCGCCATGACCATCAGACGGAGCCCAGGTAGACGCTTACCTGAGCCTGCATGCAGCCCCACCCCCACGCCCTCACCCCTGCCCCCCCCCTCCTCCTTCAGTCACTGGGTAGGCCCTTGATCCCTGCCCTACGGTTGTTACAGCTGTGGCATGGATACAATGGCTGTCTCTCTTATTCGATATATATAGTGTGTTTACATATACTGTATATATATATATATATATATATATATATATATACAGTATATGTATGTGGCACCTTATATGCAACACTCACATTCTGAGCTTCTAAGGTTGTCGGAAGCATCTCTTTGTTTTTGTTATTACGGTCTGATATTGGTTTGTGTTGTATGTGCTAGAGGGTTAAAACACACCCTCTGGAGCTGGTTCTCACTGAACGTGGCCCTCAATGGAGGCCGTGTTTGCCGTCCATCCTCCAGAAACAGCATTGCTCACCCTTTGCTACTCATTTCAGAATCATGCGCACACCAGCACACTGTCCCCTCGCTAAGTGATGTCTCTATTATTCTATGGATTCCATGGACCATTGCAATGCGAAAATTAGTCATTGCATGATCACTGCAGAGGATGATAGAGTATCACCACCATGGTGAACGGACCAGGGTTTTTCTGGTTTTAATTTGTATTGATCTATTTTTTGTTTGATAATTTTTTTTTTGTCCAGTAGAGGTGATTTCCCTCAGCCATTGATGTCAATACTTGCTCCATACTGTGTATGAAAGTATGTGATAATAGGAAATACCAAACATAGGAAACATAGAGGCGACTTGCTGTACTGTCTGGAGGTAATCCCCCAACGTTTACCCCAATACCAATGAGTTTCCAGGGTAGCTTTCTGTCTGTGCCTCTGTTCTGTCAGGGTTTTCTCTATCGGGGATGGTTCTCTTTTTGGTCTCTGTCTTCCAACCCCCCCCCCCCCCTTCACTGTGGATCGGTGCATTGGTCCAAATCAATCACCGGTTCCAATGATTTCTCTGCCAGCCGTAACCACGAACACCACCCACCCCTCCACCGCCAGCACCACCGCGTCGCCCCCCTCTGCCGCGAGGAGGCGGTCCGGTTGCTCCGCTCCACTCGGATGGCCCGCACCCACTCTGAGGGTGCCTACTCCTCTGACGGGGACCACGAGAGGTACTGACCCGTGGCGCGGCTGCTGTGTGTGTGCATCCGCCGTCCCCGTGGTCCCACCGTCTCCGCCCACCCCCCCCCCCTCCCGCCAGAATGTCCCCGCCTTGCTCCGTCCTTTATTTTACTCTGTGATCGTGCAAGGTGATGACGGTATCCTGAGCGATATCAGCTTTTTGTTGTTTGTCTTATTTTGGTTGTCGGAGAGAGAGAGGTCATCACCGTCTGTGAGGGAGTTGTGTAGAACTACAGGAAGATACACAACTGCTCTCTGTACGTGCTGGAGCGCCCCGGCTGGCTTGGAGGAGCTCTCTGTGTCTGTGTTGCTGGTGTCTGCTGTATGTACGCCAGCTGTACCTGACAGTGGCTATTGGGATTCCTGTGTTTTGTACCCTGCTTGGTTGTACCTTGTTCGTGCATTCCTGTTGATCAGTGGAGAGTTTGGTCCTGTGTGAGGTCATTTTTTTGGTATTTTCTCTGTGGCATGGGTAGTGACTGCTTATTGGCCAGCGGTAGACTGGCATCAGGGATGGATGCTCCCTGTTTCAATGGTCCCTCTTCCTCCTTCCCAATGTGAACATACTGTGCCATAATTGATTATGTGTGAACAATACTGGTACCGTATTGATTCTGTGTGAACATACTGGTACCGTATTGATTCCGTGTGGACATACTGGTGCATAATTTATTATATGTGAACATACTGGTACTGTATTGATTCTGTGTGAACATAGTGGTGCCATAATTGAATATGTGTGAACATACTGGTGCCATATTTGATAATGTGTATAAATACTGGTACCATCATTTATTATGTGTGAACATACTGGTACAGTATTGAGTCTGGTTTAACATACTGGTACTATATCTAGTCTGTTTGGACACACTGGTACCGAATTTAGTCTGTGTGAACATACTGGTACCGTTTTGAGTCTTTGACCTTACTGGTACCGTATCTAGTCTGTGTGAACATACTGGTACCGTATTGAGTCTGGTTTAACATACTGATACCATATCTAGTCTGTGTGAACATAGTGGTACCATATTGAGTCTGGTTTAACATACTGGTACATATCTAGTCTGTGTGAACATAGTGGTACCGTATTGAGTCTGGTTTAATATACTGGTTCCATATCTAGTCTGTGTGATCGTAGTGGTACCGTTTTGACTCTTTGAACTGACAGGTACCATATTGAGTCTATGAACTTACTGGTACCGCACTGTATCTGTTTGATCATACATGTTCTGTATTGAGTGTGCGTTTGGTACTGGTACTGTATACTTCAGTCAGACCCGGTTGCTTTGACCGTTCAGTGACACCCGGTGCCAACCGTCCATCTGGAACAAAATGCAGGAAATTGTCAGTGCCCATGTCAACTCCCTCTCCCCCTCACCCAGCGAAATGCAAATTGCTCTTTTCCTCATCAAGTTCGTGCTTGCTGCCGTCTGGATGTCAGCCTGACATAACATCCACACTCCTGCAGCGTTTTATGCTGTTTCTCAAAAAGGTGATGAGGTCTCAGAACTCAAGTCCCAGGACTTCACTATCTGTATTAAAGCAGCATATTCAGCCCAGCTGGGCTCCAATGGGGCTCTGCCCAGCCTAGATGGGCCCCCATTCTCTCTCTCTCTCTCCTCTCTCTCTCTCTCTCTCTCTCTCTCTCTCTCTCTCTCTCTCTCTCTCTCTCTCTCTCTCTCTCTCTCTCTCTCTCTCTCTCTCTCTCTCTCTCTCTCTCTCTCTCTCTCTCTCTCTCTCTCTCTCTCTCTCTCTCTCTCTCTCTCTCTCTCTCTCTCTCTCTTGCTCCGTCTATGTCTCCATGCTTTTGTCGAGGCTGCAGAGGAAATACAGTTGCCGGCGTTTCCATGGCAGCCAGCAGAGGATGTAATAGATTTGCCTGTTGTTGAAACGGTTACTCTCTCCATTTCCAGCTGGAGTAGAAGTAGCAGAGAAAGAGAAATGAGGGGAAGGAACGATGGAGGGGGGTGGGAGTGGATAAGATGGAGCTGGTGAACAGCAATGAAAGACAAGCATTAGTGAATGCTTGTGTGAACCTCCCCCCCCCCCCCCCCCACCCTCCCTCGCAAAACACGATCACTGTGAAAACTTGGACTACTCGTTATTCCAAATGCAAATGATTAGTACTCTAGTGTCTATCCAAACCAAGGTGTACATTCTAAACTACGCTGTAAAGGATGAGGGTCGTGTATTTGTCAGAGCTCACATTACTGGTAACACTTCATGATAAGTGTACGTTATGACCCATTAATTAATATAAGGGTGCAGTAATAACATTATTGTATAGCATTCACACAAGGGTGAGGAAGAGGGTTAGTGGTTAAGGGTTCAGGTTAACCCTCTTCTTTTACATAAAATATGTAAGTATGTAACGTCTCCATTAGAAATGATTATTAGACCATATGGTAGCTGTTAATTTACAGTTACCTAAAGCCTATTACTGCATCATAACACCACATTATGTTTCATGGATTAGCATTATTTTCTTGTTCATTGATCTCGTAACATAAAGATGTTTTTCTTAATCACTTCTGTTGGAAGCACGGGTGCACCACCTCTACTGGACATTCATTCCCTCTGCTTAATTAAAGGCTTTGCAGACGCTACAAGGTTGTGACAGCGGAGCTCCATCCAGTTTGAATATAATCATTTTTAAGTCATCTAGTGAATCAATTCCCCTGGTGGGTAACTTGAAGATGACAAAAATTGTTTTTATTTGTTTTATTTGAGTGTCTACTGGCTATTAGCGGTTTTATTTTTTGTTTAATTATTTTATTGTTTTGTGCAATGATGGGGTTTCACTGTTGACTCAATAAAAATGTATAATTTCTATTATTTGAGATGCACTAGAATACGGTGTATGTATTTCACAATATGCATGCTCCTCACCTTAATCCCTCAGTCCATGTCCTCGTTGCAGAATGGAACACTGTGTATAAAACTATGATGATATAGCTATATCTGACCTAGTTAGTATGTGGTTGGTTTATAAGAAATAACTTGTGTGTCCTGATGTTTCTGTGTTATATCGTGTGTGTGTCTACGTGACTTAACCGGCTTTCCCGCAGCTGTCGAACAACAACAGGATCTGCATCCTTCTACCAGTGCCAAAAAATGCCCCCCACCCCGAACAAATTGCCATGACACACATTACACAACCCAAAGACACCTCAACGTCAAGTATGTCTCTCACATGTAGCCCCACCTCAAACCACGCAAACGCAATCCAGGGCCAGCGCTGCTCCCAGGCCCCACATGGACACCAACCGCAACTGCAGGGTTTGTCCACCCTGTTCATTCACACATGCAGCACATAGCCAGCCAGCGCTCACCCCACTGCCGCCTCCCCCCATCACCCCACTCTCCCCCCTGACTACTGTGGACCCCCCCACCCAACTGAGTACCTGCCTATCTCTGACTGACCTCCCCAGGAGCCACGAGCCGCCGATAGACACGAATACCCCGCGCGGTCCCGCTCGGCGGACCAGCGGCCCACAATAGACGCCCCGCGTCACGGTCCCGCTCCACCGAACGCCCCACGACTCCTCGTCGCACATGAGGTCCATGCCGTCCCTGCCGTCCGGGAGGTCCGCCCCTCCTTCGCCTGCCTCCACCAGGTGTGCCCCATTCCCCCCCCCCCCACCACCACCGGGGGAACAGGCGGGAGGAACGAGCGGCCGCTGATGCTGTGGCATCCAGCATCAGCAACCCTCACCTCCCTGTCCGGAAAAAAGGACCCATTTATAGCACCCCGCCCGGCGCCTCCCCGCATTTCTAAGTGGAAGCTGAGTTGCCACCACCTCCACTAACACCCAGCACCCCTGCTCGCCTCACCTCACCTCACCTCGACTCACCTCCCATACACCCTCTCCCATACACCAGCCGCCGCCACCAGCTGCCCCGTCCTCCTGGCCGGCAGCAAGCGGACCCACCACCACCTTTTCATTTATCGTTTTCGACCCCAGAAGCACAGTTGCACCGTCCAGACGCTCCCCCCCCTCCTCTCTTTCTCTCCCCCCCCCCCCCCCCCCCCCCCCCCCGGCATGACTACCACCTGCTATAGATGTAGATCCAGTTGCGTTTTGTTTGGAACACACTGCTCGTGCGTCACGCAACATGCGTTTGCGTGTGCGGGCCAAACCGACTGCCAACGGTGCCTACCACTAACCACTTCTTTTGTTGCCCTTAGTGGTATAAGTTTATTTGTTGCTGTATTTACCTTGAGTCAACCCCTTTTTTGGGGGGGTTGGGGGGGAAGAGAAAAGTATCCAGATGCATGGCGGAGCTGGTCTACTGCACCGCACAGCCCCTCCTCCTGGCCCCCATCCTAGCATCTTCTAGTTCAGATGTGCCGACCCCCACGGTGCTCTGGTGGTTGATCTCCCTTCCCACCATCCTCACCCACACCCACTCACTCGCATGTCCATGTGCCAAACACCAATACGTGCATATATAGAGGTAATATATCATCAATAAGAAAAAATAAATAAATAAATATATATATATTTATAAATATATATGCAATGCAATGTGTTGAATTGCTTTTTCATCAATTGTTACCGCAAGATGTTTAATGCTGTAAACACTGTAAACACAATGCTATAACACACAACAAACAGGTTATAAGTTATGTGCGTTGTGTGCCAAACAATCCTCGCAACACAGCGATACACAGGCTCTACAGATGCTTCTGTTCATGCACTAGCACATGCAACTGTAAAGTAATCTGTGGTGTCATGTGCAAGGTGTATCATGTATCATGTATCACGTTTAGTCCATGTTCGAAATGCCTCTGCGTTCATGCCATCAAGCTGACATAATGATTGCATTCCGTTTTAACATGGCAAAGATTGTATATCAGACATGTATATATGTAACCTGACATATATACACAATGAATGATCGATACAACTTCCCTTCTGCTAAATTCCTCATCATTTACATGAATTGACAACATAATACTTTTTAGCAATGTATAACTCACAGTTTATTTTTCGGTTACTGAACCATGTTACTTTCATGGTCTACGTACGTATACTTTACTAGTATACTCTTTATGAGATTTTCTTCATATAGTCCTTAACATATGCTTTTTGTTTTTAAAAGAATGGGACTGTATGTCGGATGCCCCTGGCTGGCCCATGCACCCAGATCTCTCTGTCTCTCTCTCTTCTCTCTCTATCTCTCTCTCTCTCTCTCTCTCTCTCTCTCTGTCTCTCTCTCTCTCTCTCTGTCTCTCTTTCGTTCTCTATCTCTGTCTCTCTCTTTCTCTCTCTATTAGTCTCTCTGAGTCTCTCTCTTTCCCTCTCTCTGTTTCTCTCAGTTTTTCTCTGCATCTCTCCGTTCTTTGTTTCTCTCTCTCTCTTTTCCTCTCTCTGTTTCTCTCAGTTCCTCTCTGCGACTCTCAGTTTCTCTATTTCTCTCTCTCTTTCTCTCCTCTCTCTTTAGCTCTGATCCTCCGTCTGGACTAAACCGGTAGTCTCTCTCTTCTGCCCCACAGAGCTCACCCCGGAGTGGTTCCGTACAGACCAGCCCCACCAGTACCCCCATGTCCAGCGACGAGGTCGGCAACTACCACAACTTCCACCCCAGGAAAGGATCGAAGTAAGTCCCCCCTTTACTCTCCTCTCTTCGCTCTCACCTCTATCTTCTTCTTCTTCTCTTCTTCTCTGCTGGTCTCGGCATGAGGCCGTTCCCGTCGGGCCCGGGGCATGGCTTCTGAGTCATGTTTGTGCGTGCTTGGTGCTTCGTGAGGACTCGTATCACTTCCCCACTGAGGAGAAGTGTGTCAGACTGAACACTTAACACGCGTGTTGCGCTCTGAGGCGTCTTGTCGTCATGGTGATGAAAGTGGACGCGGGTTCATGTGAAGCGTTGTGTTGGGAATCGTCTGCCGGTGACTGTGATTAGACACAAGAGTCTCTCGAGTTGCATGGAAACAAGGGGGAGTCTGATGGAGCCTTACTGCCTTTTCCTGTATTATTTTGTTTCCTATATCCTATATATCCTATGTATTAAGCTGTGAGTTATTTATATGATTGATACTATACATCCTCATAGTAGCTTAACTGCTTAGCTTTTTCTATTGGTCCTGATGATTTGTTACTCATTACTTCTGTAGTCAATCGCACATTGTTGCAACCTTCTTCCCATGAGTATTAACTAATTAAATGTAATTGAGCCTCCATTTTGTAATTTCACCCTGCCTCTGGTTTTCGCCACCCTCCTTCCCTCCTTCCCCCCACCTCCCACCCACTCCTTCTCTCCCCCAGGGTGTGCAGAGGAGGAGAGTACAGAGCCTTGTGAAGGTCTGTATCTCACGGCTTGTGTTTGGCTCTCTTTAGCTCCTGCTAACATACGCTCACAAGCAGGGTGCTGTTGCTTTGGGTTGCAGTGTCTGACCACTTGTCTTTGGAACAGCTTTGAACCTTTGCGTTATTGCTAAAGGAGACTGGATGGAGTGGTTACATTTAGGGCTAGCCAAGCCTAAAAGGGCTGGCTTTAGAATAATAATGACGATATAACTTGCATACTTGACTCTGTGTTTTAAACCATGATGTTGTGGGCATCCTTTGACAACATTATGAGTGTTTTGAACAAGCGTGGGGTTCTTCATCTAAAGTGACATAGTGGTGACAAGCTGGTGTATTTTGCATTCAGTATTATACTTCTGCTGAATGAAGGAGGGGAGGTAGAGAGGGATGGAGAGGAGATTTGTCAAATTACTTCATCCTCTTCCCGACTTCCATGCTGTCCCATGCAGCTACAAATTGATCCTCTCAATTTGCTCGGTCTGTTCTCATCTCTCTCTGTCTCTCTCTCTCTGTCTTTCCCTCTCTCTCTGTTCCAATCCTTCTATATGCTCTATATTTTAATATATTTTAGTGTGTTTGTTCTGTCTTCCTCAATCTGAGTGGCAGTGGCGCTGTGTGAACAGTGGAGGGAGGCATTGATCCAACTATATAGTCTTTGTGTACGTGCAAGTCATGCATGTCTGTGTGTGTGTGTGTGTGTGTGTGTGTGTGTGTGTGTGTGTGTGTGTGTGTGTGTGTGTGTGTGTGTGTGTGTGTGTGTGTGTGTGTGTGTGTGTGTGTGTGTGTGTGTGTGTGTGTGTGCGCCCGTGTGCACCTTTGTGCTCACGTCGGTCTGTGTGTGTTTGATTTACCTGGATCTTTGCTTGATCAACTTCAGACAACGGCCTGCCCAGTCTTCCTGATTCGATTAAATCAGCATGTGTACTGTCCTGCTTTGCGTTGGCACTGAGTCTGTACATTCGGTATCTAACCATAGCCACCTGCCCCCGTCTGCCCTCTCTGTGTGCATGTACCTCTCTGAATAAACAGGGGAAGAATCAGGGGCCGTTGACCGTTTACCCTGTGGCCCCCAGAACGGACAAGCAGGTGTGTACAAACTGCCCCGGTCTCTCCCAACTACCGACAGAAACTCTCTACCTGCAGCACACCGCACCCTGACGCTACCGCGATTCGACCGTCTCTTTACGATTTCTGCGATTTTTTTTGTCCCATAAACATCAGTAAAGCATTGTGTTCTTCAATGAGAGAGGAGGAATATGCAGGAATAAACCGACATATTTCATTGTTGGATGTGATCTCATCTTTGTGGATATGAGTCAGGGAAGTGTGTTGTTGTGTGGCACCCGGTCTTAATGCTGACACACATGAATGAGTGGGTGGTCCGATGCTGGGCTTCCCGACTGATTTATTTTCCATCCGCCTGTTTTGTTGTTACTTCTGTCATGTGATTGCTGTGCTTACGTTTATAGAATGTGTGCGCCAATTACTCATCACATATGTTGTGATGAGTAAGAATGGGTGTGTTTGTGTGTGTGTGCACATATGTGATGAGTAATCAAACCACACATTTGTAGCAAATGTGTGAGCTCATGCTGAATTCTCAAGGACTGCATCCATGCGCGTGTTTGTCTGTGTGCACAAGTGTGTGTGTTGATGTGTGTGTGTGTGTGTGTTTGTCCGTGTCCACCAATCTGCTGAGTAATCAAATCACACATTCCTAGCATATGTGTGAACCCATCTAGTTGCATGCATTTATGTCTGTGTGTTTGTGTGTTACGGGGAGGGCTGTGTGTAATGGTATTCCCTCAATGCAAACTCGTGGTCTGACTGAAGCGACCTCTATCTGTTGAGCAGCCACAGACAGTGAGGAACCCATCCCAAGCCCACCTGTGAATGGGAGAAAAGGCAAGTCCTCCGCGGGACCCCGGGGGGGGGCCGGTCTGGGTTCAGCTCTTATGTTCTGTCTCAACTCTCTCCACTCTCCCTCTGCATGGCGAGCTCCCTGCGGTGATCAATACTGATGTGAGTGGTTCCTCCCTCCTTCCTGAACCCACCAGGGCTCTGGTTTGATCGAACCCGTTCGAAGACCACTCTCTCTGGAGAGCACAGAGAGAGCGTGTCTGAACTTTCCCTGTGTGGTCGGGGTTTGGTTTGAAGTGCTTTGAGAGTGCTTTGTGTAAGGCCTTCTGGAGGGGAAGGCTTAATGCATGCTGAATGCTGTGTCTCCCTGAGCTCTGCTACTCTCAGCCAGAAGTCAGTGTCTTCCCGTCACCGTTACTTTTAGTGGAATTGTATGGATATTATGACAGGCCCCTCAATTTCTTTATTTTTATTATGAATCTATGTATTGCATTTTTTGGTACCGGTTAACCGACATTACAGTAGACAGTAAACACTAAACACTATACCCATAACATTTGAGCCAAATCTTTTCAAGTAGACAAGCTATTCAACCCCTGATGTAGAAATGTAGTTCAAAATGAATCAGTGTCGCCCACTGTTACATATAAACTGTAAAGGGTGCTGTGCTATAGGCTATGTCACAACACTAGGCTCCTATCCAGTTGAGGCTGTGAAGCATTTACCACTGTTGGCCAACAGATGGAGCAAAGATCCTAGACTTTCGTGTGGAGCTGTCCATAGTGCTGAATTGCTTTCAGTGATGAGCAAAATCAATCCAAAATGTCGAATACAAAGTTTTGTATTCATGTGCGTGGGTTTTTCATAAGTTTGCTGATGCATGTGTGCAAACGTGTGTGCATACATGTGTGTGTGATGTGTGTGTGTGCTTGTATGTATTTGTGTTCACATGTGTGTATTTGTATGTGCGCATGTGCGTGCGTGCTTCCGTGTCTGTGTGTGGGCGTATGTGTGTGTGTGTGTGTGTGTATGCATATATTTGTGTGTTTGTTTGTGTGTGTATGTGTTTGTGGGGGGCTTGGTATAGAGGTGACATGGGAGGACCAGCAACAACGGGTCAATGATTCAGTGTCAAATGGTGGACCACCACAGCCCCCTTGCAGTGAGACAGGTGGGTTTGGGTCTGGGCATGTACTCCTTCGAAATGGACTTTACTTTCCCTTTTCCCTCTTCGAAACATCTTCCTTCTTCTGTATTAACAGTTAATGGAAGGGTTTTATTTTGGCTTTTGTTCATCGAATTCTGTTTACTGTCATCCAGCTTTAATCTATTCAGAGTATTTCAAAGAAAAATATTAGCTGTCAAGATCTTTACTGTACAAATTCATTTATGTCAGATTTGGACATATAGGCAGCATATTAATTTAAAATATACTGTATCTATATTCAGTCTCCTAGTCATTGAAAACAACACTTGGTGGATCGGGACAGCCCACTTTAGTAATTATTGCAGCCGATTATCTCTATTCAGATAATAATGGTGTACCTAATTATTCAATGATTCAATCATCTAACATTGAGATCAGGGGCAGCATGCCTTGGTCTGGCTCTGAATCATTATTTCAAATTGAATGAATGTTTCTAAAATTTAGTACCATGACAATTAACAATAATGGTTGATAACTTATTGGTGGACACCGCCCCATCCTCAGTAATGTAGCAAAGTAAAGGACTGACAATTTGTTCGGTCATCTATTGTGTTGACAGTCTTTATCTGAGAGATTATTCTCAATTCAGGGAGTAGAAAGGGTTTTTGACCTTGGAAGGGGGAAGTCAAACACTTTGTTATGTCGCCTATTATTAACTGTCTATAGAACAAGCACAAAATGCACATTACCATGACCAGAGCATGGTCACTGCTGTGACCTTGTGTCCTGGGGTTAGGAGGTAACCACAGGTTTCTGGCCTTGAATCTTTAATGAGTACCAGGCATGCACTATACCCCTCTCTCTCTCTCTCTCTCTCTCTCTCTCTCTCTCTCTCTCTCTCTCTCTCTCTCTCTCTATCTCTATCTCTATCTCTATCTCTATCTCTATCTCTATCTCTATCTCTCTCTCTCTCTCTCTCTCTCTCTCTCTCTCTCTCTCTCTCTCTCTCTCTCTCTCTCTCTCTCTAAGTTTGTAGTTAACTTACAGTCTGCTTTCTATAACATCCAAAAAGCAATGCTTAGCTCAGTATCAGTAGATATATGTAGCTTGTATACGTTTTATGTTTGTGTTTTCATGTTTTTTTAGTGGGAGGTCTTTGCATTGTACTGTTGTGTAATCACACTGAATGCTTAGGTCAAATGTTGAAGAGAACATTTACTTCCTCTTGCTGCCCCAGTAGACGGAAGATAGAAAGCTCCCTTGCCCCCTTTACTGCCGTCTTCAGTGTAACTCGATGATGTTAGCGGCCACGTCGGGACAGGAGCCTGGCCAGGCAGATGTCTGACATTGTCTTTTATTCATGTGGCACTTCATTATTCAGCCTAATAGACTGCTAATTGAGTTAAATGCTAATGCCGTGCAGTGAATGGAAATGAGGTGCGACCTAAGCTAGCTTCCTTGGCCCTCTCTCTCTCTCTCTCTCTCTCTCTCTCTCTCTCTCTCTCTCTCTCTCTCTCTCTCTCTCTCTCTCTCTCTCTCTCTCTCTCTCTCTCTCTCTCTCTCACCTGTGAAGTTTGGTGTCCTGGAGCTAACTACTCTGATAAGGATGCAGATTTTTTGTTTCATTTTCTGAGTCATGAAAGGGGAAGATAGGGGGTCAGATGATTTGTCTTGCCTCTTGCCTCTTGTGTCGTTTTGTGTCACTGTCGCTGTTGTCGTATTTGTTGTTGCTGTTGTTGTGTTGTGTTTTGTCGTGTACCCGACCCTCAGATATTGACACAGATAAGGGTTCATGCGAGTCAACTTGTGCTTATGTTTATCAGACACGCAACCTTTCCGACAAAGTATTTAATCAGAGACGCATGACAGAATTGAAGCGGGAAAGTAGACAAAAATATTTTGATTGCTAGAAACAGCCACCGACATATCAACAGTTGCATTTTACGTCTATGGCTGTTCTGTGTAGGTGTGTGCACGCGTGAGTGCATGTGTGCACAGGTTTGTATGTATATATACATACAGTATGTGTGTGTGTGTATATATATATATGTGTGAGTGTGCAAGCAAGTGCACCTGTGTGCAGAAAAACAAAGCAATGCAATGGCCTCCAATCTTTGGAAACGTCTGAAAAACTAGACACCTTTATGGTTCTTTGACATTATTTTATTTTAAATCTAAAAGGTTTTCTCATGTATGTTTGATTTGGTGGGACGAGGTGCCCCACCCCCCCCCAACCCCCAGTCAACCCTATAGTGACACCCACTACTCCTTTTCTGCACTCCCTCTTCCATCCAAGGTTCTAAGCTTTCTGTGTGCTTCGTGAGCTTCAACATCTCTATCACACCTTTAACGTGATTTTTACCGTTGCAGATCTCTCTTTCCTTGAGTGCGCCGAATCTCCGCCTCACCCCCCGTCTCCCCCCCCCTCCCTTGCCTCTGATTTCTAACAGTGTTTTCTATCCGTTTTTACCTCCGCCTCTCCACTGGCCTCACACACCCTCCGCTCCCAATCCTTTCTGACACGTACTCTCTTAATGTAAACTGTGCCGGTGGTGACGTTGGCGTACGTTCTCGATCTTCTCTATGATTTGTCTTTTGTTCTTTCCTTTCTCTGTTTGTCCTCCTGTGCTTGTTGTCTTGTGTCGTTTTGTGTCACTGTCGCTGTTGTCGTATTTGTTGTCGCTGTTGTTGTGTTGTGTTTTGTCGTGTACCCCCCACCACCTCCCACCCCACCACCACCACCACCACCCGCTCAAATCTCCGTCACCTTTCTCAACCAACTATCCCTGATGCCCACTGACCCCACCCTCCCCACCCACACGCCCACACACACCTCTGGCCTGGCTGTGTGTGGGTCAGCCATGGTGGCCACCTCTTCCCCCCCCCACCTCTCCTGCTCCCCACTCCGAGCGTCCTCTCATCGCCATCTCCTCTCCTCTGTCTGTGTCTGTTCATTCTGTGACGTGATCCCCGAAGACACGGACTCACCCAGTTGGACGAACTCAGGTCTGTCTCCCTCTGCTGCCTCCTCTTCCTCTTCCTCCTCTTCCTCCTCTAACTCTTTGTCTTCTTCTACCTCCCCTTCCGCCTCTCACTCTTTATCTTATTCTACCTCCTCTTCCTCTTCCTCCTTTACCTCCTCTCACTCTTTATATTCGTCTACCTCCCCTTCCTCTTCCTCCTCTCACTCTTTGTCCTCTTCTACCTCCTCTTCCTCCTCTCACTCTTTATCTTATTCTACCTCCTCTTCCTCTTCCTCCTTTACCTCCTCTCACTCTTTATATTCGTCTACCTCCCCTTCCTCTTCCTCCTCTCACTCTTTGTCCTCTTCTACCTCCTCTTCCTCCTCTCACTCTTTTTCTTATTTTACCTCCCCTTCGTCTTCCTCCTCTTCCCCCTCTCACTCTTTATCTTCCTCTACCTCCCCTTCCTCTTCCTCCTCTCACTCTTTGTCTTCTTCTTCCACCTCTTCCTCCTCTTCCTCCTCTCACTCTGTCGTCTTCTTCCTCCTCCTTTTCCTCCTCTCATTCTCTTTCTTCTTCCTTCTTCTTCCTCTTCTTTCTGTTTGTTCACTTCTTTTTCCTCTAACTTTTTCACCTCTTCTCCTCTAATCTTCTTCTTCATCTTTTTCTTCGCACTCCTCTTCCTCTTCTTGTACCACTTCTTCTCTTCTTTTTCTCCTTCTTCTTCTTCTACTTCCTCTCCTTCTTCTTCTTCTTCTTCTTCTTCTTCTTCTTCTTCTTCTTCTTCTTCTTCTTCTTCTTCTTCTTCTTCTTCCTCTCCTCCTTCTTCTTCTTCTTCTTCTTCTTCTTCTTCTTCTTCTTCTTCTTCTTCTTCTTCTTCTTCTTCTTCTTCTTCTTAGTCTTCTTCTTAGTCTTCTTCCATCCTTTTTGATGTTCTTCTAAGCCTGCTTCTTGTGCTTCTCGGTCCACCTGCTTTTTCACTGAAATCGATCTTCATCATTATCTCCATAGAATGATTTTCCTGTTTCTCCCCACCTTCCTGCCTTGTCTGCTCTTTGCTAGGATACCAAATCCCTTCATCCACACTGTGCACCCTGGCTTCCTTCTTGAGCGCTGTGGTTCTGAGCATGGATGTGATTGGATATGAGCCTGCTTGGTCTGTGCTTGCATACTTGCAGCAGCAGCCCTTGTTGCAAGACGTGCCATGTCTCCATCATTGACACATGCAAACATCTTATTTACTGTTTGGTGAAAGATGTTATTATAATTCCCAATACAAAACTACAATGAATAATAATTAAACCATTTTATATATCAATAAATTCACTTGCATCCCAATGCGTAAAAGAGTTGGATAAGACCTATCAAATCCTGTCTTAAGTAAATATTGAAAACATTTAATAACTTAATTTAAATAAAATTATATATCAGCTCATGTAAGCTCATGCACGCTTAACTACAGACTTAAATTACACTTATGACTAAAATAAGTAACATAAATCTCTGACTTTTAATTGTTGTAACCTTAAATTAAGTTATGGTAAGAATCAGATTTATGATGGAGAAATGTCACTTTACCTTGTATGTATGTGTGTGTCTGAGTGTGTGCGTTTGGGGGGAATCTGTGTGCGCGTGGTTGTGTGTGTGTGTGTGTGTGTGTGTGTGTGTGTGTGTGTGTGTGTGTGTGTGTGAAGGTGAAGGTGTGTGTGTATGCATGGGTGTGTAATTCACGCTTCTATGTGCAAATTTTTTGCTACATTCATCACCATCAGATGACATGGACGATTTAAATCGGTCTTTCAAACATTTGAAAATTCTCTCCATTTTAGTTCATCATTTGACACAAAACATACTAAGATAGCTGGGTAGCAGGACTTAAGATTCACACAGAGGCACTCTTTTTCACCATACAATAGAAATGTAAACTAAGGTGTGTTTTTGCTGTTCAGCGCCTTTCTATTTTGGGATGTAGGAAATAGTCAGAGAGGAGCATGTTGCTCTTAGCCAAGAGAATATTTTGTTTTCCTTTTCTTGTGTTTATTTTTATATATAAGCATATTAAGAGTGTGTTTTTGAGAGCTCGTTGATGTATTCACATTCAGGAGATTATTCAAACTATCCTGCTGGTTGAAATCTATATATCATATATATATCCTCATGTTTATTTATTCATAAATTCATATATATATCCATTTGTTTTTCTCTATTCTTTCTCTATTATTTATATTCTTTCACACTTCTTTTAGCGTGCCCTAATACCATGGGTGTGTTTCTGATCACGGTCGATTGGTTGTCTTTGGAGTAGAATCATAATTCAGTGTGCGAGATCCTGGACCCATGAGGTCGGACTCAATGACCAGCATCTCTTTGTTTGTGTCTGTCGCGGCCAACCATTCAGCCTCGTCTCATTCAGACCACTCCTGCTCATGGCACACCACCGTCTCCTCCACTGTGTCGCCACCAGCATCTCTCCCATGACCAAGCAGACTCGATGTGAACCCAGACTCTCTCCTCTCTCCCCTCCCCCCTCCCCCTCTCAGGTGTGGACATGCAGGAGAGGACCAGGCTGATGAAGCTGAACATGAACAAGTACAAGCATGGCGCAGGCTCCGACTCCAGACTGGAGCAAGACTACAACAAGGTGAGTGGTCGAACAGCTCTTTAGCAGAACTTCTAGGTGGGGGGGGGAGTTACGCCTTCTTTCTTGGTTCGTCGTAGACATATTCTACTGAAGAAAATACATTTGCAATAGTGGATGAAACATGCAGAAGGGATTTTTTGTGTATTTCAGCAGTGATCTGGTCTTCCTGGTGTTTGTCTTCCAATTATGCGCTTAAAGATCACCCTTTCACGTCCGTTCGAAATAATTATAATTAGAACATTAATGCAACTATATTAAATAGTAATATAGACATTGTTTGCCATTTGCTTTCCATCGAGCGAATAGATGCATATATGCAGTGAAACAGTGGAAACATATTTCATATTCACATAGCCCACGATCACTATCTATTTTAACAGATTTTTAGATGGTGGATGAAAGTAATAAGCAGATCTACATTGTGTCCCTACTCTTTTCTCTACACTACACTGACAGTTAAATTATGAAAAGTAGAGTAAAAGTAAAGAGTACTCATGTTTGGTATTAGTAAAAGCCAAGCCATTCGTTCAACTGGTGTTGCTGCGTAGTTTCTGCTGAACGCCGGGAAAGGTTGAGGTCAGATCACATCTGCACACTCCAGATGTTCGACACACTAAGGTTAGAAGCTGAATTAAGGTAAGACACAATCCCTAATCAGCTGATGCATACACACACACACAAACACACACACACACACACACATTCCCACGTACATGCACATGCACACACACCACAGCCACAAGCTCACACATATGCATATACTTTTACACAGGCATACACACATGCACATGCACACACACCCCAACCACACACACACACACGCACACACACACACACGCAAATGCACACGCACACACATACACATAAACACATCGATTTCAACCGAAAGACATTCTTCTATGGAAGGCTTCATTTAATAGAGCTTCTTTAGTAGAATTGGGAGCTCTCCTAGCCCAAGCCCTGGCCTCGGCCTGAGTCTCTCCAGACCGTAGTGTGTGTACTACTCCGATAGCAGGAGGTGCTCGGCTTGTTTACAGAGGTCCTGGCGGCCTGAGTGCCGTGTCGTGTTGTGAGTGGAGGCCAGGCCATATAAGAAGATGTGTTTGCTTCCCGCCATCCTTTTATGCCAGTGTTATGCGAACTATTGGCCTCTGGGAAGCAAGCCAAGTGTTTGTGAGAAGTCTATAAAAAGTTGTATCTTCTTTTTTGTCTGGTATGGAGGTTTGTCTGGGTTTGGAAGCAGCGGTGGTGTTGGCGGGGGGGCGATGTCTGCGCGGCGATATTTATTCTTAGTTCATATTGTTGTTTTAAGAATAGCACACTCGCTGACGGTCCTCCGCGTACCCATAGCAGTAACTGGAACAACTCACACTTCTCTGTCCAGCACACACTGTGGTGCATGCAGAACCGTGCTCAAGGTAAACTGTGTTATAGTTTACGTGATATATCAACATTTATAGTAGTTGACACAATTGTCTAATCTTTTAATGGCTACCCTACAGGAAGGTTTACACGAATGGACTTAATAGAGCTGAGTTTCTGCGGGGAGGTGTATGCGGGGGGGGGGGACTTTTGTAATATACCTTTCAAATAAGTGCGGTTCTATGTGTCAACATGATGAACATGGTTTTGACAAGCTCAAATCTGGGTGAACAGTGTGTTCTGCTTTCTTTCATCTCGTATTTGTTTTGACCAATCTTGATGCTTGAGGCAGGGATGTGTAAGGTCATAATTGTCTAAAACAAACTCGGCCAGCTATATGAAACGGTAAACAAGTGCCTCTTAAGCTTTTAAATCAACACTGCATACCAGCCACTGTAGAAATACACTTGGTAAAATACCCTTCTGATTGCTTCATCCACTCATGCAAAATATTTCTCTTTGGTAGAATACTTCCACAACAAAACAGGGAACAAGGTGTGACTCTACCCCTGACAGCTTTTGGTTTCCGGCCCAGGCTCTGTTTCCCGCCCACCCAGAAGTTCTGCTATAACATAGTGGGACTTGATCCCAGATAAGTTTAAAGGTAACTGTCACATTCAAACCTATATTTGTGTGTGTGTGTGTGTGCTTTCTCACTCCAGCGATCAGGACGAGATCCCCGGGGCTCGGACAACCTGTCGGCCAAATCTTCGGACAGCGATGTGAGCGACGTGTCGGGTGCGTCGAGAACCAGTAGCGTCTCTCGGTTCAGCGGCACTAGCTACATGTCTGTCCAATCAGAGAGGCCGCAGGGAAACCGCAAGATCCGGTAGGCTGATGTTCATGAACCCGCAGCCACACAAGTCTTATCACATACTTATCAAGCACCACTCAACAAAAATTATACAAATTACTTGCATGGGCTTTCATTTTCTTTATTCACTATATGTTTACAAGCGGTGTGTTTGGTGTGTGTTTTTTTGTCTTTCTACATGTCAGTAGAAATGTAGAAACACATAGTAATGTCATTATTTGACATTATTCACATTTTCTTTGTTTTTTCTTGGTTCCTTGTTTTCTCGCTTTGATTTGCTTCGCATGGGCTTCTGTCTTCTGTCCGTCAGCGCGTTGCAATCATCAAGGAGTCTGTCTCAGGAAGGGGAAGGGGAGGGGGAGGGGGAGGTTGGGGAACAGTTAGGGGAAGTGGGGGAGAACAAGGAGAAGAAGCCAGGGCAGGAACCGGGAACGGGAACAGGAACAGGAACAGGGGTAGGGGCTGAGAAAAGTGGAGGGGGTAGCAAAGGGGAAAAACCCAAGAACACAGCGAAGGGAGACAGGGTGAAGGAGAAGAAGGAGGACTTGGCGGAAAACCAAGAGGACTTCTACCAGAGGAGTATCTCCGAGACCGACCTCAGGTAAAGAAACGCTGGTCCAGAGTGCATTCACCCCTGGTGCTAGTAACTTCCTAACAGTACAGATCTCTCCCACACACTAACAACAGTATGACCCTCTAGCTTCTCCCCTGGTCCATGACATTTGTAACCTGGCCCTGTGTCTGGCATGGTCTAGTTACCCTCCTGGACCTGTTGTGACATTCCTCAGTCCTCTCACCTGATCCCTGTCGTTATTCCCTAATACGAACCCATCCACTTAGCAACACTATTTACCTATTTACAACCATGACTACAAAACTATAAAATGGTTCAATACCAGATATCCCTTATTAATCTAGTTTAAACTAGTTGTAAAGCATGTTAACGTACAGTAAAGTGTTCATGAGTCTGACTTATATCCCAGAATAACCCACTCAAGAATGTTTTGACGTGAAACGTGCTTCACGTGACATTCTTCATCTTTAGACCGCTGTGCAGTGCTTCATGCTAGCACTATGTTAAGGGTGGCACCATTTCACCGTGGTCGCCGGGGAACATAATTACATTTGTGAAAAGTATAGTGTAGGAAGACATTATGAAAAAGTGTGTCAAGAACAAAGCGGGGAGCAAATTGATTTAGAAGGCCATGGGTTCTCGCAGCAGGCTAAGAGACGAGCGTACCATTCTAATAAGAAATGGCTGGTTTCAAATTGCATTCCCAGCTGGTTCTAAGTAGGTGCTGCCTGTATACATAAGTACTGCCGACTTTCTCACTGGACGGCTGAAAACGTCTGAGCTAATTTACTCCTTGTATCAAAGGCGTTTATATCTCGGTCAGATTTAACCACTGTGGTGCAATCTGATTCAGAGAGCTTAAAACTGCTTTAACGACAAGGTGGAAGCAGGTTAAATGCAGCCAGCAGATATGTGTATCCACTTGCCTACAACAATGCATTGAATCTAGATTTAGAAATATTGAGAGAATGCATTGCTAGTGAGGGCTTGCTCTGTGTTTTGTGTGGCTTTTCCATTTGCCTGAGTGTTGTGTGAGTTGCTCTGCCCCAGCATGTAATACATCGTCTTTCTGCTTGTCGTGACATGCTTTCCTAATTTACTACCATGACAAACAATCTCTGTGTTATTCCATGCTTTGATGTAAAGATTACACCTTCATGGTCCTCAACTCATTCTGCCAAAAACCTTCAGCGCAGTCCAATACAAATAATAATAATATGCCCAACGGGACATTCATATCCATCCATTCATATCATATCATCAACAAAGTGTCCCCCTCAGAACATTAATGTTGCAATTGACACTTTTGTCACAACATTGTTGAACTGTATTCACATTCTGCGCTGAAAGTGGAATTACATAACCTCTGTCCCGCTCGTAATGTTCTGCTGACACCTTCTCAATTAACCCACCCTGATATGTTCAGGACAATAACAGTACAGAAATACATCTTTAATTACACCTCCTTGGAAAATAACAACATTTATGCTGCTTTTAGACTTATTAGAAATGGATGGCATCTCGTTAGACGCACAGCATTTAGAAAATGACCAAGACACTGAAAAAGTTATGATTATATCCCATTAAACAAATATAAATCATGTTACATTTCTACCACTGCATACATTATGGATATCATTTTTACTCCATCTAAAATGAAAAACAATCCTTTTTGCATTCAACCTAACTCTAGAGACTGTGTCGTGTAGTCTCTCCAGTGAGGTCCACTGCAGACCTCATGCGTATGACAAACACCGCTGTATCTGGAGCAGAGACCTCATTGAGGGAAGAGCTCCATGCATCCAAGTCTCGGTAAAGACGTCATTGTTAAATGTCATAGAAGATAGGCTGCTATATTTGTGGTGGTGGCTACCAAGGCAGCAAATCATCTCAGTGACACATCTACGAAAGCACGATTTGATCTCTCAATGGAGGAGTGAAAGAGAGTGCAATATTTTAGTTGATTAGCTAGCAGAGTTATAATTAGAGAATGCGGCCAGCCTTGCGTTTCTTTGTCTTTGTGGGTCTTTAATTACAACTTTAATTAAATAAGGAGGACGCTGGTCTCTGGTCGTCGTCGAATAAGCAGAATCCGACTGTTAACCACAACTAACTAACTAACCTAACTATATATCAACTGTGTAGCCTGGTAGATCTGCTGTTGCTGTCGATCAGATTCCATAGGCCTAACTATACTGCTCTATTTCCTTCTCATGTGCTTGGCATTTGATCCACGGCATACATTGCAGTGTGGGATTCATTTCCAGCATGCATCTTGTTCTATGTATTCAGGTCACAATATACATTTCCCGTCTTTGATTTGGCTAGGTCTGTTACGAGAAGGTGAAAGCTTGGCCTGCATTCAAGCGGTTTGTTAGCTGCGAGTTCTTTTATCACACGTTTGTGGCGCCTATCATGTTCACCAATGTGCCTCACGGGGTAAATTGACCGTCCCTAAGCCTACCCGCGTGTGTCTGCCATCTCCGGGAAAACAAGCAGGCGCTTCATCAGCACTTTGAAATCCACACGCTGCCGCTAGCCTCTAACCACATCCCAGCGCCGTTGCCCTGGTAACGGCTATTTGGTGTGCATGGGGAAGTGAAGACCCTCTGTGTGCACGGCACGGGGGCTCATTAAACAGAACGGAGTGGAGGTTTATTTATCCTCCGCCCTCCCCCCGCTGCACAGGCACAAACACCACGTCCCTCCTCTTCCTCATCCCAATTCAACAGCAGCCAGTAACGCTACCTGACTGAGGGGTCATAGAGATGGTGAAGCAAAGCCTGCCTCCCAACTATTTTGCTTCGGCTATATACACCTCTGTTTATTTTTCCCTCACTGAGAAGGTAGTTGATGCCGTTCCTGCGTGTACTGTCTCAATGCAAGGGCGATATCTGTTGCTCTAGGAACAGATTTCCTCTGCCGGGTCGATCCCCAAGTCGCCAAAGCGATAGAACTCTTCAGTCGGTGAAAGAATAGGTGAGGGATACGAGATGGAAGAAATAGTTTTCTGACGAAACATTAAAAGTAACTCCTGCTCACCGCAATGTAGATTTAATGAACCTGTTATTCAACTGCTCTCTTTCCCTCCAGCCTGGGAGCCAGACGCAGCTCATGTATTATTGGCTCTGGCATTTGCATCCGGCCCCCTCCCGTTCAGACAGATTTCCAGCATAACTGGCCTGGGTCGGCCAGTCACAACCATTTATCTAATGTTGGGCTTGTTTGATGCGATTACTGTACAGAGGAGTGACCTATGGGAGTTGTTTATTTTCATAAACAACCATGAAGGCTGCCACTGATAAGTCTCACCTTATGTTGCTCTGATTGATTGTAAGTCTGTCAATTGCATCAGGAGGTGTTTTGGTCTGCAGCCTTTTGATAATGCGGTTTGGAAATTGAAAATGAACCGAGGGGTTCCAGACTTTGTCTGGCAATGTCTGGTTGAGTTTCCTCTATTTTGCAAGCTAAACTTGAGCTAAGAGCAATGTGTTAGTGTAAGGGCATCAGTCTATATGCTGTATGCTGGACAGTAGCGGTTTATCCATTACAATGCTGCAGTGACCTCACATATATTTTAAAGTTTGTTTGACATCTAGATAGGTTAAGAGTACCGCTCTATTAGCATTGCTTGTTCTCAAAGGCAACAATTCTGAATGCATTATGTTAAGGGTGAGTTATTATTATTTTTTGCTCCTGGAACATCTTGGCCTGGATCATGAAAATGCTTGCTGTGCGATCTGCATGGCGGGGAACATTGTGTGCTCATGGTTGACGTGGAAAATCGGTTGAAATCCTTGGGGAGACAGAGTTCCAGCCACTATCTCCATCTCTCTCTCTCTCTCTCTCTCTCTCTCTCTCTCTCTCTCTCTCTCTCTCTCTCTCTCTCTCTCTCTCTCTCTCTCTCTCTCTCTCTCTCTCTCTCTCTCTCTCTCTCTCTCTCTCTCTGTCCCTCTCTGTCCCTCTCACCGTAGGGAGCAGCAAGATCCAAGCGTGAGGTTAGAGAAAGGAGTGAGGCAGGGAGGGTAGAGAAATCCCAGAGGTTTAGCTTGTTAAACCAAGAGAGCATTTTAGCCAATTAAACCCATTTTTTGCCAGCTCAATCATGAGGATGTTTGCAAATTAAACCGCCAAATGTTTTGATAATTAGGGCCAGGGAAGTTTCAGCTAATTATCAGCCAATAGTAGGTCTAGGTGTTATTGGATGCGAATGAGAGCTTGATGCTTGAAGAGAAGTTGAACTGAAATGGATGACCATGTTGGATGTTGAGGTCCAACACCGGCATCGATTTCAATTCAATTTCACCTTTTCTACGAAAAAAAACTCGGAGGTCAGTTTATAACTGCAATCATCTGCATGGAATATAATGGACACCTATCAGATGTAAACCAAGTCATGTGTATGTGCTGACTCTGTGTTCCTCATGGACATAATGAAAGGAGCCATGTTTGCCCATAATAACGTCACAACTCCGCCAGATGAAACGCAGCCCCTCTGTGAAGGCGGGCTGGTAAAAGGGCATGTTGCCTCAGATTGCCTCTCTTACTGCTGGTGCTGCGCAGAGTCAGTGGCCTGAAGTGCGCTTCAAAGAGCTCTGGACTACATTAACTGATCAAAGGCTCTAATCCTCCGATAAACAGTCGATATTAATGCCTTAAAGTAGTGGCTGATGCACACCAGCGCTCGCTAGCATGGATGACCCAACGTAAACACATGGCGCACTACCTGAGCTGATTTATGATGCGAGCACGCTGTCCGGGTATCACATCTGGGTTATTGCAGCGGGAATGCTACGAACAACAATCAAGTGGAAAATAGTCTTTGTTCATTCAGATGGGCTTTGAATGGATGCCGTTTTAAACCCTTTAAAAGGATCAAAAACAACGTGTTATCTAACTAACAAAATAAAGTTATGTTGCTTTCTTTCTAATTTACGTCATAAGCCTGTAAAATGGAGGACAACTAAGAATGTGCTTTTATTTTGTAAAGGCCTCCCCTCCATTCTCCCCATTCTCTCTTACTTAATAAGGCCTTAGGACAGACAGGAGGTTTGATGAATTCATGGACAGTTGAAAGGCCTCATGTGGGGAAGAAGTAGAATGGTGCACTTAAGGGATAGTTTTAACAAATCCATTGGGAGGAGATGGGATGAAATACTGGTCAGCGTTCGCCTTTGTGGACATAGATGGCCATGGATAGGACTCCAAACTTTTCTCAAGTCGTGGAAAATTTATTTAATCACGCAGGCTTGTTTTTAAAGCGAGAAGATTTGGAGTCTAATTAAAGTAATTGAGAGGAAGTGCATAGACCCTACCCATCTCCCCCTGTGGTTAATCAGCCCCTCTTAATGGCCTTAATATGACAGAGAAGCCGCTCCGCTCAGACTTGTCATTAAATGGACAGCACCCTGAGGGTGATCCCCTTAACACAAGACTCAACCCATTACATTGGTAGAGTTTGTGATCCAGGGTGTAATTTGCCTCTTAACGTTAATCTCACATGCAGACACTCTGAACGGGACCTTCATTGTGGCTGTGAGGGCGTCTCTTTGCAAGAAACTGAAGTGAAAAAACACTTCACTGATAGACTACTGTCGCTCTGTCTCCGTTTCTCTGTCTCCGTTTCTCTGTCTCTCTCTCTCTCTCTCTCTCTCTCTCTCTCTCTCTCTCTCTCTCTCTCTCTCGCTCTCTCTCTCTCCCTCTCTCTCTCTCTCTCTCTCTCTCTCCCTCTCTCTCTCTCTCTCTCTCGATGTTGTTGCGATGGGATGGAAGAAAAGGGTTCTCTATTGATTAACCTTCCCTCGGCTCTGAACCCGTTCTCACCTTACTCTCACTTCTCCGTGGGCCATGGAAGCCCTGAGATGTTTCATTCATTCTCATTCTCAAAAATCTCACTCTGCCTCACTCTCTCTCTCTCTTTCTCTCTCTCTCTACCTCTCTCTCTCTCTCTCTCTTTCTCACTCTCTCACTCGCTCTCTTTCTCTCTGAAAGATTGGAGCCTTGAATTGTTATTGGCACGTGTTTGGGAACCAGGTGCAGCGAAGATCCGATAAATTAAGGATTGCGATGGAAATCATGCAGAGGTCTTGCGAATAGCAAAAACACAACTTCAAAATTATGTCTTTTTTTTAAAAGCACCAAAATATTCTGTCTGAAGGGGACTCAAAGTTAAGGGAGCTACACGGCACATTCTTTAAATAATTTTATTTTTGAATCTTTCAAGTTGAGCCCAATTACCAAATAACCCAAATAACATTCCCAACTCAACCATATGAATTGCATCCATTACTGGAGCTATATCGAAGGGCACACTTATTCCTACATACATTCCAATGAGCACCAATTCAAATATTACTGTTATACCTAGACCTGAACTCTGTCCTCCTCTTCTCCCTATCACTCCCCCCATCATCTCCTCCCCTCCTCTGGTCCCTCTCCTCCCATATCTATGTGTCCTTTCTTCTCCCTCCTTCTTCCATTTGTGTCACCTCCCACACCCCACCACTTTCCACTCCTATTATCATGTACCCCCCTCCCCCCAACCATCATCCCCGACCTACCCCCATGGTCTCCCACTCTCCTCTTTGTATGCCCTTCTCTGGATCTGGTTCTTCCTCCCTATACCCTCACCTCCTCCCCCCTCCTCACTTCCCTGTCCCTCTCCCTCGATGGCCGGTTCGGGCGGCGGCTCACAGTGACTTATCGTCCAAAATGAACGACAGGCAGACGGGCCCCGCGGGCCGGCGCCAACGTCATCACCAAGAGCACCAGCGTGAGCGGCGACATGTGCAACCTGGAGAAGACGGACGGCAAGCCAGTCGGACACCGGCGGTGGGCACGGTAGGCACCGAGGAGAAGAAGCGGCGCTCCAGCATCGGCGCCAAAATGCAGGCATCGTCGGCATGTCGCGCAAGAGCCGCAGCACCTCCCAGCTCAGCCAAACAGGTAAGGGGGCACTCCCCCAACCACCCCCCCCCCCCCCCCCAGCACACTGACCGCTCCGCTGCGCCCGGTCAAGCAGCGTGGTCGAGCCACCCCCCCTCCGTCCCCCCACCCCACCCGCTGGGAGGTCCATCCGACGCAGCCTGAACTTTTGTTGCGCGGAGAGGGGCGTTTTGTCTGTCTCTCTTTGTGTCTCCCGAAACGCTGCTATCTCTTCCCTCTCCTTCCTATTTCCAGCTTGTAGTTCCTTCCCTTCGGACTGCGGACGCCCGAATCACAGCGGGAGGCCGTGTTTTCACCGGGATCGGCCGAAAGTTTCGCCTTTATTCATAACACCTTTTTTCTCTCTAGGTCACACTAGAGAGGGATGATTTCCTGCCTACCTCTCGCTCCCCTATTCCCTCTCTCGATCTCTCTCTCTCTCTCCAACTCTGATTACACCCCTGTTCTTTTTATTTTCCTTTCATGTAATGTGGGCGGACCCCAGCCGTACGTCCGTGTCTGTGTGCATATTGCTGTAAATGTGATTTCCGCCTTGCTTTCTGTGGTGATACGGTGTCATTTGATATGTGCTTTGTCAGCCCATGGCTGGCGTTCTCTTTCGGTTGGCAGAACGCTGACAGGATTGGCAGAGCAGTGTGTGTGTGTGTATGTGGGTCAGGTTTTGAAGGGGCCCGTTCTGCTGTTGTGACGCTCCCATGACCGTGACCCGTGAAAACCAACAAACGCTCCGCATAGATAAGTCAGTAGCACGTGTTCGCGTGGCAACGTGTGCGTGTGTGAGTGAGGGAGAGAAAGTATTAAAGAGAGAGAGAATATAAGAGTAAATGCAGTGTTGATGTGTGTGGTGTCCTACTTTTTAAGACCTTTCCACCTTTTCTTCTCTTTGATTGCTGATCTCGCCGAACATGGTCGCTTTCTCTTGTTTTCCCCTTTGCTCTTTCATTTACGTTGTGTCTTTTGAATTGTGCCCTTTCATGGTCTCTAAAGCGTGTGTGTTAACCCAGGGGAAAGCTTTGTTTCGGATTACCACAGCATCGACGGTGTCTCTGTGTGGACCGCGGAACTCTGTTCATTGGAAGGAGAATGATCAGGCGCAATGTTCTTCTTTGCTTCCCCTTCCACAACTCTTTTCAAACATGCAGTAACATGCAGTTTCTTCCAACATTATTTCTACCCATTTCTACATGGTGAGATTTAATAAAGGTTGACTTGGTGGAATGATTGTGGTGAATGAGTGTGTGCGTGAGAGGCAAACGCACAAGCTCATGTTTTATTTTCTATGTTTTATGAATTATACCCTCATTGCCAGGATATCCGGCTCATCCGGCAGATGCTTTCGGCTGACATTTCACCTTCTTCAGCCCAAATGTCAGACATGTTTTACAGCTCATCCAATGGTGTGTTAGGCATTTTAGCGCAGATCCAAGATACATGACGTTGTATAAAATCCTGTGATCGTGGAAACAGACGGAATATAATACATATTAAGATGATATCAGAGCAGAACAATATGTTTTATTCTGTGCTGTTTTTCTTTGACGCCCGGGAAGAAAGCGAAACAGGTTTGGGTTCAGCCCATTGCGTTCCTCTCTCCTCGGCCCCCCGTCCGTGTGTGTGTGTGTGTGTGTGTGGATCTGGAGCAGCGGCCCCCAGCGTGCCGTCCCCTCCTGCCCTACTTTAGTTGTGCTCGGCCTCTCTGGGGGGGGGGGCCGCCAACCGGCCCCACATACGCTTTCAAACGGACAGATTCATTTAAAAAGGTTACTGGAGGTCCCCTCTGCCCGGCCCAGCGGGATGCCTGCAGGGTGCGGTGCTGGGTGGGGATGGAGCGGGGGAGTAGGAAGTGGTGTTGAATTGGGGGGATGTTGGTGGGAAGGTCAGCTAAGCAGCATCACTCTGACAAACAGAAGCAGTTTTTGGGGGGGTTTGCAGGCGGATAGGGGCGGGAGTGCGTTCACCTGCGTGCCCAGTGTGCCCACCCACCTCTCCTATGGTCTGGTTGTGCGTGTGTGTGTGTGTGTGTTGTTTTAAGCGGAGAGCACACAATATAGTCAAATGAGTCCCAGTAGCAATCACTTTGTTGGTTGCATGTTAAATCCAGAAGTGGCTGGCCAGTTCGCCCAGTAAGTCTCATCCATCCTCCACAGAACAACACATATTCAGTGTGACAGTGGATCATTGCACTAACCTCACTAAACTCTGTGCCGATACATTTTTACTGAACATTTACTGCATTGTTAAGCATGGTTTATGTGGTAAACGCTTGTGACGGCAGCAGCTTGCTTATTTGAATTACAAAACAGACAGACAAACAGAGAGACAGAGGCAGAAAGCGATGTATACATAACCAAACTGATGTTGATATATTACTGTAATAATATCAGTTAAAAATATGTATTTACTTTGTATAATCAAACAGCATATTGGGTGTATTTTATAGTGTGCATTTGTTTATAGTGTGCATCTGTGGTTGTGTGTGTGTGAATGCTTGCCTTTGTGTATGTGTGTGCGTGCAAGTGTGTTTATGTGTGTGTGTGTGTGTGTGTGTGTGTGTGTGTGTGTGTGTGTGTGTGTGTGTGTGTGTGTGTGTGT
>NC_082392.1:14980034-15006692 GCF_031168955.1 Gadus macrocephalus | reverse complement strand
GACCCTCTTTACCAGCAGCAACTGCCGTTTGAAGAGAGTCCGGGAGGCAAGGTTTTACAGGTACGACGTGTTGACTTATCTTTTGAAGTAATGAAACCATCCTGTATCGTACCCTGAAGACGATCTGAGTTGATGAGGTGGTTCTGATGGCACTCTTTTCTTTCCTCTTCTTCCTCTTCCTCTTCCAGATCATCGTATGGGGGGACTATGGACGCATGGACCATAAATCCTTCATGGGAGCGGTTCAGATACTGTTAGACGAGCTGGACCTGTCCAACATGGTGATTGGCTGGTTCAAGCTCTTTCCCCCTTCCTCATTGGTGGACCCTACACTGGCCCCCCTAACGAGGAGAGCGTCTCAATCGTCACTGGACAGTTTCTCGCGGTCATAGCAGTGAGCGGACTGGTAGCGTTGTTGTAGCAGCCAGTGTTGAAGTACAGGCCGCGTCTCGCCCCCCGGTTACACTGCATGCTTGATGTTGTGTCTTCTGAGCCTGTTGCTAGGGGTGTGAACATGACCCTGTGTTTTGAGCAAAAAAATAATAATTAAAGAGGTCGCGCACACGACAGGGCGCAGGGCAACGCGCCGCCTGGGGGCCAGACTCGCCAGGTGGCCGTCGTGGTCGTGGGTTTTTTGGAGGAAGCCGGAATGAACTCCTTAGCACGAGGAATCCGCCAGGTTCCGGGTTTTCATCCAGTTCCAAGCCATGAGGGATGGGCGGGGTGGGGGGGCGGGGTGGGGTGGTGGGGGGAGGGCGAGCAGTGGGTTCTGTCCTGGGAACCACACAAACTGTTCTGCAGGAGCCCTCTTTTTTTTTTTTTTCTTTCTTTTGAATGAAAAAAATGTACACAAAAAAGAATACCAACATAAATCAATCATATTTTTTGCTTTGAATTTTTTATTTATTTAGCTTTTTTCACTGTTTCCTTGTTTTATGTCAATGTACTTGCATCTGAAGGGGGGGTTAAAAAGTCCCTCGCCGGAAGCTTGGTGTGGCCTAGCTGTGTAGTAGAATGGAGTTTGGGAGTCTACTACCGGGGGAGGAATTGCGTCTGCCTGTATGACCCAGCCCAAACCCACCGAGAGCCCCCATAATGCTACAGGTCTAGTCTAGCCACATTGGAATATTCCGGAAAGACTTCAAGTCAAAGCCAATGTGTTAAGACTGGCATGGCTCCCATGAGGCCCCCCAAAAAGAACGGAAAGATAGAAAGAAAACATATTTCTCTCTCAGTTCATATATTGTACGACATTTAAATTAGTTACATTTTAGTTATTTTTTTGTTTTCGTTTTTTTGCATGGACAAAAAGTTAGCTGAATCTAAAAAAATTAACAATTATTTTCTTGAGGCTGCAACTTGCAAAAAAATAGAGAAAAAAACAAATACAACCGATCAGCCATTTTCAACAATTTATATTATTTTTTATGGTAAATTCACTAGTGCATGGTTTTCAAGGGGAGTGAATGCAACAGCGTGATAAAAAAAAAAGACAAACTCTTTATCATTTTTTGGTCCACAACACAGTCTGCATTTTGCAGATGTCCAGATAAGGACAAGTTTAAGGTTTTATTTTATTTAACAAATATGTTTATGTGACAAAAAGTGATGAAGATAAATGTAAACTATTTATTTCATTGTAAAAGGCACAAGCCTTATAAAGATAAACATTATGTGCAAATTGTACATTGTTTCTTTTAGTTTCTTTTCACCTCTATCCCAGGGTACTTACCATCGTACGATTCATCGCTACAATTGTTCGATCCCCTGATATTGCCAGATCTGAGGGACTGTTGTTTATTTTACAGTTCTGTATTCTTTCAGTATTTATTTCATTTGGGATTTGATTTGTTTGACAAGCATGTTGAAAAGGTTCTTCTGCAACATGGCTTGGGCACACCTTACAGTAACTCAGCATGTTTTGATAAAGATGATATTTGGACTTTTTGCAGTTTCTTGTACAGTGCATGTCAACTCCATTACTTTCCTCCCCCCTCACCTAAAATTGAATTCTACAACAAATTAGTTATTGGGCTTAACTGACCAATTGTCAACGTTTTATCAAAACATTCCACCCCTATGATCATATTTTATTTCGTTTTTGACATGGAAAATATTTTATATTTAACAGAGGTTGATGACACAGTTGTGATTGCAAGTGTATTTTATTTCAGTATTGTTGACTAACATGCAAAAATTATCTGTATTTATAAAAACAAGAGGTCTACATCGAATCCAGAGACAGCAAACATGAAAAGAGATGGATGTTGATAATTTTTTTCAGGCACTGTTGGTAAAGATGAGCTAATGACAAGTTCGAGTAACAAGGGATATTGCCACACGTTTTTTCCTTGTTTATGAAAATGAAATTAATTTTACTATATTTTTGTTAGTTTATTTAATGGCCAAGACCAGTCCATTTTTATTT
Organism: Gadus macrocephalus; assembly: GCF_031168955.1. NCBI lineage: Eukaryota > Metazoa > Chordata > Actinopteri > Gadiformes > Gadidae > Gadus > Gadus macrocephalus. The sequence continues at coordinate 15,004,264 of NC_082392.1, read as the reverse complement.
TATTTTATATTTTTAGTAATTATAAGTGCTTCTCATGTCTGGGAAGTTTATAAATATTAAAGTTGCAGTATGTCTGAATGAAATTTAATTGAGGCATTATTCCTTTTCCATATTAAGCTCCTACGTTTTGATGTCCATTGAAAGCTTATTTGCTGTAACAAGCTATATATTTTGATTTCCATTGTACATAACTATAGATGTCAGGGTTTAAATAAAAAAAAGCTATCACAAATAGATCAGCAGTCTTTTGGAACAGAAATAATGCCTCAAATGATGACAAAGACATATGCTATTTATCCTTTCCAATGCCTTTTCTTTTTCTTCCTTTGGTGCAATGTGTTAATGCCAAGGCTATGTCTTGGTAAAGTATGGTTGAGTACAGAGATTTATGTAAGTTATTTTTCAAATTAAAATAAAAAATGGATATTACACTGACGCTGTGTGTTGGCTGACATCAACACGAACACTAGTTCACGCACATAAAGACGCCACAGATGGATAAATAAAGAATGAGCGAACGAGAGAAATAGAAAAAGACTGTAGACAACAGGAAGAGCACTTACGGAACTCAAGACAAATGGGAAGTGAGCAATGTCTTAGGGTTGAGTTGGGGCAATAGTTCCTCTTCCATTCATGTATAAGTAGAGGCAGCACAGGACACACGGCTTCATTCCACAAAGTCACACATTCACTACCATCCTTTAGCCAGGAGTGGTCGAATGATTCAACCATTGAACATTCATTTGAATGATTGACGCAAAGAGTGATGGCCTTCTCCGCACTGCAATGCTTTTCCAACGTGGGCGGGGTTGTGACAGAAGTTTACGTTACTGGCAGAATGGACGACCTTCGGAGAGGAGCCATTCTTGTAGTCACCTGCAGCCTGCTGAGCTTGCTCCTCGGCTCCCTGCTCCTCCTGTACCTCCTCTTCATGCGGGGCTACGAAGCGGTCGTAGCCTGCTGCATGGCCGGCTGCTTCTGCACTCTGATCAATGTCGCTTTCTGCCTCTCTAGAAGAGTGCGATGCATGGGAATACTGTTTGTCATCTCCTGCTTCATGAAGCAGAGTCGTAAGCTGCTTCTCATGGCCGGCATCAGTTTCGTCGTGCTCCGAATCATCCACAACACCATGGAGAACCTCACTGGCTTGGCCAGGAGCATGTTATGCAACCTCAAGGCCAAGAGGTTGTCCGTCTCCTTGGCACCGCTGGACAACTACATCAAAATGCTGAGATGGGTTCATAAGATATTCAAGCAGGTATTCGAGATGGATAACGGGTTGATCCAGTTTGACGCTGACTTGAAGGTTTCCGCCAAGGCGGACAGCAAGAGATTCAAGGAGAAGCTGGCAGATGCCAGGCACAATCTCAACCAGACGGTGACCAGGGCGCTGGCCGTGGTGCACACCATGAGGTCGGTGATGCACCAGTTGCTACCCGCCGTCAGCTTCCTCTTGCTCTTGTTCCTAATCGCGCTGCACGTGAAAAAGTACCGCGACAGCGTGAGGTACAAGAACAAGTTCATCAGCCCCAAATTTGTGGCGTTTGACGCCAGGGAGAAGGCAGAGGGAAGGCCTCACGTGCTGCCTCTCACGCCACAGGAGGAGAGGAAGTATATTTGCATCCCCGCCCTGCATTTCACCAAGTCGGAGGGGCGAGCCATGGTGAAGTATGGCATCCCAGTTTTTTCCCATTTCGTGTTGTGGGTCTTGTTTTTGGGTATCGATGCGTTAATGTACTGTTTTGTGAAGATCATAACCACACACTTGGCAGAGTTGGAGCCAATTAAAGTGCCACTGATAATGAAATACACAGTAAGTATCACTGATATCGCATCTTTGATTAATTGTTCTGAGTCTCCTGAGCCAGAGGAATAGCAGCTAAAAAACAATTTTTGCTTTGATCTCATAGGAAATCCAAACGCTTGTCGGTTTACGGACCAATGAAGGGCAGCAAACGTATGATTTCTCGTACAACATGACCTTGTTTGAGAAGGAGTGCCTTCCTCAGCCTAAGCTGCTGTTCTACAGCTCCATCGCCCCGCTGGCTTTCATTCTGCTCATCCTGCTCATCATGGCCGCCATGGCTTCCAAGCTCATGCAGCTTCGGCTTCTTATCTGCGAGCAATTCTTCTCCGAATCCTCAGAGGCGAGGGTGAAGTACCTTCATGCAAAGATCCTGAGGAAGAGACATAAAACTAAGAGGATCGATGATGACGTCACGTTGGGATCGTTCATTTTCAAGGTTTGCCTGAAACATATCATGTGGCACGTGTGTGATTGGGATAGATTTATAAAATGATTGTTAACATTTTGTTTTCTTTTTTCCCTTAGTTACATTTCTGGTGTCCACTGATCTTCGGGCCAAAGCCAAATGGATTGCATAAGGATTTTGTACTAAATTGACTGATAAGTTATTTCAAATAATTATATTATGTACATATTTATATTGACTTGTAATGGTGTTTGTAGACTATAATAATAATTATTGTTGATGTTGTTGACATCGTTGAAGTTGAAAGTACAAAAAATGCAGGCCTATTAAAAGTATGAAATAATATTATCTGTTATATTTTCCACTTTAAAATAGAAGCAATAAGCTTCCCTACTGAAGTATGACTCAATACTCCTGAATATTTTTTTGTCATATTGTAGACAAGATCAAACAAGGCATTAAAGGAAATGGAAATATCCATTGTATGTGATCATGATTCATTCATGGAAATTAGTACAAAGGTTATTGTAAGACAGATATGTCTGTAATGACATGTTGTTGGGGCTTTAGTTGTGCCATTATACAGTAACTAGATACTGGACTGGAAACACACTGTTTGCTTTCAACTGTTTTCTGACTGCAGCTGCTGTTGTGTCCGCCGTGTTCCAACACCACAAAAGGTAATGGATTGTAAATAATATGCAGAAGTGAAAGATCACGATATGCTATCTGTAGCCAGAAGTGCGAGCCAGAAGTGTGAATCTGCTCTACTTCTAAAGACAAGCCTTACCAACAACAAGCTACTAAATGTTGATATTCAATTTACCATAATTGATCCATACATATGATCTACAGATTGTAAAGCTAAATCCACTCTGTTTGTCTCCTCACCATGTTCATTTTTTATATGTTTTAATGAAAGCAGTTTTTGTTAACTTGCAGCGTTTTTTCTTGTCTGCGTTTGTTTCCTGCATTTGATCGGAGTTAGTAACATCTCCCCATAATCACCAAGCACTCTGTACTGAGGGGCCGGTGCTCAGAGAGCTTTATCAGTTAGCACCACACACAGATAACTGTCTCGCTTACATAATACGAGACAGATGTCCCTTTACATGGGCTGTGAGCAGCTACTCTTCTGGCACTCCTTCGGAGTCCAATAATTACTGCCCTGTACATCGATGCTCATCGATCATTCAACAGATCTTGTATGGATACAGTTTGATACTCGGATAAGTCAGAATACGATTGATCTTTTTGATCATTATTTTCTCCACATAAAATGTAATAATCAGTAAATAAAGATTAAGCAATGATTTTAGACCATTTAAATACAGGATGCCCCCCATTCAATGAACCACATCAAACCACAAAATGCTGCATGAGAGAGGAAGTGGCCCAGTGCTTGAATGAGTGCACCATTTGTGACTCACATATTGCCACTGACCCGTGTGGCAACCTGATAAACTCACATTATGTCTCAAACAGCCCTGTGGCAAATCACAACGCCAGCAATCCTACCCAATAGGAGGCCACTATGTGTGTCATGTAACAGCATGGCTAGGTTGTTTTACCATAGCAGGCATGCAGCCTCCTTACATGGGCATAGAAATGTGAATGTGAATATGCAAGTAAATATATAAAGGGGTGAAAGAGGAATGACGTCATACACAAACAAAGCAAGTTCTTTGGGTTTTCTTTTACAATACACAAAATAAAAACATTCAAGGCATTTTTGTAATAGTCATATTCAAGTTCATAATAACATTAATTCACTTTACCATGTTTGATTAGTAGTTTAATTTCAAGAAAATACAATTGTAATCTTTAGCCACAAAATGTAATTTGTTTAGATACCCTGGAAAGAAGCCCTGCCTCCCAGAAGTGCAGTAACCATGGCAAGGATTAGCTCAAGCAGTGAGGAACGAACATCCCCTATCTGTTCTTTCATCGGGTGAATTAAATACAGCTGCGTCATAAACTGGAGTAATATTGGCAACAGACGACAACAAAAGAGGCGTGACTCTTGAGTGCGCTGGTCCGATGTAGGTCACTGGCTCACAACGATATGACTTTGCCCTGGTATGGCTCTCTGACCACAGCTGTAGGCTGACACACCTGTCCAACACACAGAAAATACATTTCAGTTTGCATGTAGGTCACCGTAACAATAGTTATGGTCTGTAAAAGCTGCTGCACCACTCTCCCTGTGACTTCATATTTAATACTGTTCCATCTTTCTGAAGAGAAAAATCATGACTGTGGTTAAAAAGGGCTCTGCTCTCTGTGCCCTGAAAGGGGAATATTTTATGGTGTGGTGTGGAGAGACAGAAGAGAGACAGAAGGATCCCACCTGCTCCCTCTGCCTCACGCGCTTGTAGACAAACTCGGAGAACGGCGGCCGCGGGACGAAGCGGCCCGCCCCGGCCTTCACCGCCAGCTCCCCACGCTCGTACACCACCTTTCCCCGGGAGATGGTGACCACCGGGACGCCGTGGCACACCATGCCCTCGAAGATGTTGTAGTCCACCGCCTGGTGGTGCGTGCTGGCCGAGATCGTCCTGTGGTTCGAGGGAACATCCAGACACAATAAGATCAGAGTGGGGAAGGAGGACAACGTGGCTCGGATGGTTTCAGTCCGGCGTGTTGACGTGAGAATTTCCCTGGGTTAAACTTAAGCTTGATTCATTGGAGGTGAGGAAGGGCTGGCTGGGAGACCGAGAAGGTGCTGGTAGGTGTTGGAAGGCCAATGGGGGGGGGGCTGGGTGCTCATCCCTCTGACCTATGTTATATCCCCAATACCTCAAGATGGAGATGGACCTTTGTCATGTCCAAGAGTAGGGCTTTTTGAATAAGAGGTCCTGACTCCTGTGGTCACTGAAGCTCTGTGGTACTCATCTCAAGAGTTGGCTGCTTCCCCCGGTGTCCTGGCCAAAATGCCAACCTGAATCCGGTCCCACATTGGCTTCCTAAACGTCCCCTGGTCTTTCATTAGATTGCATCATTCCTCACCCATCCAGTATGAAAGCATTCTGGCTGCTGCTCGACACATTTGTGGATGAGGTGGCATATCCCCCCCCCCCCCCCCCCTCTCACACACACATACAGACACCCACTATGTAAAGCACTTTATAAATGCATTAATTATTATAAGTAGAACAATGCAAGGCTGAAACTTTCATCATGCATTGTTTAGGGATGTGCATGCGAGCTGCACACTTGGCTGGAAGGCTAACAAAGCTTTATATTATAGCTTCCTCCATGCCATCCAATGATGCTTATTGTAGTATATTTGATGGGGAAGTGCCCAGTTAGATCAGTAATAATGCCAGGCAAGTATCTTCTAAACAGCATAAATGTTATGCAAAGAAAAGACTTTACCTTAAGACATACGAGTACATTTCAGGACAATAAATATGGGACAGGACGATATAAATCCTTTCACTTCGCAGCATTAAAACCACTGAACAGAAACACACTTCCCATTCCGGGCAGGATACAGTACTACAAGGCCCACCATACCAAACTAATAGCCCTCGATTGCCCTGCATATTTCCCCTTAGCTTCAGAAGACAATAGAAGGATGATATTAAAGAGGCTGGAGAGCACAGGGAGTGTCTGCTTATCTAACCACCAGGATTCATTCCTGTCCCTCGCAGGTTGTGACAGCGGCAACAACCAGGGCACATTGGCTGCGCTGATCCACAGATGATTAGCCGACATAAACGTCAATGAGCTGTCGGCCCTGGACGACGGAAGGCATGTGTTTTTTTTCTTTTGCCTGCTGACAAACAGTACGAGGCAGGTAGGTACGCACGTGCACACCCACACACATGCATGCGCATGCATGCACGCACGCACGCATGTGCACACACACACATAAATGTGTGCACACAAACACACAAGCAAGTACGCACAAACAAAAACACACTCACCTTGTACCTATCAGCCACTATGGGTTATGTAAGGTAAGGGCTGCTGCACAGTAGCTCCTTGCATGCAAACATGATGTGTGTGTGTCTGTGTGTGTGAAATGATTGGATATGGATATGCATGAAGAATATGGTACACTGGCATATTGCATGCAAACGCTAGGCATGTAAATTTGTGTGCGCGCGCGTGCGTGCGTGTGTAAAACCACTTGGATGCATTCATTATGTTTTGGTTTTAATGTCGATGTATGCTGTCTTAGGCATGCTAAGTCGGCCTACATCGCCAGCAACCCCATTGAAACATCCAATAAAGTTAATAAAACAAACTGCATAATGTAAGTGAAGTTGAAGTTAATACCTCGACATATAACGTCTTTCTTAACAGCAACATCCTGATGTCTCAGCACTTCAGCTCTGTGCTGCATTACAATGTACCCAATATTAAAATAGAGAACACCTACACATTTTTAGGATGAAAAGGGATTCCTGCTTTAGCTTCCTTTTTTTAGACTTGACTATCTACCCACATCGTAAGCACCGGGCTATAAAGAGGCTTTGCATGTAAGCAATGACATGGGGGTGATGTCATCATGTGACATGTTGTTTTGCTGTGGGTAAAACCAACAAGCGTTAGTGCCTGGGCCTTTTTTATCGGGGTGGCAGGACATGAAACAATCCCATGCTCGCTCTAACCTCACATCCGTAGTTCACAAGCTGCACGTCGGAACGCCGGCGGCTGGATGTGAATGTCCCACACTCGCAAGACGCACTTTAAAAGCTAGCTCTGTTTCAGCTGCTTCATGATGGCTGAGAATGCAGGTGTGGGCGGGAATGGAAGGGGGGAGAAACTATAGCATGACAACAGCAGAGCTCTATTCTCTTAACATTAACAATATCAGAGCTCTATTCTAACATTAACAACAGCAGAGCTCTACTCTCTTAACATTAACAACAGCAGAGCTCTATTCTAACATTAACAACAGCAGAGCTCTACTCTCTTAACATTAACAACAGCAGAGCTCTATTCTAACATTAACAACAGCAGAGCTCTACTCTCTTAACATTAACAACAGCAGAGCTCTATTCTCTTAACATTAACAACAGCAGAGCTCTACTCTCTTAACATTAACAATATCAGAGCTCTATTCTAACATTAACAACAGCAGAGCTCTACTCTCTTAACATTAACAACAGCAGAGCTCTATTCTAACATTAACAACAGCAGAGCTCTACTCTCTTAACATTAACAACAGCAGAGCTCTATTCTAACATTAACAACAGCAGAGCTCTACTCTCTTAACATTAACAACAGCAGAGCTTTATTCTCCTTACATCAACAACATTAGAGCTCTATTATCTTAACATTGACAACAGCAGAGCTTTATTCTCTAAACGCAAACAACACCAGAGCTAAATATATTGCATCTTTACATGTTATGCACCATCACAGCGTGGTCTGATGTATGCCAAATCGTCGGCACTCATAACTTGACAGAAGAATTTGAAGTATGCATGTGCACAGATGGAACAATAAAGATAACCAAACACAAGTTAGGTGCAGCGTCTATGTCCCCTGTATCGTACCTCCTGTCTATGAAAGAAAGATATGTCCTTTAACCTTGTGGAATTGGGGTCCCAGACCAGCACGTCGGCATCAGAACCCGTGGCAATGCGGCCCTTTTGGGGATAGAAGTTGAATATTTTGGCCGCGTTGCTGCTGGTTACGGCGACGTATCGGTTTTCGTCCATCTTTCCACTGTGCTGAGGGAAAGACAAAGAACAGACTTGATTAGCCAATGCCTGTGCCAATGTAGGTGTTCATATCATGTGCCTGTATTGTTTTGAAGTGTTAGTACGTTTCTGCTTCTGTCAGCTGTGACACTTTACAAAACTGGTCTTATAATTAATATTACTGGTGGCTCACCGGGTACAGCGTGTACCATATAGGCTCAGTCCTAAACGCAGCGACCCGGGTTCGAGTCCTGCCCGTGGTCATTTGCTGCCTGTCCTCCCCTCTATCTCCCAAACCTTCCTCTCTATCTCACTCTATAATAAAGCATTAAAAAAATAAATAATCTTAAAAAAATAAAAAAAGAGATTACTTAATGCCGCAATAAGCATTTGCTAACAGTTAATTAAAAGTTAATTAATGGTTTACTAATCAATTACTAATGATTTAATAGGGGTCGTGTTAGGGTTAACCCTAATACATTAACCTTATGCTTGTGATAATGCTTATTACTGTTTTCAACTAGCATGAAATAATGGTTAATTAATATACCCATAGTGTAAAGTGTAATCATATCTCTTATAAAGAGGTAAACAAGCTCAATAAAACTTTAAACAAACAAAGGTTAAATTATACACTTTACTCCAAGTTGATAGACGTTGTTAGATGGCAATGTAATTTCTGTAGCGTGAAACTCAAAATATCAAAATTGACTCTCTGCTGCACTCAGCAAACTATTTTGGTTACCATGCGTCAGAAGTAGCCTACCCACAACAAAAGATGTGAAATGCTTTGTTATACTGCTGGGCTCAGCGATTCTGAGTGAGTCAGCAATCTCAACCATAGCGCAGGAAATGTTTCCGAAAACCTTCTTCAGCAAACACTAGACTGTGTTCATTATCAACCACATACTGTAAATGGTTGTTATTGATGAGGGACGGATCTTGAATGCAACTAAGTAAACCTTGAAAGCTTGAAGGCATGGTGTGTATGGTTTATAAACATCAAATATGTTTGCAGTACTATGTATATGTACATATGAATGCTTATCCCACAAACCTGAATTACAACTTGTTTATATGACCAGATTTCTGAAATACAATTCTTATTATGGTAAAACTGTAGTAGGACATTGGGCAGTACATGCATAATGGTCAACTATGATGCGTCAAAGAATTTATAGTTCTATATAGTATTCATATTTCATAACCTATTGCATATGATTTATCCTTCTTATGGTATAAAGTCTCTGCATAGAGAGATCCTGTCTCAGCCTATCAGATAGACATGAGACTGACTAACCATGAATATTCATCAGGAAGCTACAACCTTTGCCATTTTGAAATCGAGTAACATAGTTTAACATAGTAACATTCTTTATAAGAACAGGGACCTTTCTGAGGACAGCTCCAGTTGGGTCACCCTACATAACATCACATGGCAAAGGTTAGCCAACTGTTTGAAGTGTTCGCAGACAAGAAACCTCCAACATCAACAAACAAACCCCAAAGGGTATGGCACCCTGGCCCGATGTCAGTGATGTCGGTTGGTTGTTTGTTAGGACCGTGTGCGCGCACCTTTACTAAAGTCATCCCCCCGGTAGCACCCAGAAAGCCTTGAGGAGACATACCACGCCCTTCTCCCAGATGACAGACATCCGGTCCTCCACTCCGTTCACTCCATTGGGGATCTTGGTGAAGTCGTCCTTACCCAGAGCCTTCTGGCACACACTGAAGGTGCAGTTATCTGTCCCCGTCACACTCAGGTCATCACTGGGGAGGAGACAGTGGACATGCATGGCCGCTAAATGGAGCGCATTTATTAAGTGCTTTACTAACCTGTGGCCACTCAACTGCTTCAAAACCAGTGCATCCTGGTCACCCATTCATACACAGATTCACACACAGACAGTGGTGTCAACCATGCAAGACCACAGCCTGGTGGTCGGAAGCAGTTAGGGTTACAGGGGCCTTGCTCAGGTACACCTCAACACTATGCTAGGAGGAGCCGGGGATTGAACCAGCAACCTTTCGGCTGCCAGACAACCCGCTCCACCAGAATGAGGTATAGGATTAATAAATTAGTCTATGCGTTCATTCATTAATTCATTGATTAATTCATGACAAGGAACATAGTAGCTACCTATGACTGAACCTCCAAGTGGCACATACTCCTATACCTCCCCAACCCTTAAACAGAATCATACCTTTTAACTCTAGACTTCTTTTCATCAAGTAGTAATTTTTTTTTTTTCGCCTGGATTCAGATTAAGCAGCGCTGCATTAAGCTATTAAAAGCTATAAATAATGGCATAAATGTATTATTTTTTCACACATATGAATGTCTGTCTGTCAATGTCCAAATATATGTCTATGTATGGCTTTGTCTATGTATGTCTGTGTTGATCTATGTATGTCTATGTCTATGTATGTCTATGTATGTTTGTATATATATATATACAGTATACATATAGTTTATGTTTACTTGGCCAGCAGGTCCATGAGGTAACCAGGGGTGCTGGGGTCCGGTCTCAGGGGGGGGCCCATGACAAACCTGGCCGCGTGGGCCCAGTCTTTGTGCCAGCAGTGGGTACCATCTGTTCCCAGTCCGGCTGCGATGGGCTCCCCAAACACCACGCGCCCTGTGGAGGGGGGGGGCAGTGTAGCTCAGTGTTGCCTGTTCATGGCACCCCCTTTACTGGGATCTTGAGATGGTATTATTATAATAAAACAGTATGTGCTGCAATATTGTCATTACAATTATCAAAACATTTAGACTATTAATGCCTCAACAAACTTAAAAGGCGCTGTAGGCAATATTAAAGAGTTTTGAAGAGATAGAGCATGAAGAGCGGGAAGAGAGAATGATTTTGAAGCTAAACAAGCACAACAAGTCCCTTCTTTGAAAGGTGTTGAAATTTCACGCACCTGTGATCAACAAGCAAGACGGATCACGGAATCATGGAAGGGATGCCCTGATTGGTCAGAAATGAACCGGGAGCGGTCGAAAAGTCATGGCTCAAACAGAGGCAGGCGAAGCCAACTTAAGACAGATATACCCACAGTGCATTTCACTCACTAATAGCTGACGGCAGGGAACAATTAAACGGCACAAAAAAAGTGTATTTTTACTTTAAGTATTGTTACTGTTGATTTTACACAATCCCGTAAGCATTACCACTTTCATTTCACTGTACATACTGCATGTGTACATGATGAATAAAGTTATTGATTCTTTAATCTAAATTAAACAGACAAGTAGTGCTTCCAATAGACCTGAATGTTGAATTAACAGTAATTCAATGCATAAAAAAGGGCACTGACTCCGCCTCCTTATCCTGACAGTGCTGCAGGGAGGAGGAGGAGGCCCCGCCCCCCTTCTCACCGTCTCTGCGCGCGTTGGAGACCACCTTGGCGGCTGACTTGCTCATCACGTGGACCACGTACAGCGGACAGTTGACGGCGTGGGCAATGGTGACGGCCCTTTGGGTGGCCTCCGCCTCCACCGCCTCGGGGCGACACATCTCGTGGCCCTCGGGGCCCGTGATGCCCAGGGCCAGCATCTTCTTGGCCCCCTGTGGTGCAGCAGCAGGATGGTGGTGGTGGTGGTGGTGGTGGTGGTTGGGGCATGTCAAGATAAAGGTCACATGTAAAAGGTAAGGTGGGATAGGGGATTTGGTCAGGGATAGTGAAACTGCAAATGTACAAAATGTGTCTATGTCGCTGGAATTACAAGCATGTAAACCACTTTTGTCAAACCACTTTTCAGACACTGTTTGGTGTAGGCCTTTAGGTTTATTGTAATAAACAAAAACAGTCCCTGATTGATAGCTTTAAATTTGCTTTCACTCCCACTCAAAGCTCAGGGATTTACAGTTTATGTTTAGCCTTTGCTACCACCTAGTGGTGAAGGTCTGGTATGATGTCTTTAGGATCCTGGCCTGATCAACTTGGATCTTGGTTGCTGCACAAGGCAAGAGCTGCTAACATAGGCTAGCTTGTTATCAAAGCCTTACCATTAAGTCGTTTACACAATGCTTTCATAAAATAACTACAGCCAGTATTCATGTTAGTGAATTAAAAAATAACTGACCTCATGCAGAAACATATTCCTCTTAGTTGAATAATGTACTATACTAAAAATGCTCCATCAGTCATGCTTTATATGTATATATTTAACTATATATATAGATATATTTAACTATATATATATAGATATCTATATCTATATCTATATCTATATCTATATATATATATATATATATATACATACACACACATCTAGGACCATGTGTTTTCCCTGCTTGGTGTTTAAACATTGTAACCCTGATGTGGTGAATGATCACTCACCAGCAGAATCCCACTCAGTTACTTATTAATCCTGGAATGGCCAATGTTTATGTTTACTCATCCCCTGTCTGTGTAGAGGGGAAAATAAACTATACGATACCACCAGTTCTTCATGACCTTCTATCATGACACACACCAACACTAACATCCTTGGTAATGAGATGTTCTTACGTCACAACCACAACACACTCTACCTCCACATCTATCTTGGGGGTATTTGTGTTGTCTGTCCGTACTTACAATGTATCTGGTTCAGGAACCTCTGTGCTGCATTTAAAAGTGATTCATGCACAACAACATCTCTAAAACTCCCCCTCCCATGTATTATACCGCCATGTGATATGGTTTAGATCCCCATGGAAGACACAGTCCTGTTTTCTGCGGTGCGGACGTTCACACACGGACCTCTGCGATGAGGTCTCCGTTCTCGGCGTGGACCTGGGCGATGGCGCCGACCTCCTTGCACTGGGAGAAGGCCGAGTACAGCTCCTGGTCAGACAGCATGAACACATCCTTGTAGGCCATGAACATCTTGAAGGAGTTGACGCCCTGCTCCGCGGCCAGCGTGGCCATCTCTCTTTTGACCTGGGAGCAGTATGGGGCGAGAAAGCATTTCCGCAATGCAAGGGAAGGGGACTCTTTGCTTAGTTGTCATCTTTTGTATTTTATTGTCTTGGCAAGAACTTGCAAGAAAATAAGAAACGTCCCAAATATGTCGGTGCTCAAATTTTATGTTAAAAAAACTACTAATGCAGTTTATGATTTATTTTATCGCTGAAGGTTGTGTGTGGAGCCAAATCAAGCCAATAGTGAATTTGATTTGTTTGACTGCTTTTGTGAATGGACCTGTGTCCTATGCCCTGTGACCTGTGACCTGTACCTGCTCGCACCACCACGTGACGGCCACGTGCAGGGAGTAGTCGCAGCAGACCTTTGGGTCGGCCGTGCTGCGCCAGCGATCGTACGCCTCCAGCAGCGACGTGCCCTTCTGGGGGATCACGAAGTCCATGATCATAGTGGTGCCTCCGGCCAGGGCCGCCTTACAGGGATGAGTGCGAACACACACACACACACACACAATCATTAACTTGCGTACGATTAATGGTTACAATGAGAAAGACGATATTCTCATCGATGTACCTAGTAACTAAATGTATTTATAGTTTGCAACTCGAGTCTTGACATGCAAGTGGAGTAGGCCTAAATGTAAATGGCAAACTTCGTTGTAGTCACCTTGAAAATGTCCATTCATTTTTTTCTGCAAAAGTTAAGGCAACCACTTTATCTAAACTCTACGGAGGCCAATAGTTAGTATTAAAACCGTTTTGGGAAGGGGTCGAAGGACCTATCAGCAAAGTTTCCTATAATTTTTTGCCCATGGATGTGTGATATATAACTCCATCAACGTCCTGGGGGTCCCCCTTTCCCCTAGCGAGTAGCATACATAGAGCATGGCAGAACTTACTGAACGTCTTATTTTGGGCTAAGCCCCCCTAAAGGTACCATCCTACATCGCCCCCGCTGCCCGCAGACTCGGGTGGAGAGAGAGACATGCATTGGAAAGGCATACGAAGCATGATCACACATTCTCTGTTAGGCTTACCTTAGTACCGATGTAGAAGTCATCCACTGCTTTGGTGCCCATGAATGCAAGCTCCATGTGTGTGTGGGTGTCGATGCCGCCCGGCATTACAAGCATATTCGTTGCATCGATAATCTGAGCTCCAGCAGGGACTTTAAGATTGCGTCCAATGTCTGCTATTTTTCCATTTTCAATGTAGACGTCACTCATAAAAGAGAGATCTTCGTTCACAACCTTTCCTCCTTTAATCAGGATTCTTGTTCGGCCGTCCATCTTTCCGAAATAAATCAAACTTCAGGAAGGAAAAGTCAAACTGTAATCGATAGGCTGTCTCCAAATTATGAAGGTTTAGTTGCACCGAAATGAGAAACGGCAGTGGCAGAGGAAACGAAGAGTTGTGCAACAGTTCACTTCATTAACCACGCAGAAGCACGTTAGAGACCATCCACAGTATTGCGAAACTAAAATGCAAACACAGGCACAGACATGCTAGAGTAACATCAGCACGTCAGCAAAATAAACAGGCGTCAGCTAAAAAAACGCACGGGGAAAAAAATAAATAAATAAAAGATGTCAATAGAATCAACTCATTTATCAATTGACATCCAATGCGGATGGCTATAACGGTTGTAACAAATGACAACATATATTTCACAAATGTAGGGCTTTTTGTTAAAAAAGTATTTATATTCTTATTTTGTAGGCCTATATTGGCGCAATGCAATGGAAACTTTTTGCAACATTGTTGCATTGCATGACTCAAGGAGAAGTAACAAGGAACACGTGAGTTATTCAGAGATACGAGGCACATGGACATGCACTCTTGAGGAGGCTCATGATGAATCTGCCGAATCCAGGTAAAAGTCCATCAGTATGGGCAGGATGGTAAATAAGCCACGCCCACAGGGTCTGATTTAACCCAGTTAACCATTGCATTTTAAATGTTGTGTTAACCACATGTACAAGCAGAAACTAATCAAAACTGGTGTTAGCACTGCGAATGGGAGGCTAATGAGGTAATAATGTTACAATAATTAATTTACCATCAACACGCAATGCACTTGTATTTAAACCTTGACATACTAGAGGTTATTTATCTACCAACCGTTCATCTTTTACTGTGTTGGGCTCTGAAACCGTGTTGTCGAAGGAGAAGGAGATGAGAAAGGAGGTTAATCAGTTTCTTAAAGAAGGATGAGTCTATCCGGCCATCTGCCATGGATTCGTCCTGTGTCAAACAGGCAATGGACACACTGATTGGCAATACACCAGAGCCATGATCCAAAAGCCTTTACATCCCCGGGCGGCTGCAGCACGTGAGCAACACAACCAGGCAACATCAAGGCGACCGCCCCGAAAACCGCCTCGATGATGCGCATCACTGATTGATTGGTGATTTGACCAATCTTTTTTCCCCTTTAAAAATCCCTGCATTTAAGCGCCTATTTTGTTGGGAAAATGCTAATCGCTTTCATTTTGAGTCTATTTTTTTTTACAAATGAATAGTAAACAAGCAGTGGGCAAGTAAATTATTGAATAGGGGGATGACTTTTATCTTATGATTTATTAATGGGGTGCGCACATTAGGTGTTCAATTGGTTGATAGAGCACCCTCTAGTGTACACTTTGTGTATTGACAGTATTCATTGAATTCAGTTCGCAATATATTGGCATGGTGTGTGCCTGAAGCATTAGGAAAACAGAGCAAAAGCATGTTGAGGCCTTTAACCACGTCTTTACTTGTCACTGAACCCTTCTTACCCCAACCTCACCCTAACGTCACCTAAACTCTCGAACCTAATCATCTCTAACCTAAACTTAACTAACTTTCAAGCTAGACAAATGATTTCTTACCTTCATACCTAAACTCTCTAACTAAACCATCTCTAACCAACCATCTCTAATCCTGAGCGTAACCATATTTAACAGAAACAAAATGTGTCCCATATTTATCTCCCACCGGGGAATGAAAGAAATAATGAGAGATGTATTTATTTATTAAACAGGGACACTGCTCATTAATGGACAGAAGTGCTGTAGTCTGTAGTCTGTAGTAAATGTATTTAATTGTTTACTTTTGGCTTTGTTAAAGATTGAAAGTACAAAATTAAATGTCCTTTACTAGCCTCTATCTATGGTATACAATGTGAAGAGTCAATTAGATAAACGTTTAATGTTTGAGGATAATATAACCTTTACCTTATGTTTGTCCTTGTTATACCATCAATATGTTTCAAATCTAGACAAACACAAAGATAGAGGTTCACTTGATGAATTCAAATAAACAGAATGACTATTGTGACAGTGAACCAGTGACTGATGGACTGAACCAGTGAGTCTGATAATAATCCTAACATTGATACAGCTATCTCTAGACTGAGTACAGCCACACTACTAGGGGGAAGGGGCAGACGTCTCAAATAAGCAGATTCAGTGGTTCAAAAGTGTTGCTCATTAAACGTTAAATAAACCTCGACAACAACGGGCAGACTTGAGATAAACCACTGATATCCCTGGAGCATGTGTCTGCCCCTCTTTTCAGGAAGAGAGAGAGAGAGAGAGAGAGAGAGAGAGAGAGAGAGAGAGAGAGAGAGAGAGAGAGAGAGAGAGAGAGAGAGAGAGAGAGAGAGAGAGAGAGAGAGAGAGAGAGAGAGAGAGAGAGAGAGAGAGAGAGAGAGAGAAGAGAGAGAGAGAGAGAGAGAGAGAGAGAGAGAGAGAGAGAGAGAGAGAGAGATTAACATTTCCCTACCGCTGCTGTGGATTGGGTGTCGGTGGCTCATCAGCCCAGACAACTTTTCTCACACACACTGGCTGGTGTATTACATGAGGAAGCAGAGACACATCGCAGAGAGAGGGGAGAGACAAAGATGCGTGGGCCTGTGAGATAACAGGCACGCACGGGGGCTTAGGAGTACCTAACCTTCACAGTTGTGAATAAACAATAACATCTGACTTAAGAGGATTTACATAAGATGAGAGGAGTAATCAGAGAGAGTGGAGGAGAAAAAAACAAAAAAAAACAACAACAATGAGGCCGCAATGGCATCTCAACAGTCTCTCCGTATCGCGGAATATAGGGTGAGGGAGGGGGGGGGTGGGGGGAGTTGCGTTTCGGTTGGATTTAGAGGAAAGCCGTCGTTATCGTTTTTTAGCTTTCCTCTGTTCGTTCTGCAAACACGGAGATGTCAAGTCGTCTCTCCGTAATGTGAGATCCAGTGAATACACAGCCCCAGACACGGATAACACTCTGACATCTAAATGGGAGCCATGAAGAAAAAGAGATAGAACGTGACACAAAATGCTCTTCTAGGCAGGTGATCAACGTGGAGTCAGAACACAGAGCGGTGTGGTGGCGTGCGTGTTTAAACCTCTTCACCACACTGCGGGTCAACCTCCACACAAGTAGGCCTATATTCAGCATGAAGGAGGTGCAGGCTATGCAACATAGGAAAATGAAAATCAACTGTGTATCTATCTTCCAATGGTAGTTCATCATATTCTCAGTATAATCCCAACTAATCATGGATAGAATATATACTAAACTCTAAAGATAGGCCTATGTTTGAAGTAAAAAAATATTAATTGCATTAATTTACTCAGCATCCAGTAGATTTTTCTGAAATCGCCATTTCCTCTGTAATGGTTATCATAAAGTGTTCAAAGAGTGGCAGAATATGACGGTTCATCCATGCCTACAAAATGAGCGTCCAAGCCTGCACAGCAACTGGTTTGAGGCCAGATGGCGCTGTCCCCCTCACCTTAAAGAAACGAATGGAATGTGACGATTATCCATATTTCTGAAATATAAATGTGGAGACATTTAGAGGCAACACTTACATATTAATTGAAGGTTTATATTATATATAGGTTTTATACATTTTATTTTATTTGTAATTTATTTTATTTTATTCATAATGAATTTAAAATAAATGCATGAGTATATTCAGTTAAGAATGATTAGAAGGCATATGCCTCTTTTTTTAATTATTATTGGATATTCATGAATGAGAAGAAATTCAAGGAAACTGATGATAGAAATAAAACTCAAACCCAGCAGTGCTATTGAGCTAAAACGCTGCATGTGATCTGTTTGTGAGTATGTGAGAACCTTTGCTTCAGAAATGATCCAAACAGTAGTGATGGACCTGAGCGGATATAGCTGTTGATTCACCCTGGCACAAATAAAGATGCAGTCCACAAAAAAATACATTTGTCATTAGTATTGTTGCAGCTCAGGCATCGCAAGGCAGCCGTCAAGCAGACTCTAAAAAATGTTAAGCTTCCAACAATGGGAGGAAGAAAAATGTGAAGGGAAACAATTAAATTACGCCTTGCATGAAGTTTGCTTTTCATTTTGTGAAGCAAATTTAGTGCCATGGTTAATCATTATGCTGTTGAACACGATTTGCAAAAATATTCAAGAGCTTTATGTGCCTCACTGCCCCTTCTGTATTGAAAAATAATGGGCCTCTATCCAATTAAAAACTGCATTAAATCTCTAAAGTATTACATGCACTTTACTGGTATCTCTCTGATTAGGCTGTTCTGAAAAAAATAAAGCTTTGAATGACTGACTTCCTTTCAAATCTAGTTTTGCAGTTAAGGATTTTGTGGATGCGATGTGTGGATATATTCTGGATTTGGAAACAGAACATTGTTAATGCTACAATCTTCTTCGATCTTCAATATTTGATACACATATGGAGATGGCTTTAAACTGTAGCTAATGTTTAAATATATTTTAGAGCCATGAATAAAAACCTGGTATTATATTATATTACATTAACTTAGGCAACTATGTCTCTTAATGTCACAGTCCATAAATATCATTATTTGATTCATACATTTCATCTCAGCTGTTTCAGTTTTCCTAACATTTATTTCAAAGAATGGGCATGCAGGGTTAGGGACTTTTTTAGCCGTTAACAGTTAACCGTATTGGCAAAAAAACAAAATTAGAGGTGTTCTCTGAGTGTAGGTAAACTCATGAAAAAGAAGCAGTATCCATGCTTGCTGTAACGTTTTGATGCGATCATTGATAGGCAGTGATTCATTGTTCTGCACCAGAGCCGGCTGTCCAACATGTGAATGAATGATTTATGTGACCATCTGCTTTGTTTTGATCCTAATTTTATTTTCTCCTTTTGTGGGATGTCTTCAGATGTCAACACTTTTGGTTACAAACACACACATGTACACACACACACACACGTACACACACACACACACACACACACACACACACACACACACACACACACACACACACACACACACACACACACACACACACACACAGACACATACACACACACACACACACACACACACACACACACACACACACACACACACACACACACACATACACACACACACGTATACACACACACGTATACACCAACACTCACACACACACACACACACACACACACACACACACACACACACACACAGAAACACACACACACACACACACACACACACACACACACACACACACACACACACACACACACACACACACACACACACATACACACATTCTGTACTCTGTTATATTATCATGTAATGTACAGAAACATTTCAAACACAAATAGCATGAATGCACCCAGTCACACGGACAGAAAATTAACACAAAACAAACATACATGCACAAGTCTGAAGTAAAAATATTCAGCTCCCAGTCCATTTCTTTCTTAGTCCCATGTCTTCACACCCTCACTCTTTGAAACTGACCAAATTATGATTAGAAGTAACAAGTAGGTTAGTTGTACAACAGACTCTCTCACACTATCTATTTGTGCTAATTAAAAGATTTGCAACTACATGTGTCTGCAGATAATCAAAATGTCTGCTGCCGCAGCTCTCCCAGATGCAGGGTCCCTCTAGAGCTTATGTTCTGCTACCATCTCATGTTTGTTTAGAATTAATCAATCTATTCACAATTGAGTTAATTAATTAGTGTTTTAATGCTACTCTTTATAATTGCAGTCAGATGAGTCTGCCGACAAAGCAATCACATTAATGCAAATACAACAGATAATTGTTATCCAAACTTCCTCGGTAGCAAGAGGGAGTCGTGGTCCTTCCGCTTGTCGCCACCAGATGGCACCATTGAGCAGCCTTTTAACCTCTTGGATATTGGTTCAATTAGTTGTTTACATACGGTCGGTCCCTTTAACTTAGTTTGCATCCACTTTGTGGAGAGGGTGATATGGGGGTGCCTATGACGCCTTCAGTTGTCTATTGCCTGCTACAATGACGAGCTACCCACCAAATTCTGGGGAATATTAAAGGTCAGTGTTTTTCTGCTGAAATCAGACCCCAGAGAAATGCGTCCTATTGAGAAAGAGCAATATTAACATTTATCAAGTGTAAATCAGAGGGAAACATATTTTCTGTGTTTCTTTGCTCTCCAGATAATGTTTAGAATGTATTTGATCACAACACCAACACTATGACCTTATATACTTCTTTCAGTAAATGTCAGGGTTTGTGTGCTATTCTTGCACATTATCTAAAAAGGTTGCATATATTTTATAACACACACACACACATAAGCTGTGTAATAAATAACATTGGAACTATAGCTTCAGATGAAATCCAAAGAAGAAAGAATTAAATCTCTTGAAATTAACTTAAATACCTAATGCTATTTTAATATGCTGTTTAATTGCCAAAAAAGACCATGAAAGCAATATAAATTAATAATATTATATTATTATTGCAACAAGTAAACCACTAAAAACAGGTCCTAGTCCCTCAATTCTATTCACGCATCCATCAAACCGATTCATCATCATCATCATCATCATCATCATCATCATCATCATCATCATCATCATCATCATCATCATCATCATCATCATCATCACTATCATCATCATTGCCAAACCCCATACAATTTTACTATACTCGGTTTACTATATTGTGTGTGTGTGTGTGTGTGTGTGTGTGTGTGTGTGTGTGTGTGTGTGTGTGTGTGTGTGTGTGTGTGTGTGTGTGTGTGTGTGTGTGTGTGTGTGTGTGTGTGTGTGTGTGTGTGTGTGTGTGTGTGTGTGTGTGTGTGTCGGTATTTTCAGGGATATTCTTGCATCATTATACATTCCCTCAGCCAGAGCCATTATTCCCTCATCTCTGTACTTTATCTCCTGTGATGATCGGAGCGGATAGATTTGACAGCTGAATAAATATGCAAACAGTGCTGCATGCTACCACATTTCACCACAGACTCTCCACCAGACAATCAGATTCAGCCATATAGAGAGATCACAAGAGATCGTAATGGCACTCTTGAAGGATTTTGATGAATGCTATTTTTTCCAGCATCCCCTCTTGATAAAGTGTCGATATTGTCCAAAAAAGCGAGAGCCGGTGATTTTCTCATTCTTTTAAACTAATTGGAAATCTCTTTTGAGAAACGCAATTGTTGATCTGTTCTTATCTAATCTGCATTAGAAGTAAAGATGATTCAGTCTTTAATTATTCAAATTATCCAAGTGCTCTTATTTCATTCTTCCTCTTCAGCAGCATCCTAAAAAAAAATGTAGGCCTAGTTTTAATAAACATACATTCATATCAAACAGTGGTTTAGTTTTTTTGTCTTTAATTCAGATGATAAAAACGCACCTGTCTAGCACGTTTCTACATAATATTAAAAAAAAACGATAGCATTTTTTAAATAAAAGATTGTATTTCAGCTGTATTCAAGAGAAGAGATTATAACGGGGGACAGATAAAGCTGTACAAATTAAAAAGGAAGAAGAAATATTTTTTTATAAGTGTGTGTAGAAAAATATTTGAAAGATATTTCTGGAAAATAAGTGAAACAAACACATTTTTGATTGTAATGTATTTGGACCTTCCTCATCACAGTCTATTGTACCAGTGGAAGACTAGCCGGATATGTGCTGCCTCCTTACAGCGTACTACTGAGTATCTAAGCTTTAATACTTTGGGGTTTTGCCTGGCCCCCAATTCCCAGAATGCTTTGAAACATGTAAGTCTCTTTTCAATCATTTTTTTCCCGAGCATGGCATCGATATTGGCTCCGTTCGGCAGAGGAGGTGCTTTGGTGCCTCGTTTGGAACGAACTGCCATGGGAGGGGCTGGCCTGACCCGGCTTCGGCACACGAATGAAAAGAGGAGGAAACAAAAAGGCGACTATATTTAACCAAATCTCCCAGCTTACTCGGAAAACACACGATAATGATATCCTCTTTACGCTCCTTGCCGCAGAATTACAGCCTCGCGTGGCAGCAGGGGCCAAGCTCAGAGACCAGAGAGTGGAGAAGACCCACGCAGTTATTACAATCATCACATTGTTACAGCGGCTGTGGCCCCTCTCACCTTATTTGGTCAAGAGACCAACAGCAGGAAATTAGCAATTAATGGAACGATGTACAGTGACCCATCCTGGGGAAAGAGGACCTTTTTTTAAATGAAAGTAACATAACATAATTGTGTGTGTGTGTGTGTGTGTGTGTGTGTGTGTGTGTGTGTGTGTGTGTGTGTGTGTGTGTGTGTGTTTGAGTTTGCGCCATGTGTGCATCTTTGTGTGTCTGTGTGTGTGGAGGGGGACTGATGTATGTTTTTGCATGCACGTGTGTGTATCTGGAAGGGGTGATGTGTGTGCGTGTTTGTGTGTGTTTATATATGTGGGTATGTGTGTGTGTGCGTGTGTGTATCTGTATATATGTGTGTGTGTGTGTGTGTGTGTGTGTGTGTGTGTGTGTGTGTGTGTGTGTGTGTGTGTGTGTGTGTGTGTGTGTGTGTGTGTGTGTGTGTGTGTGTGTGTGTGTGTGTGTGTGTGTGTGTGTGGAGGGTGGGGAGGGGGGATGATGTATGTGTATGTGTGTGTGTGTGTGTGTGGGGGGGGGGGTGCGTGTGTGTGTGTGTTCATATATGTGGGTATGTGTGTGGGTGTGTGTATCTGTATATATGTGTGTGTGTGGAGGAGGGTAATCTATTTGTGTGTGTGTGTGTGTGTGTGTGTGTGTGTGTGTGTGTGTGTGTGTGTGTGTGTGTGTGTGTGTGTGTGTGTGTGTGTTTGTGTGTGTGTGTGTGTGTGTGTGTGTGTGTGTGTGTGTGTCTGTGTGGAGGGAGGGGGGTTGATGTACCTGTGTTTGTGTGCGTGTGGGGGGGGGGTGCAGGATTATTTTTCTCTCTGTCCTAGTGGCTGCTTGCTGGTTCTCTCTGGGGGTTGTTGACAGTAGTTTACCTTTGTTGTTTTCAGAGAAACTGCAGACATTATCCATCCAGTCATTACAAGCACCAATCCCGTTGCCTGGATGTGTGTGTGTGTGTGTGTGTGTGTGTGTGTGTGTGTGTGTGTGTGTGTGTGTGTGTGTGTGTGTGTGTGTGTGTGTGTGTGTGTGTGTGTGTGTGTGTGTGTGTGTGTGTGTGTGTGTGTGAGTGTGTGTTTGTGGAGGGGGGGTGATGTGTGTGTGTGTGTGTGTGTGTGTGTGTGTGTGTGTGTGTGTGTGTGTGTGTGTGTGTGTGTGTGTGTGTGTGCGTGTGTGTGTATGTGTGTATGTTGCGCATATACATACATTTGAGGTGTGTGTGTGTGTGTGTATGCTATGCGCACACTTGTGCGTATGTGTGTGTGTGTGTGTGAGGGTGGGGGGCTGATTTTCTGTGGCTTCACTCAACACACTCCTGCTGTGTTAATAAATGTGACCTCTGCTTAATTAAAATAACAGACCATCCTCCACTGAGGAGGGAAACACACAAACACACACACACACACACACACACACACACACACACACACACACACACACACACACACGCACACACACACACACACACACACACACACACACACACACACGGGTGTTTCAGGAATTATGACTGTTAATCACTCATTAAGATAGAAAAGAAGAGGAAAATAGAGAGAAATACAACATCAAGAAGCCAGCGAAGAATGATCTATTTTTAGATTGTTTTTCAGAGCAAGCAAAGCGGGGACACACACACACATTCATTACCCCCCTTTCAGATACACACACACATACACTTACATACACATACACACATATCACCGTCGAACACACACCCAACTACACACTATCACACACATAGCAGCGCCGCCCTCCCCCCACACAACACACACACACACACACACACACACACACACACACACACACACGCGCGCGCACACACGCGCACACACACACACACACACACACACACACACACACACACACACACACACACACACACACACACACACACACACAGTAAAAGATGCTGGAAGGAGATGAGATTGTCTGAGAGAGGGTAATTATAAAAATGAGGTGCAAAGGGGACAGAAGTCATACAGAAGAGAGTTGATCGGACAATAAATCAAAACGGTTTGACTGGATCTCTGCTCAGATCTTTTGATAGTTATATTGTTTTCTTTGTGCCACATTCTACGTG
>NC_082392.1:14967534-14975034 GCF_031168955.1 Gadus macrocephalus | reverse complement strand
GCGGTCTTGTGGTCGTGGCACCTTTATTGGCGTGAGCATCACGGCTGGCCCTGTAGAGTGAGTCATACTATTGCTGTTCATCACCGAGTCCATTGACCACTGCAGGTACTTTATCCAATCCTCCAGCCCTCTGAGCCACGAGTACATGTTGATTGATTCATTGCGGAGACAAAAATCCACTGTCAAACACGTTTTTAATAGTCCCAGTGTCATCGTCGACTAAC
Source organism: Gadus macrocephalus (assembly GCF_031168955.1). NCBI lineage: Eukaryota > Metazoa > Chordata > Actinopteri > Gadiformes > Gadidae > Gadus > Gadus macrocephalus. The sequence continues at coordinate 14,974,810 of NC_082392.1, read as the reverse complement.
AAAATAATCTGTTTAGCACACGAAAGACATGGTTGGAACTGTAGCCGTGTTTGATTGGTAAGTTTCTTCATGTCAGAAAAAATGAAGGAACTGTATAACAGAAGAGGTAGTCTCTGATTCAGGTATCAGGCCCGGGCTGTGTGTTCAAATGGATTAATTGAATTGCGGGACTAGGGCCCTGGGTGACAGTGCTGGAGTGAAAAGGATGAGGGATTGTTAAAGTGGGGCGGCCTGCATCTCAAAGTCTGACAGGTAAACAGTCTAATTGATTCTCCGGTGTGGCGCCGTCCACTGGTCTGTCTCAACGTTTCCCTGCGTTTCCAGTGTGAGCGTGAAGCGCTCCCACTGTTTGCCGAACAGACAAGGCCCGTCAGCTGTAGCGCTGAAAACATGTCACGTTAGAGCGAGTCATTGGCGGTGATGAATGACAAGTGCGGCCTCCCGTTGAAGACTCTGCACGCTCATTAGAAAACACATTCTCAGATGTCATCCGGCTTCCGAGTTTCTGTACTTTTCCCCTTTTTGGGAGGTTGAGGATGAGGGGAAGTTATTGGGGTTTGGAGGGGGGGGGGGGGAGTAGTAAACAAATATTACTTGAATACTGCAGTGTCACAGAAATGAGCAGAACGAACTTAAACCTCAATTGACACGTCTCACATCGTCTAGTGTTTTTGAATGTTGACAGCCATCTGTGTGGGATCCTTTTCACTCTCTGCTAATGAGCTATGGGTGGAGAAGACCCAATCTACACCGGCTAGTCCCTGGGGCCTTGTGCAGCTGCCGGCACAGAAAACATCCCTGTACACACAATCACTCACAAACACACACACACACCCTAACACATACACACACACACACACACACACACACACACACACACACACACACACACACACACACACACACACACACACACACACACACACACACACACACACACACACACACAAACACACACACACACACACATATGGGGACGTCACATACCCTCTATTTACTTCTAAGATCTGAAGTCACACTTTTCCATACACACTTTTTGTGTAACCAAAATCTTCCAACTCAGGGCGGACAAGGAATGGGAGAGAGTGGGAGAAAAAACACAATATTGCCGTCATTGTCGGTCTACTGAGACCAGAGATAAGTTATCTTATGTTACCTTGAGTCTATGGTGGTTTCTCTGCATATCCAGGTGTGACTCTAGGCAGTTATGAGTGTCCAAAAGAAAAAGAGAGAGAGAGAGAAAGAGGGAAAGAGAGAGAGGGATTCAGAGAGAGGGAGCGAGCGAGAGAGGGAGGGAGTGGGAGAGAGAGAGATAGAGAGATAGAGAAAGCGAGAGAGAGGCAGTAGGAGAGAGGGAGTGAGAAAGAGAGCGAGAGGGAGTGAAAGAGTGTGAGAGAGAGAGAGAGAGAGAGAGAGAGAGAGAGAGAGAGAGAGAGAGAGAGAGAGAGAGAGAGAGAAAGAGACAGTTAGAGAGAGGGAGAGAGAGGGAGAGACATCCAGCCAGGTGTAACGAGTGCATTGTCTAAGAATGTACAGTGATGACGAAATGCACGTATATGTGAGGAAGTCAAATTTCGACCTGACAACCCATTCATACATTTGCTTCCTTCCTCACATTCCAGGCGGGTAATCTATTTGATCCCTATCGTGCACAAAAGCCGATGAGCTGGAATGCCGCTGATACGAGCGCTGAATGGGGAAATGACAGGAAGAGCCTAATCAATGTCCACCAGGACAGGCAACTGCCTTGCCTTTGTTTCTTTTAGTAAATACAAGCCTCTTTAACATCACAATGTGAGCCATTATCTCACACGGCAAGGTAAAATTTGACTGGGCTAGCCACACACACCCACACGCGCACACACACTACACAAACTTTTACGCACAGAGACACACATATAAATACACACGGACACTTGCACAAAAACATGCACTTTACCTCAGCCTGGAGGAGATCAGTAGGGTGAGATCTAAAGTCATGCAAATGTTACAGCTGGAAAATACTGGCAAAACTCATTCTAATTATTCCATATCAGCACATTTGCATGGAATAGATTTTTTTTTAAGAAGGAGAAGACTTTATGATCAGTGGAGCTTGGGCATAGGGCTGTTTAGGAATTCACTGCATTTTGATCTAATCACAAAATCAAAATATTCATGAAACACAATGATATCTCCCTGAAGCAGGCGGATGGCCATTAATTTTGAAATCCAGGTAATTTATTAACACTTATCAGAGTCTGAGAAAGCCTTGCTATGTGTTTGTAAAGTGGGTGAGAGGGAAGAGAGCAGTTCTATAAAACTGATTCCAAATGATTTATAACGGGGTGTCGGGCGCATTTTCAGCCAGGTATTCAATTAGAATGTATGTCCAATTTCCTATTCTAGATCTACAGTTAAAAAGTCTATTAAAACACCATTTTCCTTACATATCTCCCATCAGCATTCAGAACACATTTGAAAGCTTGGACGTAAGCCCTGTCGCTTGAGAAGCATGATCACGGGTCTTGTTTTCTTATTAATTGGAAAAGGTTTTGCCCGGTCAACACAATGCTGCAGTTAATCGTTATTCATTTGCATATGAAGGAAGGAAACCCACCTCTGAAATATTATCTGTTTCTGTCTTTGTAATTGTATATAGTCAAATGTAAATGGATACATGAATAAACAAAACACAAACCCATTTAGATCAATTAACAGTTAACATTTGTAATAGAGTTAAGGCTAGGTTTAAGGTCAATAATATTTATGTTTCCCTAGCATGTGTTTAGACTTATATTTCTCAATCACCTCTGAAAAAGATGGTTATGGTTAAGGTGTAAAGGTGTTTTCCAAATGATTCTGCTAATTACCAAGCATTGCCAGAGCCATTGTCTTCTAACAGAGCACTCGCTCCTTCTTAAGACAGCCCTTCTCTCACCCCAAAACCCTGCGTACCACACTACACGTCGTTCAAAACCATTTCAACATTTGACCTGTTTACCCTTTTCTGTCCCCCCCAGTGATTTCTTTAAAGCACAACACCATCGAGAATAGTTCCCCCTCTGTTCCCCTTGTGTACATTGTCTCTATCCGTCCATCTGTCTTCGTATGGCGGCTGTTTGAAGGTGCTCTGTCATCGCGCCCGGCGATGCGCGGCGGCCGCCTCGCGTTCATCATGTGTGACGACGACGTCCACCTTCAGGAAACACAGAGCGAGATAATCCTGCTGCTGGGCCGCGGGCACATATCGATTCAAACAGGATGACTCGAAAAGATAGAAAAAATACCCAACAAAAAAACACAAATAGACGACAAAAAAAAAAAGAAACAAATAGTGAGATTGCAAGATTGTCTACGGTGTCGATTTCCCGGTGTGAACTCTATCGCCCTCTCCCCACCACCACCACCACCTCTCTGAAGCTGAGCTGAAGCCAAGAGCAGAGCTGTTGATGGCGGCGCGATAAGGAGCGAATGGATCGATCGGCACGTTGTAAAGGTTAAATGATGCGATGCTACGCGTTAGAATAGGCCCGCGCCGTGGAACGCTGAACGATACTGACACCGCTTGTTGTAGCCCTGAACTCCCCACCCCTACCACCCCCACCCCACAACGTTACCCCCCCCGGGGTGGGCCGAGGCAGCCCGCCCGACCAGTCTGCATACAGAAGAAGAAGGACACATCTTGACCCTCCGACAGACCATGATCCATGTGAGAGGAACGAGACTGGGTTGACGAGGACACCAGGGGACAGTTCTCTGTGTGAGAAGAATATGGTTATGACAGGAAGAACGAGTATGACAAGGGGGGTGATTAGGCAATATTTGGACAAATTGGTTGATAAAGTAATATCCAAAACATGTGATAGAAATGTATATCAGAAGTCCCTCCCGCTCTCTCTCCTCTCACCGCAAAACCAATGTCACTGAAAGTCTCTCTCTTGCCAATAACACAGATCTGGAGCCTCCCGTTCCAGATCTTTCGTCTTGAGAGGAGAACGCCCTGGGAACGAGGTTAGGCAGAAGTAGGAGTAGCATGGAGTGGCTCTCATCCACGTGGTCAAGTGTCATCCATCCATCCATTACTAGGTACGCTATCCGGCCACTATCGAGGTTGTGACGCAACTTGTCACGCAACCTATAAAGTCCCCTTAAAAAGAAACTGCATTGCAATTGCATAAAGAAAACCACATGCATCCAACGTCCTGGTCCCCTCAAACCCGCGGCAGTGTAGAAGCTTAAGCCGGCTATCTGCTAATTGAAGCCGTTCCACAATAGACAGGCTGTGGATGGCTTCCATTACCATCTGTATTACCGAGCCTGGCAATTAGCAGCCTGTGCTAGCTGCATGCTGACGAGTTTGACTCTAGTTTCCAAGGTGCGCAACTTGGCAGTCCTGGAGGATTATCAGTGCTCCAAATTACATAACTGAACTAATGAGATACATTCGCGCACAGTTTCAACCCCTATTCCCACAGGGTCGCCTCACTAGCGGAGTGAAATACTCCAGCGCTCCCTGTGGACCCACTACACATCCGCCTGTCTGGGAATAGAAGGAGAGGAGACAAGAAAGCGTGGTCGGCGAGGAAATGGAATAAATGTGGAGTATTGAGCTGTATTGTTGCTGAATAAATGTGTGTGTACTGAGCTGTGTCGTTGCCCAAAGTATCTTGAGTGACAAGCAGTTAGTATGCCTTGATTGTTTAGCAAGAGAATCTGGACTTTTCATCTGTGCTACAAAAAAAATCCAGGTTCAAATTATTTCCCGGGCCATGTCTTTGGGTACATTGCGGGATTGTAATCGTTCGCCCAGTGCCCTCATTAAATCTGGAGTAGAGCAGGGTACAATTGTTGCTCAGCAATAAAAATAAAAAATGCATTGCTATGGACAGAAGTGTATTACATGCGGCGATGAGTTTAACAGTAGTCGCCCGTGGAGAAAGGGAACCCAAATATTATCCTGCACGATTCAACAGCAAGAACAGCACGATTGTTGACTTTGTGGTATAGGAGTGAAACTGAGACCAAACAAGCACTTTGGAACGGAATAACACTTAAACGCTGTACTCCCTCACACAGAGCAGAAAATTGAGGTCACGGCATCATTTGTATTCATGGTATCGCGGTACTGCAAATAATAGCAGGGTTTGTTTAAAGTTCCCTGCGCCAGATGTGATGTTGTCCCTCAACCTTACACCCCATTCGTTTTGATTGAATAACCACTGTCCGTGCAAATTTGGGCTCGAACCACACTTTATTGATTTATGCCAGATAAGATAAACAAAGCTACCAAAGTGTTTTGGTGGTAATTCTCCATGAAAGAGAGTCGCAGGACGTTAGCTAAACATTTTAAAAGGCTGCTTGTCACAGCATGTAATCAGAGATGGACCTAGCCAGGTACCTGGCATGTAAGTTAGGACTTGTTATATTTAAATCATGTGGCATTGTGATAGAGGGCAACTCAAAACACAAACACTGCAAGTGACTGCTTTGCTCAAGGAATATCACTCTATGGCAAGGAAGAAAACTAAAAAGAGTTGTCTCTACATCTCTACAGAGGTTAAAACTCATCCTCAAATTCTGATCAATTTATCTCATATTTCATGCCAATTCACAACATTGCTAAAAGCAAGTCGGATGCTTTTCAGAATTCAGGGTATTGTTTTTGGTATGACTTGTGTCTTAATGTATTTGATTAGACAATGCTCAATGTGGTAATGCAGTCCAGTCTAACAAAAGCAGGAGCGAACCTAACTAGAGGGAACAGATTTCCACCGTTATTTATCATGTTACAACGAGCTTAGCCCATAATTAACGCATGGTAATTCCCTCACGCATGTCAACTGCCCCCTCCCCCTCCTCCTCATTCAAATTAAAATCTACTGTTCTTTATCATCCCCCTAACTACTGTATATTACCTCTCGTGCTAATAATGAGGCTTTTAAAAGACACTTACCTAGAAAAGCTAATTGTTTTTGTTTGATTTTGGTGACACTTTATCAAGACGGGCTGTTAATTAATGGCAATTATACGTTAACCATTAAAGGAGGCACCTTATTAATTAATTGCCTTAGATGCAATTAAATTACAGATGCACATACCAATTTAACAACCAACTTTCCTTAATCCTGCATAATTTCAAAGGGATTTCAGAGACCGCGGGAGAGAATTTATTATCATGGCTGCAGTAGGTGATAATTAAGAGGTAACTAGGGGGAGCATCTAATGCGGACAGTGTGTGTGTGTGTGTGTGTTTGTGTGTGCGTGCGTGCACGGGTGCATGAGAGTACATGTGTGTGTGTCTATAAATGAATGTCTAAATGAGCATATGTGTTTGCCCGCAGTGTGCATGTGCTTACGTTTCTGTGTGTGTGTGTGTGTGTGTGTGTGTGTGTGTGTGTGTGTGTGTGTGTGTGTGTGTGTGTGTGTGTGTGTGTGTGTGTGTGTGTGTGTGTGTGTGTGTGTGTGTGTGTGTGTGTGTGTGTGTGTGTGTGCGTGCGTGTGCCTGTGTCTGTGTGTGTTTATGTGTCTATAAGGGGGTGAGGGCGGCTAAACCCCGGGGGACTCCATGTATTAGGCGTGGGATTGGGGTGGGATCTGGGGGTGAGTGTGTTTATGCAACCGAAGGACAACTTGGGAATTCACACCACACTGCAAAGCCCCACTTCCCATCTAAAAACAAGCAGTTTGTCCCTTAAATATAATAAGAGGATTGTATATATTCCTGCACCTGCAATCCCTCCTCTTTCCCTTACCTAAACCACCTACCACTGTGGTTTTCAATGTGTCACAGAAACAAAGTAATTCATTTTATAAATGTGTTTTTGTAATCTTCTCAAAAACTGAATAAAATAAAGAATTTAGCCCTTCATTTACACAAGCATGCTAAATATTTGTACTTTATTAAGATTCCAATGCAAACTAATGTAATATGATGTTATACTAAACTGATATAAATGCTAAACTGAAAACAAGTACCACAGTGTGAAGATCATGACCTTTTGCGTGTAAGTGTATAAAGTTCCTCGTCATTAGAAATGCCAGTGCATCTCCAATGAAGTGAACACTAAATAAACACCCCTTTTCTCTTCTTTAGCAGGAAGTTACAGAGACAAAGCGACACACAAGGGAATCCCCTTGCCCATTCAGTGTCTCCTTCTCTAAGGCTTAGACACAACATTTAGCTCATTGGGGAATATGGAAGTCAACATGCACGCTGTCCGATTATGTTAATTGTAAATCCAATTATTCACTTATAAAGTAATGCCTGGGAAGGGAAAGGGGCTCATTGCCCATG
>NC_082392.1:14966088-14967434 GCF_031168955.1 Gadus macrocephalus | reverse complement strand
CAAATCTCGTATGCTTTCTCGCTTAGGCTGTGTATTCCCTTTTATCAAATTTATTGGAGGCCATTTCACCAGATAGTTACTCCCTGAAGGACAGAGAGAGCAGCGTGTGAACTGAAAACAATGTAATTGGCCTGGGTCAGAGTGCTTCACAGTGAGTGAGAGACGGATAGCGCGCTGGCGGTGGTGGTGGTGGTGGTGGTGGAGACGGAGGGCACCTCCACTCTGTGGGAAAAAGACAGCAAAGAGAGAATCAGAGTACAGAAAAAAATAAAACATAAGAAAAAGAACAGCAAATCAATGTGCACTGCTGTCTCCAGCCGCTCCTCTGTTCCCAGCTCTCAAAGTCTCTCTCTCTTTCCTCCTCCTTCTTCTTCTTCTTCTTCTTCTTCTTCTTCTTCTTCTTCTTCTTCTTCTTCTTCTTCTTCTTCTTCTTCTTCTTCTTCTTCTTCTTCTTCTTCTTCTCTCACTCTTGTTCCCCGTTCCTCCGCTCGGTCCTTTCTGTGTTTCTCCCCGTTTGACTGATGGGGCTGCCACAGTTCCGTCTCCATCCCTCACTCGGTCCCGCTGATCAATCAGACCATTAGAGTCCAATTACTGGCCCGGCCACGCGACGCAGGTGAGCGACGAGCGCGCCGTGAGGCTGGCGCTCCCACCTCCCCTCCCTCCCCTCCTCCTCCTCCTGCTCCTGCTCCTCCTCCTCCCCCCTCCTCCTCCTGCTCCCCTGATGCTCACACTCTCCCCAAATTAACGCAAATTAATAGTGACACTCAGACATAAATGTCTGCAATTGGGGGACTAAATTAACGGGGCCGGGTCGAAGCTATTGAGTAGCAGGTGTCTTAAAGGTGGTAATTATCTTTGGTGGACAGAACCATGAGGAGGACGGGGGCCTCACAGCTTGCCTGGAGTCAGAGGCCTAGCCCCTGTGCGCTTGGCTCCTTTTGTAGGTGTTAATAATTGATTGGGAAGCAGGCTATTAATGAGCGGCAGGTTTAAGGGGCTCTGCTGTGTAATGTGTGCCGGTGGATGCTGCCTCATGTGCAACGCTTTCTACGGATGCCAATTACCGAGGTTTTAGCTAAGGTGTTCTAGAAGTGAGCCTGCCATGCATTAATGTATATGAATGATATAGGATATCGTTTCAATATTATATCTGCTGAAGGCCTTCCTTGTCTCCGAACAGGATCAATACATTATTGATAAAATAATTAGACAAATTATTTTTTTGGGGCATGGGAAGGAAGGGGAGTGACCAAATCGTACCGTTTTACATCATGATGTGAAGATCTGTATTGAGACATGCCATGTGCCTCTCAAAATGACAGTGGATTCAACAGCTCTCGAGT
>NC_082392.1:14943588-14963588 GCF_031168955.1 Gadus macrocephalus | reverse complement strand
TGACTTGATCTACGAGTGAGCCTGACGTACTGCTTTCCTTACATCACCAGCCAACTACCCAAACTGATATGATGGCAGGTGCCCAGATAAGAGAAGAGAAGGGAGGCACTCCCGCCCGCTTGTGTGCCGCTCCTCTTGATGATTTCATCGTTTGCGCGTTTAATGCACCCTGGATATGGTACAGCAAAGCACGCACGGAAATCACAATCTTTTTGGGCTTTGAATGATGGTGGTAGTATATTTTTCAGCTCAGTTCTAGTTTAACACACGATAATACACATTGCATCTATACCACAGGTACAGAGGATTACACGTTGTGTGTGGAATTTCCTCCGGATATTTCCAGCAGCCTTTCCACCGCTTTGGAAGCAGAGACGTTCGTATTAACTTCCTAATAAAACACGATCACAATATGCTTATGAATGCAAAGTCTCCTTCAGAACACCGACAGCTACACAGGTGTAGCGTTAGCCGAGCGTTGGCAGTGAGACCGATAGCTGCAGTGTGACATGGCCACTCGTTCTGCAGCAGCAGCAGAGCAGAACCAGAGGCATCTCACACCCCCAGAGAGACAGAGGAACCTGGGGGGCCTAGCAGTAGACGGAGGGAGCAATTCTTCATACACTGCCTGGGTAAGCATGCGTGTGTGTGCGTGCGTGCGTGTGCGTGCGTGCGCGTGTGCGCGCGTGTGCGTGTGTGTGTGTGTCCTCCCCCCTCGCATCCCCATGGCTGTTTGTCAGTCTGCTAGATGCCCATCAAGGCCCAAATTACATGTGTCTGAGTGATGCCGTCTCAGCAGCAGACTGTCACACTTAAGAAATGTGCCATCGGTACGCCCCGCGGTCTCACCCAAAGTAAACAAACACAGATTGATACAAACGATGAAGATTTACGACCAAATGTTCCCGTCACTTTAATGTGACACCGTTGGCTTCAGCGGGGGGTCACGCGCTATCACTAAACCACCGTTTCTTTTTCCCCCTGGATGTCAGCTTGTGTGTGTGGAGGAGCAGTGCTGGATCCTGTGATGCTTTTAGTTGTTGATTTACCTCGCTTCAAAGCCCTACGCAAAACAAGCAGCGCAGGAGTCCCTCTCTGCCCCGCGCTATGTTGATGAGCAGCGTCAGCAGTCTTCCTCAAACCCCCTCTGCTCGGCACCTATCGCCAGTATGTTTTTGCAGTCTGCGATGCGTCTTCCCAAATGAACCATTATCCAACACTTCGATACACAACAGACATCTATCGCTGCGGAGCCGGGAAAGGGGGGGGAGGAGGAGGATGAAGAAGGAGAAGGAAAGTGGAGCAGGCATGAGCCGAGCCAGCTGCTTTGCCATCTGTCACTGTCATGGCTTCACTCTCGATATGTTTGCAGCAACTTCCTCTCAAGAGTGACATGAGAAGTTTCCCAAACGTGGCTTTCCCTTTGCAAGCTCGCAGAGTGAAACGCTAGTAGTTATATCGTTTACACGGAGACCATGTGAGAATTTAGAATTCACTTTCTTAGCTTCATTGTCTATTGTGAGTTATTTTCATATTTGAAATCTTGTTAAAAGCTATTTTCGTCTCTTATTGTTAATGGGAATACATATACATTCCTCCACTGTCACATATGAATTATCTATGAGAATGAATACTGTGAGCCACACAATGAGAAGGACATACATGCTACGGGGAACATGCAGCCCTCTTGTGCTGGAACCTTAATGGCTGAATGCAAGTTTCCACTGAATCAAAATAAAACAGTGAGATAATTCACATTCCCTTTGATTATGGTCAAGTTAGCTTGGAGGATAATGCGCTAATCGGTGGGCACTAGGTCCAACACGGTCAATCACCACCGCATTAGGATGGATGTGTATGAGGCTGTCAAAAAAACTGGAATATTACACCACGGGGTCGTCCGCAAACTAATTGGGTAACAAAGACCATTTCCAGTTCAGGAAAACCATCTTTTAACAGTCTGCATGCTGGGACTCTGATAAGAGAGTTCACGTCTAATGTATTTAGCAAGGGGCAAGTTCACCATCTTTATCTTATTTACTTAACTCTGTGCAAATATTGCTGGTCTTTAAGGTGGATTTAGTAAGACCCCATTTCTCTGAAGTGCAGGCAGGGATCAAACCGCTGAAGGTTGCAGTGTGTATTGTTGATCAACTGGCAAACAAATTCTCTCCAGGTTTTGTTTTAATTGTTCATTATACTGTATTGATGTGTATACTTCAATAATTGTGTGTTTTCTATCCAGTGTAGGCTACATTCACCGTCAACTTCTTTGCAATCTGAATTTAGCCTTCAGATGCATAGTCATAGCTATTATCCTGAATATTATGGATAAAACTAGAACCAAGTTTTTTAAATCACAAGGTTCGGCAAACCTGAAAAGCACACATGTGGTCCATGTTATGATGCTATGTGAAGGTGACAATTTTTTTTGCTTTTTTGAACAGAAAGCAGAAACAGGAGTTAAAAAGAATATTAAAATCCAATATCAGCAGAGAGCCGCGGAGGTTTATCTGGAGTCAGGCGCTTCATCCAACCAGGAGGCCTGCGATTTGATTGTCTTTATGTGCCGGCCCTGTGTGATCCCGGCCCTCACGGCGTGCTCATGAGAAGGTGGGGAGGATCGCTTTCTCGGTGACTCCTGAACCGACCGTTTCCAAAGTCCAAAAAATAATAATAAAAACATTCTCCAAATATTTATTCGCAAGAGAGAGAGAAATGGAGAGAGGGGCGAGAGAAGGAGGGAGAGAGGGAGAGAGAGAGAAAGAAAGAGAGAGAGAGAGAGAGAGAGAGAGAGAGAGAGAGAGAGAGAGAGAGAGAGAAAGTCGAGGTACACAGAGAATATACAGAGTCCTGGCCACCTGGTCCCCTACGGGGTGTGATGGTAATATCCATACAGGTGAACATTACTGGCTGCAGGATGTCCTATTATGCTCTGGCACAGTGCCTTGCGATGCTCCAGGAGTCAGCCCCAACTTACATGCAAAAAGATCAAACAAGTCCTGTGCAATTGAATTCAAATGGGAAAAAATTTCAAATCATTCCAACGCTGACAACTGTGGAGGCATGGAGGGAGGCGTGGGGGGGGGGGAGTGGTGTTCTTGCCCCTACCCCGCCGCCCTAACCCAACCCCACCTGGCCGAATGTCGAACACAGGGCGAACATGCATGCATATATGCATGCTTGCATGCGGCACCGCCGGGATAATACGAAGGACCGAGGCATACATTACAAAATCAGCCTCGTCTTGTTTACAACTTCAGAAAAAAAGACATGAAAAAGAAGCCCGAGCAGACAGAGCGCATGCATAGTATGAAGGCGTGAGTCTGCGGTAGATGACGTTGAAACCCAATGCTAAGCCTGCCCCACAACAAAGACCCCAGTAGACGGGTTGTAATGCGTCGCCGAGGGGGGCTAAGCCAACTCAAAGGTGCTTTATTATTGACACGAGGTGTGATGATATACATAGGTTGTAGTGATTGAACAGGGAGACTAGCGTGGAGCCACGGTATAAAGGGAGAGGAGAGGGAGGATGGGGCGCAGGAGAAGGAAGCAGGGTGTGTTCCTTTAGGGCAGGCCGCCCTTATACTCAACCCCATGACTTCAGTGCTGGAGCGCCCTCAAAATGCCCACAGCTCTGAGGAGGAATGCTAGCCTCCATGCTACCTTCCATGCTAGTTTCCGTCCATGCTAGCATCCATGCTCATCCCTGCTTTCCCCGCAAAACCAAATAGCCGTCAGTTTTAGAATCAATATTCTATAACATATTGTTTGTGTTAAAACAAAAATATATATTATTATTATTATTAATCATATTAGGATTTGGGGCGTGCCTTAAGCAAGCTAGTACAACCGCAATAATAATAATGTAATAGCGAATGTAGCTCATCTAAATAGGGACTGCAGACAGTGACCATTTAGATGGTCTGGAATAAGTAATGGCTAATACAGCACATGAACTTTGATGCTCGCAGCCCAGTCAGCAGGATAAAAGGTCATTTAAATGAGAAATATTTATTCTCCGTACCCCTCCCACGCATGATAGCGGGTGCTGAATAAAGGGACATGCGCACAGTGATGGGTGTCCCTTTAAAGATTCCCGGAACAGCGGTGACGCTCTCGCAATTTAATCGATTTTTAAAAAATGAAAAGTCAATTTAACAAAGTTGAAAAGAGAAAGATGGCGACGGGGGGAAGAAAAAAAAAAAAGCATTCTCTTGCACTCAAGCAGTAAACTAACTGCGGCGGTGAGCAGGCAAAGATTTCAGCCGAATTATCTCCCACCTCACATTTGCTCTTAGGCAAGCAGTTTAAAAGCCACGCGATTGAGCCAGTGATCCAATTTGAAATGCAGAAATGATTAGAGCAGCCTGCCTCATTTCATATCGAAACGCTCTGATTTATGACAGGGCACCAGCCGAGATCTATCTCTAAAGGGAATTAGTGAGCAATTCCTGCGCTTTTTTCCCCCTGTTATTTAGTCTCCCAATAGAAGATGCTACTGCCTCGAAGAGAGCGGGGGGTGGGGGTTGGGGGGGTTGATGCTGTGTGTGGGTATCTTTTCATTTGTGCCGAGCCATTTGGAAGAGGTGGTGATGACACAAAAGCAGCCCTGAGAAATGGGGGTAGATCCCAGCTTGTGTCGGAAGGTGACAGGAAATCCGATTTTAAAAGGGCACAAAAAAATACACAGCCGCTAACTAACCATGGAGTAAACATACCGCTTCCCCAAGCAGAGAGGGTGATAGAGAGAAGAGAGAGGGAGAGAATGAGAGAGAGGGAAAGACAGAGATGGAGGGAATAAGACAGAGAGGGGAGAGAGAGAGAGAGAGGGAAAGAGAAAGAGACAGAGAGAGACAGAGAAAGAGACAGAGATAGAGAGACAGAGAAAGACAGAGAGAGTAAATGAGTGGAAGAGAGACAAACAGAGAGGGAGAGAGAAACGGAGAGAGAGAGAGAGGGAGAAAGAGAGAGAGAGGGAGAAAGAGAGGCAGAGAGGGAGAAAGAGAGAGAGAGGGAGAAAGAGAGGCAGAGAGGGAGAAAGAGAGAGAGAGGGAGAAAGAGAGGGAGGGAGAGCAGGGTTGGGAAGGCAGCAAGCTATTTTTTTTGTCCATTTGTTCGACAAAAACACCTTTGCAAGGCAACCATCCTTGGGGCTAAGAAAATATTAATACGCGGACGCGATAACGACGGTTGGAGGAAAATCTCCCTTAATGAAATTTCCAGTTGACCACATGCAATTTGTTTCATGGCACCGAACAACTAATTGCAACGGACGTTATCAAGGTGTGACTGTGCTGTGTGCTGTAAACTGGCTGGTAAAACAGGTACAAATCCTTTATCCTTGTGACCCATGTTAGAAAACAGGAAAAAAAAATAACATATGAACCGGACAAACAAGCTTTTATTTTTGTAACACTGCTACTAATAACGTTTTTAAATGGACTTGACACGTCAACACGCGTACTTGGAACCTATACGTTTGTCACGAGGGGGTTAAGTGTAATGAAGAAGACTCATGAGAGGATTTTTGGTAAATAAACCTCACAGATGCAATATGGCGTGGACATAATGGGTGTTATCGTCACATTGAGAGAGAGAATAACTAGATAAAGACTTTGTTGGCTTGTGAAGAGGTGTGACTGCTCATCCTGCAGCAGCGACCCTGTTGGGAGGTACGGTAGACACGTGTGTATTTGTTTAAAGGGTGGCGACAAGAGGAGACGGAAACGGTTCCCCTTTCCCCCCCTGGGCGCCACGGCGAGCTGCGTGCGACAAGACGTACGAGAGACGCTCGGGGTCGGAGATATTCAGACGCCGCCGCCGTCGCTTTTTCATCTCTCACTTGTCTAAATCCGGCAGCTGTGGGATCAAGACGGATACAGTCGCCGTCGATGACCTTGTTGGAAGGGGATGGAGAATAATACAAAGAGAGGGAGAGAGAGCTAGAGACAGAGAGAGAGAGAGAGAGAGAGAGAGAGCGAGAGAGATGAGGAAAAGAATGATCCCCACCAACGTTCGTATCGATTTCCCCTGGCCCCCGGGCCGCTGGCGGGGTTAAGAGTTGCGGGGGGTGTTGAAATGGTCAGCGGTGATATCATTAGCTCGTTGTTTACACGGGGAAGTGGGGGGATGGGGCAGGTGGGGGGAGAGTGAGAGAGTGTCACAAGCCACTTTCTTCTTCACCTCCTTCAGCTGATCAGAGGATCATCGTATCAAGGAGGGATTAGTAGCGACTTGGGATTTGTGTGATTGGTTAATTTATTGCGGTGATGGCAGGTCTTTCATCTATGGCAACATTTAATCAGCGGAGCCACAGAGGCTATTACAGGTTAGCTCCTTTCTGGAGTCCGTCCGGCTATGCCATCAGCTCTATCACAATTCCCCCTGAAATTTCCAAATTATCTGGAACAGGCTTTAGCTTCTCAGTAATAAAAATTAGAACAGATTCCTGATAGAAGCTTTTGCTCACACAGGGCCAATTATAAATAGCACAGCCCCGGCTCGGCAGAAGGGAACAGAAGCGAGGGAGAGAGAGAGAGGGAGAGAGAGAGAGAGAGAGAGAGAGGGAGAGAGAGAGGGAAAGAGAGGGAGAGAGAGAGAGAGAGAGAGAGAGAGAGAGAGAGAGAGAGAGAGAGAGAGAGAGAGAGAGAGAGAGAGAGAGAGAGAGAGAGAGAGAGAGAGAGAGAGAGAGAGAGAAAGAGAGGGAGAGAGAGAGAGAGAGAGAGAGAGAGAGAAAAAAAAATCCAACACTGAGAGATGGGCGCGGAACTTATCGTTCAGCCCCTGCTCCTCTCTGATCCAAATCCGTGTGGCTGAAAATTTATATTAGATTTTATCTCAGAGGCCTAAGTCTAGGAAAAATCAATGAAGGTTATCTTTTATGTTGCAGCAACTTGTGGAAATATTGATTTTCATTTTATAGCGAATTTCGAACATCAGTTTTGTAATCACTTCCTCGCTGACTACACTGTTTTGGACACTGTATCTCTTACACGATGAACGGCAACTGAGCTCAGGAAGGAAAAAAATTGATACCTGGCCGAGGATTGAAACCACTGAACTGAGGGCAGCAGAGGAGGTGGATAAACCCGGAACACCGCACCCAGCTTCTGATACGCTCTGAAATGGATACCATTTTAGAAGCTACAGATATTGCATTTTATTTTAAAGGATCTCTTATAAGTAATTATAATTACTGCATTAGTAGTCTAATATGGGTAATGGAGAAGAGTCCAATTCTAGTACAAAAGCTTACACACAAATTGTTGTGTTAATTTGAACATGGAATATCTGAAGGGAAGAATATAATTGAAATACAATTATCAATTCTTAAGACCCCTCTCATTTCCCCCGGTGCAATACTTTGGACAGGAAGCAGAATCCATGCATCCTGCGAGGCGGGACAGAGTTTGTTTAAATACTTGAGTATACTCTTCTAACTCAAATCTGTCAGTCAGTGTCCCTCCCCCCGCTCCCCCCCCCCCCCCCGATTCGTCTCATCACTGAGCCCCAGCCGGCTGATTTGAATGCAGAAAGAGAGAGACATTTCATTTGCATTTCCCTACATGCTCCCCCTGCCTCCTCCTGTGACGTCAGCCTCAGCCTTAATCCTATATACAGTGCATTGCAGCTGCAGCTCCCCCGCATTTCTTTTGTCTGTTAGGGACGGGGATATGAAGACAAAGTGAATAAAGTGTGGAGATCCACACAGACTTTCTCCAATGCAGTGCTGCCTTTCGATTGGCTAGGCCTGTTTTTTCTTTTTCTTTTCGATTTTTTCACATTTCCTGAAATAGTTGTCTCAACTATCTAAACTGTACTCTCTTCTGATGTGGTGCGAGTATATTACACGATTTCAAAAGATCTTTGATGACGGGTAACACAGATCATTAAATTATACATATTATTGATGTATAGTTTTTTAAACACGATTTAGTACAATTTGATATTTGGGATAAGTTGAAGAAAGAAAAATGTATTTGGGGGGGTTGGTTATTTCCCGACCTCCTTTCCCCATCCCCCGGTTTGGCAGTTTTAGGAGGAGCAGGAAGATCATGAATACCCAGAGGCTTGGGTCAGAGAGAGCGAGAGGGAGAGAGAGAGAGAGAGGGAGAGAGAGAGAGAGAGAGAGAGAAGAGAGAGAGAGAGAGAGAGAGAGAGAGAAAGAGAAAGAGAAAGAGAGGGAGAAAGAGAGAGAGAGAGGAAGAGAGAGGGATACAGCAAGAGAGAGAAGAGACAGAGGGACAGAGAGCAAGAGACCGAGAGACAGAGAGAGAGAATGAGACAGAGAGAGAGAACGAGAGACGGAGAGAGAGCAAGAGACATAGAGAACGAGACAGAGAGAGAGAACGAGAGACGGAGAGAGAGCAAGAGACATAGAGAAAGAGAGGGAGAGAGAGAGCGAAAGAGAGAGGCCCCTTGGTGAATAAGAGATGGCTCTCGTCTGGGAGATCTGAGAAAGGGTTAATCCGATTCCCATTTCAGATAGTTGTCCTGGCAACAATCTGGCCGGTCTGCTCCGCTCCTTTGACAAGGGCGTGAGACTTTCAGGTTAGGCCGATATAGGACTTTATTGTGAGGCTAATTTGAGATGTGAAATGGAAGATGAGTTGAAATGCAGAGGTTGCCTCTCGCCGTCTCATCTGCTGCCAACGTTGGATAAGGCGATGCCAAGAAATGGAATAAGAATATTAACACACACAATCTGCTGCCTGCGAAGGTTTGTGATCAGTCTGGGAAATATAGATTGTTAATGTGCAGAGCGATATATAAAAATACCCAGCGTATTTTGGTCTTTAATTTAGGATTGCTTGTTGATTAATTCTGCACACTAACCGGTTGTGTGCAGAATGTGTTTTCTATTTTGAAACAATACTCGTTTAGAACAGCGCTAGAACAGATTGTCCTTAAATTCCCAAATAAACAGTTAATGTAGGACAATGTGTGTGCTTGCATGCGCGTGTGCGTGGGTCTTTGCATGCATACGTGAGCATGCGTGTGTGCATATGTGTGCGTGGGGGTAGGAGGGTGCAGACATTTGTCACATGGAGTCATGGCTAAAATGCAGAACCCTGCCAGTGTGCGTATCTGGGCCAATTCAGACCTTTAACATGCTCTCGTGGCATTTGCATTTATCCTTGAAGCTTGCTGCCTTAACTGGGGGGAATTGAGTGAAAAGCAATCGGCAGGGGTCTTGCATTTATTTATTCATTATTACGGAGCTGGACGACGCAGCATCAGATGACTGAATCGACTACAACACAGGGACAGGAAGAGTGGAGATGGGATTCTCCTATCTTTTCTTATTTCAGGATCTTAATAAATGAGGGTCTGGGCATTTCAAAGTAGCAGCTTCGAAATACACAATAAACATCCTTATCTTACTTGATGGGTACTGACTGTTTCATCTCAAACTCGTGTGTTTTTGTTGTTTTGTCGATTCACTTCTTTAATTTAAAATAAATGGTAAAGTTAGATAAAACAGAAAGTATTATTTTATAAGAAATACAAACACAACCAGCGACAACCTGAAGACTAAGTGTGTGTCTGTGTGTGTGTCCTGCTGCCTGTTGTGACCTATCTCTTAAAAGGTAATAACTTAAAACACAATGTTTGACCTATGACCCAGATGAAAAACTGCCTTACCCATTCAGAATAATTTCCCACCATATTATAAAACGGTAACCTCATTCGCCCTTTGAAATGGAAACAGATTTTCTTTTTAAATTCTCCCATAGTTGTAGGAGGAAATAGTGAGATCAGGCTGATAGTGAGGCACAATGTTCCCAAAGATCACCGGTGAACACTTGCTCCGCTCCCCATCGAAAAGTCACTGGGCCTTTCCCTTTTATTTTGGGGGGGATGGAGACACCTGGGATAGTTTCTTTTTCTTAATCTGGGGGGATCTGATGAATCACTGGGTCTAATCCTCTGTGATAATTGATTTATTCTGATAGAATGTAGGGCTCTGGTGCTTCTCCATTCATAACAACTTAAAGCAGATTGTCCTGCAGTCTCCTTTCTATTGATCACACACACACACACCATGAAGGGCATGCACATACTTTCTCATACTCTCTCACACACACGCACACACACACGCAAACACTCTCTCACACGCACACACACACACACACAAACGCACACACACACACACACACACACACACACACACACACACACACACACACACACACACACACACACACACACACACACACACACACCCACACACACACACACACAAGTCCACAAGCAGACAGATACACACATATATTCCCACATGCACACACATATATAGAGACTCACACAAACACACACACACACACACACACACACACACACACACACACACACACACACACACACACACACACACACACACACACACACACACACACACACAGTCCTCTAGACTGTCAAATCCTATGAATGTTATTCTTCCTTTTTTGGGTGGGGAAAATTGGGAACGAATTGGGGGACTTTCTGATAAACACAGTCTATGGTTTCATAACACTCTCCCATTTCTCTGGCCAATCAGAGGCGGCGTGGCGGAGCGTGGCACGTTTGTCCATTAATGCGTCTTTAATCACCAGAATAAGCAAATGATTAGCGTGTTGTTATCTGTCCCCGTCCAGAAGACGAAGGGCCCGGTCCCGGTGGTGCTGAGGGGGGGCCCCAGGTGGCTTCTGGATGTGACTTGGCAGGGAGCGGAGGACAACAAGAACAACTGTGTGGTGTACAGCAAAGGTAAGAAAGCAGCAGCTCGAGCTGTTGTCTCTCCGGAGCGAACCACACCACCGACACCACAACACCACCACAGCACCGCAACCACAAGAACTACCACGCCATCGAAACCGCCACAAACACAAAACCACAAAACCACCACCCCACCGGGACCACCACAGTCACCGCAACCACCACATCTCAATGCCTGCAAACACTGCATCACCACACCACGACACCACCGACACCACTGCAACCACAGCTCCACCAACACCACAACACCTCCACACCAACGCAACCACATCACCACCAACACCACAACACCACCACACCCACTGCAACCGCCACCACCACACGATCACACCACCACATCAACACAACCACCACACCACCAGAACCACCACGCCACGGCAACCACAAGAACTACCGCACCATTGAATCCGCCACAACCACAAAGCCACAAAACCACCACCCCACCGTGACCACCACAATCACCGCAACCACCACAACCACCACAACCACCACATCTCTTTGCCTGTCTTTCTTTCTTGTTTACTTCTTTTTTTCCCGTTATCGCTGAGCTCTTTTTCTAATTTTCTCAAACACACACACACACGCACACACACACACACACACACTACACAGTGAGGCACACATGGACATGAAACACTCACACACACACACACGCACTCCCACTTAGCAAAGATACACACATCATGCATGCAGACACACACTTCATCAAAGTCAGTCACACATAACACTCTGCACTCTGCACTCTGGCGCGCACACACACGAATGCAATCATCTGCACACACAACACGATCCCACACACACAAACATACACCAAATGCACACGCATACACAGACACACAGACACACACCACTACACACTCACACACTCACAGTATCTGTTTTTCTCATCTGCGAGGTAATTTGTATCACTAAACTCGGATTAGAAACAAAGAAACATCATTTGACACACAAAGTTAATGGTTTTAAGATTTCACAAGGTAAATAATGGCCTCCGCGCTGTGTATCTCTATCTTAAAACCGGAGGGGAATCCAAAAGAAAGAGGGAATTACTTCCCTTTTTTCCACTTCTCTTTCATTTCCTTTTTTGTTTACACCCAAGCTCAACCCGATTATTATTTGCATGCATTGTATCCGGTTGCTCCTGAGTCTTTAAACTGATTGTTTTATAATTATTATATTCATGCATTAATTTTCCAATAATTGAGGTAATAATTGAATCTATATATAGTGTAGTAACATCATACGCCTGGGTAGGGCGGGCTGGTTGACAGTCAGAAACAGAGAGAGAAGTTGCAAAGGGAGGGGGATGAGTTTGAGAGCGGTCTCAAAGATGTGCAAGCAGTGGTTAGTGGTTTTGTGTTCTCTGGCGTAGATCTATTTGGGATTTCTACCCCCGGGAGAACACAATACCAGTCTGGGCAACGTTTTGGCAAGGAGTCCAAGGCTGCTGGGAATGTTTCAATCCTGTTTGAACTACTGGACCGGGCAGCAGGGCTCGGACGGGTTTGACAAAGAAATGCTATTTCTAATCATCTCAGGTCAGATGGATGCTCGCCCCTTATAAACAGAATATCTTTTCTGAATATGATTGCATTCCACCCGCGCCTAGTATCTATTGGAAGCCTAAGTTGCTAACACTAGTTGTAGGACTTGTTTATTTTTCCTACTTAAACAACTGAGTGAAAAGGAAACAGAATCACTGTACCGGTCTGTATTAACATAACATAAACTATTTGAAGAGGAACTGTTTTAAAGACTGGACTTGAACACACAGAAAAATAAATACAAATAATAACATTTAAATATATTTATAATATATATAATTGGCATGCTGTAATCTGATGTATTTTTTATGGGGTATAGTTATGGTTGATCTTTGCTGATATTTTTTTATCCCCACACCTTAACCTTTAAGCATTTTCCTCACCACCTAGTATTTAACTGCTTATCTATTTAGCGGTCATCCAATAATCACTCTCGATCTTTTGGTCAGTAAATCACATCTATTTTGTTTGCATTGTTATTTCACCGTTGTCTCAGCTTGGCTCTCTTTATACGAATTCTAGTCCCATGGAAAGCCATTGTTAAAATGCTGGTTCGATATCTTAGTTTGTGATCAAAGAGAACTCTGAACGGCCGCTGCACAAAATGAATTGGATAACATGGTTAATGGCATAAAAACGATTGCTACAGAAGAATTTAAAGGTCAGGGAATAACACAGTCTGCCAAAGTTTGTTTCATGGTGGAACAGCTCCAACATGAGGTTCAGCAGGATATCCTGAGCAGCCAGAAATCCTTTCTGACTTCTTATGGACGACGCCTATCAGAAAAAATCAGTGTTAGTGCGCTGGATCAGCTGTGCACTGCTTCAAGAGTGTCTGAACTGCGTTTAATAACCCAGAACGGTCCTTTGACGAACTACTAGTGTATTTATTTTTAATTGTACCTGTGAGTGTTGTAGTACAGTGTTGGATACACTTATTTTCCTAGAAGATGTTTTCCTGATCTTTTACTTTTCAGATTGAAATGTGCTGTAGCATAAGGGTAATTTCCATTTGGCAGATAATTCTGCCTGGCGCCTGAACTAAAAGCCCAAACTCTGTAAGCCCATGCTGGCTGCCTACGCTACAGCACATACTATGCATCCTTATTTAAGCACACATTTGGGAGGAAAAACTAACATGTTTTTGTGTTAACAAAGTTGACATTGTTTTTGTCAACACTGAATGCAGTGTTACACCCCACATACGCACAACAGAAGAGAACTAAATGAATCACTCGCCGTGAAAACTATCTCCCGCTGATTTGCGTCTGGAAACTGAGAGGAAAGTGAAAAGGACGGCCCTCATTAAAATGGCCCCAAACGGATATCTAAAGGAAGCCCTGGCCAGACACTATGTGGAGATGGGTTGCACCGCTTACTTTAGTTACGGCCACCTCAGTCCTGCTCTCCCTCCTTATCCCCCCACACACCCAAGCTCTCCCCCCGTTCTCATGAAAGGTTTGCGAGGCGTCTCGCGGCTACATAATTGGGTCCTGACGGGTGTTCACCACCAGAGAGTCGAAAGCAAACGTAAATAAGTAAATAAGGAGGTGTCTGGTGTTCCACAAGGGCCAACGGTTGTGGTGATGGTGGTGGTGCAGGAGGTGTGCACCATTTATCACTTTTCAAAATGATTAGGCCGTAACTTTAACCCCCCTCCCCCCAAATAAAGAGCTGAAATGGAGCCCCTTCTTTCCCCTCAAAGTGAATAAGTGGCAGGAGTGGGATTTGTAACCCTCGGATTTTCAGTCTCCCAATTCTCATCTACTAATCACTAGACTGCACTGGGGAGTTATCCTCTTAACCGGCTACTTAACTTTGTGCTCTTTATCACCAAATCATTAAAGTTTTTGATAAGCTGTTGAAGAAGATTATGCACACTTCTTTTTAAAGAGAAAAATTAGAGTCTATTTTTTTTGCAAGGGCACTGGCTGCATGAAACAAAACAAAGAAGGAGCAATAGCAATAATTCTCTGGTTCTGTTTCAGACGGTACGGATGTCTCTGACATGCCTTTGTAATACTGAATGAATGACTTCCTTAAGCGAGTGGAGCTCGCTCACATTCACATCACCGCTTCCTTTGTAATCATCAAATGTTATATCGCTGCCTGACCTACCAAACACAGTTACCACCACAATTATCCCCTGTTTGTCAATTGTGCTTTGACCCCCATTAAATGGTATGGAGTAGCATCTCTCCACAGTCCACATGTGAGAGTGGCTGACTATGGTGCCATGCGCTCATATCAGTATAAGTTAATTACGGTAAGTCCTCCACAATATCCACCACACGCCAAGGCATGCCAAGATAGATAATGGTAAATAATCAAAACATCAAAGAATTCATTTAAATCTTTAAGAGGACTGGGAATATCTCTGTGTAGTAAACAATTTCTCCATTCATCTACTAAGAATGCGATTGTTCCCAGTTTGCCTCTATAAAAGATGATGTCTTAATTTTCCAATCATTAACCGCCATGCTAAGATACCACAGTAATGCATGTGTTGCCATCCGGTCTCTCTGGGACCATGAGTCATTTGTATGTAGTTTTAAATGAGCACACGCCTGTGCAGTTTCTCGTCTGGATCACTTCTGTTTTGTGTCGAGGGTAAGTTGCGTCTCAAGGGTGCATTGGATATACCGTTGGGCCAGCTGATCATCTTACTAGAACCAACCCTGTCAGCAGATGGAGTCGTCAGGGGCCAACACCATTTACTTACTCCTCCTCCTCTTTCCCCTCTTCCTCCTCCTCCTCCTGTGTATTGTTGGCACTGCACAGCCTCCTCTTCCTGTTCCTGTCTACCTCAGATCTTCTTGTTGGCAGGAGAGCAAGAGAATATCTCAATGTACAGTGTGTCCCCGTGTTAGGATTGAGAGTGCTTTTGAATCGGCCCGGCATTCCTCACACACGCCTCATAAAATATGAATAGTGTAGCGGTGAGGCTGAGGGATTGGATTGGCTCCACCGTTGACCGCTGGGGCCGCTGTATTTGTTATTTTTATTAGTTGTTGAGTTGTACAGTTTTGTGTGAGTGGCCATCAGCCCGCAACAGCTGTCATTCAGGAGGACTTGGGGGATGCGTGGAGGAGGGGGACAGAGGACGGGGGGGACTTGTGTCCCAGCGGCGGGTAATGTATAATACATGGAGCGGGGGGGTGTAACAAGTGGGGAGTTGGTTTAGTAGGGTCCTCCCCTCGGGGTAACCCCAGGTTATCGAGGCCAAGAATAGCTCAACTTTTTGTGAGTAATGGCAACCAGTCGTATCTTACCGGGCTTATGGCAACTATTCTTATGCATAGCGCTTAGCAATCATATCCAATAAGATATGGCTAGATTTACCCAAAAAATTATCTAATCTAAATAGAGCAATAGAATATGGGTCCTGTTTCGAATAAACAAATACCATGAATTATACGCCAGTCTTCTTTATAATTGAGTATTCTCTATTATTTTATTTATTTATTTTTGGTTTATTTTTTAAAATAAACCAAAGGGATGTTGGAGCTGTCATTGTGGCCCTATTTGTTTTACATTAAACTCCCAGCAAGAGCCTCTAGCAGTCAGCCATTACTAAAACTCTCGGCTCAACCGCAGCGTCGAGTCATTATCGAGAAATCCACCTGGAAATCCCACAATGCTCCCCTCCACACTCCACCGCTCTCTTTGAAGCGCTGAAGTTTCTTGAAACAGGTGGCCGGTCCACAGAGTAATTACATGTTACAGTAAAGCTGCAGACAGTGGCAGCAGAAAGAGAGAAGGAGGAGGAGGAGGTGGAGGAGGAGGAGGAGGAGGAGGTGGTGGAGGAGGAGGAGGAGGAGGAGGAGGTGGAGGAGGAGGAGGAGGAGGAGGAGGAGGTGGTGGAGGAGGAGGAGGAGGAGGAGGAGGTGGTGGAGGAGGAGGAGGGGGAGGAGGAGGTGGTAGAGAAAGAGGAGGAGGAGGTGGAGGAAGAAGGAGGGCTGAGAGAAAAGGAGGAAATGACAGATAAGGACCAAGGAAAAAGAGGATGAAAAGAGGGTAACAGATTGATTAAAAACTAAAATGAATACAAGACGAAATATACATAATTATGTATGATATTAATACAGTAACAGTTTCGACTGAGTACTGCCATTAAAATACATTTTCTCATGCAGCTGGAGAACAGACAGACTCACCAGAACCCCAGATATTGTGAAAATAATCAATATCACTCTTGTGTCTTTATAGCGACACCCCTCTGGCATCCCTCTGTTCTGCGTCCCCATTACCTGGTCACCGGAGCCTCTTCGGAGGCTACACACATCCACACGCAGCGAGGGCACATTATGCTGCGTTATTCAGAGGTCAACTTAACTTTTCAAACAGTAAGCCTCTTAAGCCAGACCACATTCAGATACGGCATGTCCCATAAGTCTCCAGAGTAACTTACCCCATTGTTGGTGCGGAAATTGACCAATGTAACTAGGTCGGGGTTTTTTTCTTCTTCTTTTCTTTTACATAAGCTTACCCAGTGCAGTGTAAGCCCACTCACTATCGTCTTTGTGTGATTTCATTTTCACTAAATCCTTCAGCCATCAGATCCCCTCTTTATTATCTCTTGTGTTGCGCTGGTCAGGACAGAGAATGTGGACCTCCAAGGTATGACAAGAACCGGCAGTTTACGTTTCAGGATGTATTTCACTCCTGCGTTTAAGTAAACCAACGCACACAAAAAATAAGACAAATATAGTTTGTGCAGCACGCTCCAAAGACAAAAATCTGTCTGTAAATATGTAAAAAAAAAAACATAAACATCAGTGGCCTGTGTTTAATTCAATCATGCGCATCAACACACACACAGCATACATGTTTGTTCCAGTTGTCTAGAACAGGTGGGATGGGGACTGGGTATGAGCCTGGAGCGGCAGTGCTCAGCGTTCAGCGGTGAGAAGACTCACAGTTCAACACTGAATTGTTCATTTCCACCCGACTATTAAAAAAAAAAAAGGGAAAAGCGACTACGGCAGACAGGAGGTGTGAGGGTGATTATCTGTTATCTGTGAACATGGGGAAAATAGTGTGACTGCATAATAACAAAACAACTGACACAATGTAAAAATTCCATTATCAGTGTATTAAAACAAAATTGTACCCTAAAGGAGTCCCCACCACCCGGCTCCCAACAGCCCACTAATTACGTTTAATTAAAATACAACAGAGATCAACAGAATCGTTTTCATTAGCAAATTATTAACGATTCCACCGCAACAATAATTGATTGAGCTGAGCCAGGCGATAAGTGGCCACGGTCTGGAGCTGGGGGTGGGGGTGTACGGGGGACGGGGGTGTATGAGGGTGTATGGGGCTTCATGGGGGAGTATGGTGGTGGTTATGGAGCAACGTGCTAATCGTTGATTCCCCAGTAGCTGTCGAGGGAGGAACCCTACATACAGGGTGACTTTATGGAGAGGACAGCAAGGAGGGTGTTTGAGGGTGTGTGTGTGTGTGTGTGTGTGTGTGTGTGTGTGTGTGTGTGTGTGTGTGTGTGTGTGTGTGTGTGTGTGTGTGTGTGTGTGTGTGTGTGTGTGTGTGTGTGTGTGTGTGTGTGTGTGTGTGTGTGTGTGTGTGGGTGAGTGCATGGATGTGTGTGTTAAAGGCAACTCGATCCGAATCATATGGGAATGTGAGGAGGACATGGGTTTAAAACAATCCCACACATGGGTTTAAGAGCCTGGGCATTTGCACACACATTTGTGTCCATTGCCAGGGAAACGAGTTACATGCACACACGCACTCACAAACTCACACACACACACACACACACACACACACACACACACACACACACACACACACACACACACACATACGCACACAGACACACAATCCCCTATTTTCTCTTGTCTTTTTCACGTTAAACACGCATGCACAAAAAGCCATATTGTCTATTGGTTCTCTGTGTCACATGCGCACCAGCGTGAAAGTGCACGTGCCGACTGATGCGCAGACACACAGACGGTGGTACCGCTCCATTCAGAGACATGGGGAAGCCGCCAGCCCCAGACGGCTCTTTATGTGCTTTGTTCCCCCGCTCGCGTGCCGCAGCCGGTCTCTCTCTCTACGCTAGACCCCACCGCAGCACCCCCGAAACACACACACACACACACACACACACACACACACACACACAGCACCAGCCGCAACATACACACAAACACACACACCCACAGCACCCCCCGAAACACACACATACACGCACACACACACACACACAGACGCACACGCAGCACCCCTGAAACACACACACATGCGCACTCACACACACACAGGGCACCTCCCCCCAAACCATACACACACACCCCCCTTCCTGAAACCCCCACCCCACACACATATACACACAACAACCCCCAAAGAACAGATACACACACTCCCTCAAACAAACACACACACACACAAACTCCCTCCCAAACACACACAAAACACAGATGCACAGCAGACGCATATATGCATGCACAAGCAGATGCACACATGCAGACACAGATACATTCTATCTCACACACACATAAGCACCCATACTGGACACACACACACACACACACACTAACACAGACATAGGCACACATACATTAACATTAACATTAATACATTACTGTAACACGACGCAGCCCATGGACAATGCATGATGCTCATCGACTAGATGCCATTACATACAATGGTCATAAGGTTTGCTTACATTTGAACGCCTCCATTTTGGAGGCATAAGAGCATTGGAATGGTAGTTATTGTGTTGGTAGTAATATTCCCTGGTAATGGTGGGTAATGGTCAGGTTATTTTGGTCATTGTTTAGCAATTCATTGTGAAATTATTCGTCATTATGCGGAGACATTGCTGTGTTTGAAACGGCCAGTGTTTCCCGTCAAGGACGCATGAGAAACTCTCACAGAACAAAGTTTGCAATATCCTAAGTCACAGTATCTTTATGTTGATTTTGCATTAGTACGACTCCCTTGAGTCCTCTCAATATGGCAGATTATCGGCAACATAAACTCCCATAATGCATTCTGATGTATAGGCCATATAGGTGTCCGTATGCAGCCGCCAGTGCATGTAGAAGACTTGCTGGACGCTGATGAGAAACACAAGCGCAGGCGTGTGTGTGTGTGCGCGTGAACAAGCGTCAGTGTGTGTGTGTGGGTGTGTTTGCGTTCACATCTGTTGGTATGCATGCGTGTGCATGTGGTCCCATGGTTATGTGCATGTGCGAAACAACAGCATTTTTTTACGTGTCATGATCACACATGAGGTGTGTATGTGTGTGTATGTGTGTGTGTGCGTGTGTCGCATGCAGCGGCTCACTCTTGTATCAGTGGCTCAGACAGCGTAGGACTGTTGAGCGGTGCACCCTCCGTATTTAGACACTGTGTACGGCTTAAGTAGGCCCTCTCTCCCATGTCAGGGCACCGCCATTAATTACCGTAGCATTGTGCTTGCTGTGTTGCTAATAAGAGTGATGTACTGCACCCTCTCATGGCTTAATAATCACCCGAGTGAAGTACCTGGACGACAGACCGCGGACCGCCTTCGCCCTGAGCACCTCCGCGGCAGGACCCCGTTGGGATAGGGCCAGTGAACACAAAATCACCTTCTTTTGTTTTAAACCTAAGTGTGTGTTCTATGACGTTCAACATGCTAGATTAATGCCAGGACCTTCATAAGGAGAATGCAATTGCTAT